>NC_043703.1:149632001-149708677 GCF_006229205.1 Suricata suricatta
GTCTGGGCGCGTGAGTGGGGCGCGCGGGCGCGCGGGGCTGCGTCCCCGGGGAGGGGGCCGGGGCGGCGGGGGTCGTCCTCGCGCAGCAGGTGGGGGGCGGGGAGAGCACGGGCTGGGGAGCGGGTTCTCCAGAACCCGCTTCTCCTGAAAGCTCGAAGACCCAGGCGGCGCGCCTCCCCGTGAGACGCCGGGGCCCATCCTCGGAAGACAGGAGAGGCCCACCAATGTCTTTCTCCTTTTCTTACAGAAGACGAAGTGCTGGAAAATGTCAGCCCCGGCTGCCCAAGTAAGGCGCTTGTTTCCCCCCCTGGGCAGGGCGCCCCCAGCCCCCAGCGCCCCCTGCTGCTCGTCAGCTCGCTAAAATGCTGGGAGGCTGGGATGGGTGTGCACTGCTCTGAGTCCCAGGGAGCCAGGTCTTTGCGCCTCTGCCCACCTCCAAGGGGCTCAACTTTCTTCTACTTGCTCTTCTATTTTGTCCTAAGAGCGTGGCCTGGGGGCGGGAGGAGGGGGGTTAAGGGACTGTCACGCCGTGGGCCTGTGCACACTTTAAAGAGACAACACGATCTGTTTATCGATGGCTAATCATTAATTAGAAGCACAGGAGGGTGAGGAAATGCTGACTTTAACCTTTGTGCAGAAATCCAGACCCCCGTTCCTTCATATTTACCTGACCCCTCGGGATCAAAGGAGCTGACCTTGAGGTGGTACCCAACGTTCTCCTGAGAGCCGAGGCTGGCCTCCGGTGGGGCAGCACTGCCATCTTGTGGCCATCTGGCATCACTGCATCCGTGCTCATGCCCCAAATGTCCTTTTTCTCAAATTGTTCAGCAAACTCTTCTCCAGCACAATGGAAACCTCCAGAAGTTCCTCCTTGAGGTTTTCTTAAGACAGATACCCCTAAAATGTAATGAACTCTGCTTCACGTATTTATTAGAACTAACCGCAGAATGGTGGTATTTTCAAGCTGAAAAGGCATTAGAGGTATTTGCTGGTCTCTCCCGTAGACTTTCTGCGCCCCATTGTTTAACACTCCCCTCCTTCCACCTCAGATGATACATCCAAAAAATACCAGCAGATTTAAACATTATCCTAAATGAAACACAGTGAGGAAGTTAAATCCGTAAAGGGAAATTAAGTATAATGCAGTCAATTAAAAATAATTTGAGTCTTGGGGCACCTGGGTGGCTCAGTTGGTTGAGCACCTGACTCTTGATTCAGCTCCGGTCATGATCTCACAGTTCCTGAGTTCCTCCTTGGGATTTTGTCTCTCCCTCTCTCTCTCCCTCTCCCCCGCTGGCTTGCGTGCTCTCTCGCTCTCTCTCAAAATGAATAAAATAATTTTAGTTTAATTACCATTTTCCATGATCTGGGCCACTGCCCCTCTCTTCCCAGAGCTGACTATCCTTGGGGGAGTTATCTGCTATGTAGTTGACCTATTTCTCCCCATTTTAGAAGGAGCCACTCGATTCAAGCACCTCCGGAAGTACGTGTACAACTATGAGGCGGAGAGTTCCAGCGGCGTTCCTGGGACCGCTGATTTAAGAAGCACCACCAGGATCAGCTGTAAGGTACGCAGGGAAGGAGGAGCAGTGGGGAGCATGGAGCCCCGGGCTGAGCACACCCAGCTCGTGCTAGGACGGCTGTGACCTCAGAGTGCAGGGACTGGCCCTCCGTTTGAAAGTCAGCCACTTTGCTGAATTGTCTACCACAGAAAATTTTGCCAACCAGATTTATTTTTCCAGTAGTTTCCAAGATGTTGTTGGAATACATGATCTAGAATACCAGCATTACAGCACGGCAGATTTAACGGGATGAGAGAAGCCCAGTGGGTGAGCCAAGGGAGGTGGGCATCTCAGGAAAGAATTCTGAAGTGCACTTTTTATGCACTAAGCCAAACAGAGCCTTTGCTAAAAAGAAAAAGAAAAAAGAAAAATTTAAACATGCAATTTGTTCTCACATAAAATTTTGCCTGTGGTTCAGCTGTCTTCATGCCCGTGTTGACTTGGAATGGATCTAAGGGCCCCTAGTGGGATTTGTGTTGGGGAAGAAAAGTCGAAAGACACTGACCTCTTTCTAGGGCCCCATAGTCTGTGCTGTCAGCTAAGGTAGCCATTAGTCACATGCGGCTGCTGTTTTTTTTTTTTTTTTAATATTTATTTTCTGAGAGAGAAAAAGAACGTGAGCAGGGGAGGGAGAGAGAGAGAGAGAGAAACACAGAATCCGAAGCAGCCCCAGGCTCTGAGCTGTCAGCACAGAGCCTGACGTGGGGCTCAAAGTCCTGCAAGATCATGACCTGAGCCGAAGTCAGACTCTCAACCGACTGAGCCACCCAGGTGCCCCCGCATGTCACTGTTTAAATTGAGTAAAACCTAAAATTCAGCTTTTCAGTTCCTTAATCACCGTGGCCACATTTCAGATAGCTCATATCAGACAGCACAGAACATTTTCATCATTGCGGGAAATTCTTAAACAGGGCTAGATAACAACTAGGGATCTCCATAAACGCCAGCTCGGTGTGAAGCTCTGACGAGGCCCTAATAGATACGGAACAGTTGGGTTTGGGGGAGGGGGGGTTGATGACATCAAGGAAACATTTGGTGCTGAAACCAATGATAGCCTGCTTCCTGCTTCCTGTCGTTCTTCCTCTTGCTCCTGGGCGTCATTCCCTCTAACCAGTCCTGCCTCTTTAGAACCCATATAAAAATGTCCTTTACATGCACAGGGGCAGACGTAAGAAACTTGGTACCTCAGAATGCAGGAAAGGCCAAAAACAGGACCAAGTCTGTTGATGCGTGGGGGACCCGGAAGGCACGTTAAGGACACATGTGGGGTGGGGAGCTACGTCACAGTCCCCCATTGGCACTGATTAAAGAGGAGGGCCGGGCGGGGGAGGGCCTCACATTCTCAAAGGAGAGTCTTCAGGTGCCGCTGCCTCTCCTCAGGTGGAGCTGGAGGTGCCCCAGCTCTGCAGCTTCATCCTCAGGACGAGCCAGTGCGCGCTGAAGGAGGGGCACGGCTTCAACGCTCGCGGGAGGCCGCAGCTGCACAAGGCCAAGGGCTCTGAGGAGTTCGGCGCTGCCATGGCCAAGTAAGGCGGTGCGCTTGCGCAAACTGCTGACTCTGGAAGTCGCTGCACGGGGGGAGGGAGGGAGGGAGGGGGGGGGAGAGAGAGAGAGAGAGAGAGAGAGAGAGAGAGAGAGAGAGAGAGAGAGAGAGAGAGAGAGAGAGAGAGAGAGAGAGAGAGAGAGATGAATGTGTTTATGAGGCATGTGGCTGAGACTAAGTATTTTATTCCATATTCATCATGGATCAGGGAATTGCTAAACTGTCACAAAAATCAAAAAGAGGGAAGCATTGTTTACCCTTCCCTAGCAAAGTTCCCCTAATTATCATTTAAATGTGTTTCTTTAAAAAATCTCATGCTTTCAAACTCCTTCAGACAATAAGGCTGAGATGGTTGATTTAAGTAAGTGAATTCCTGTTTGAACAATTAAACCAGACAGGAACCCAGTGCTCGGTTGGGGGTGGAGGGTAAGAGTCCAGCAGGACTTGCGGCTGTGGCTCCGCATGGTGGTGAGCGGCCTGTTCAGGGCGGCGACCAAGCCCAGCCTCCAGTCTAGAGTGTTGTGCTTGTGCACGCCGGCCAGCTCACTCTTGGAGTTTACAGCTGGTGTGTCCTCTGACTGATCGAGGTCTGTGTGGCGCCGGTTGTTAAATATTTTGAGCGTCAGCCCTGCCTCCAGTCCAAATCACAGTTGATGGCGTCCTGAGTGTGTGCAAATAAGCACAGGCAGGGACATGGGCTCATCACTCCGGTAGCATCAATCTCTGCCCATCTTCGAGGTGTTGCACACTAGACAAAAGCCAGTCCTTCCTCTTCAGAGTAAGACTTGATGCTTCTGTCTCTCACCAGTACTTTTTCCAAGACCTAAATGGAGAGGGATGCAGTGGCAGGAGGGACGAGTAGTTCCATTTTGGTCCTTACCTTTCTCAGAACAAAAGGGACTCCTGCTCTTGATCGCCACGAGGCTTCGTCCGAAACTTTCAGTGAGGGTGTGGAGCGGTAGGAGACATGCCTGGTCCCCTTCTCTTCCTGCTGACTTAACAAGAAAAGATGCATCCCTGAATCCCCAAAAGGGAGTCCCCAAAGGGAAGTCCCTAAGATCATAGTGACATGGGCTTCAGACATGATCTGAGACCACATAAGAGTGATTATCCAACAAACGTATGAGAAGAAGCTCAAATCCGCTAGTCGTCAGGAAGTGTAACTAAGGTGACAAGGTATTTTTCACCATCCGCCCATCAGACTACAGAAACGTAAAGCAGCCACAGCACCTGTTGCTGGCAGGCCCCCCAGGAAAAGTGTGCTCATGTATTGCTGATAGAAATGAGAGCCAATGGTCAATATCTATTATAATTAAAAATACCACCTTTGACACAGCAATTTCAAGTCTAGGATTCTAGCCCATGAAAAGAAAAGCAGTAATGTGTGAAAAAGCAGTAATATATACATAAGGATGTTTATTTCGGTGTTGTTCGTGTGGGAAAGGGAGATCCAGAAAGAAAGTGAATTCCATTAAATAGGAGAATGTCTGAATAAATTATATATAACCATAAAATGGGAATGCTGTGAGAGCTTTACCCAATGAGTCAAAGGATTTCTATGGAGTAGAATTAAGTGAGAAAAACAAGAAAGAGAAAACTGTGGAAAACACAATGTCGTTTGTATGAAACAAACAATGAAAACATGTTTATGTGCAAATGTTTCCACGGCCACACCTCTGTGTGGGGCCGCCGGCATGGAGATGGAGGTGAAATGCCCAGTGGGCTGCTCCGTGAGGAATACGTCAGCAGAGACTGAGGTGGTGGCAGAGACAGGATGCGTGAATCAAGCAAAACAGGTAAAGAAGCAAAAGAATGCCAGAAATATATACATAGTTGTGTACTTTTTGGACAAATGTGTGTATAGGTGTAGGTACATTTGTAAAGAAAAGATGCAAAATGAAAAAAATATATAAAAATAAGGAAAAAGAAAAGGAGGCTGCAAAGCAACCCAGCTTCCGTCCAACAGGCTGAGTGGATAAAGGACACTTTTGTGACCACGCTCTGTCTGGGACAGGTACGAACTCAGGCTGGCCATCCCTGAAGGGAAGCAAGTTTTACTTTACCCGGAGAAGGAAGAGCTGAAGCATATCCTGAACATCAAGAGAGGCATCATCTCTGCCCTCCTGGTTCCTCCAGAGACGGAAGAGGATGAACAAGTGCTGTTTCTGGTGAGAGTTCGGAGATTTGGTAACAGCAGCCCCTTGAACTCATCTTCGCATAGTTGAGCCGGGCCCCACTTTGTACATAGAGTGGATTGTTCACGTAGCTCCACAGCTAGCTACACAGTACCCCAGGCTCTCCTCTCCTGGGCAGGCTGAGCAAGATGGCTCCTCCATCTGTGCTTGAGGAGTCCTGACCCCCTGACTCTTCTGTTTGATTTTTTTCTATCCCCACCAGGTGTCACACGTCTAAAGCCTGTGTGTGTTTAAAACACGGAAAATAACTGAATCTGTTGCCAGCCTCTCTTAAGAATTTCAAATTTCAGTCTGAGTGAGAATTCAATTTCCTTGAGTCCCGGGAACTTTTCGGAGCCCCTGTGTTCTAAGTTCTATCCTATACTACACTTGGAGAATACAGAGACGCATCCTGCAGAGGCCTTTCCTCAGAGGGTTCTCGTGGGCTGGGGAGAGAACCAGGACACATTAAATACAAGGCAGATTGGAATACATGCCATGAATGAGCAATAGAGAGGATGCTCTGAGAGCACAGAATATAAAGTCAGAGTTAGCTGGGTCCTGGGAGGTGAGGCTGGAGTCGGAACCACCCTTAACTGGCTTTCTTCCTCCACCTCTGGCCGGCGGGTAACAGCAATGCCCACGCTCTGCCTAAGAGGAAGGAAGTCCTCTCCCCATCCATGTGGCTCCTGCCTTTTCTCCAAGGTGCCTTTCCCACCCCCTCAGAAGCACCCCAGGCTGTTTTCCCACATCCATCTGATAAACCTGTTGTATCTTCTGCTCCCATAGGATACTGTGTACGGAAACTGTTCCAGTGACTTAACTGTTAAAACAAAGAAGGCAAATGTGGCAACGGGAATCTCCATTGAAAGGAACCTGGAGAAGTGTGATCGCTTCCAGCCTGTTAGCACAGGAGTTAGCCCACTTGCTCTCATCAAAGGCATCGTAAGTTTCACATCCACATCCCTCCTTGCACTGAGCACAGTTCTCTTGGTTATTAAAGTTCTGGAATATTAGAACAAGTATGGATCTCAGAGAAGATCCAACCCAGCCTCATCTTCATAGAGACTTCAGCAGAAATCTGAGGGCCGAACCAGGGAAGGGTGGCCAGAGGCCACATGGACTGTTACTGAGTCAAGACGAGAATCAGATTCCTGACTCTCCGTCCAGAGCTCTGTCGTTCTTGCCATCATTCTGTCACTGGCACCAATCCTTCTGCCATCGATGGAGAGTAATGACTGTGCATCCCTGAGAAGGTTCTGGGACTTGATGTGGGGCAGCCAAGCCACCTGCCACTCCTTCCCGTAAGAGGACTGGATGTCCTCACCTCTAGGCATCTGACCTCTGAGGAAACCCCAAGATGTGTGTTCTGCTCTTCTCTCCCTCACTCCCATGGAGTGACATTACCAAGACCATTCCAGTGTCCTTCCCTTTCATCCCATATACAAACCTGATCAATACCTGACCCCTCTGCCTCCTGTCTAGGCCACCCCCTTAGTACTAACCTTCTCTGCTGTCACCTCAACAGGTTCATGTAGCACCATATCACTAGAGCTCGCCCAGTGCCTTGAAATATCTTGGGATGTGAATCACAGCTTATCTCAGTAAATTGGAAGGTCTTGAGCAATCACTGCCATGCTTGGCAATGCATTGTCCTGGGACCAAACATAGAGCATTTGATAACCACAAGGGCCACAATCAAAAGAGGCCAAGGCACTGGCTTATTCTGAGCATGTGCTATGTGCTCAGACCTACTCTAGGCAGCACTGAGGGTCAGAGACAGCAGCAGATGACCATGGATCTTCCCCTCAGGGTACTTACATCTAATCCAGGAACAAAGTTCCTACACATGTCAATAAAGGACAATAAATGGCGTACTTGATAAAGTTATACACTGAGCGGTACAGACAAGCAATCCTACCCCGACTAGGAAGGAGAAAGCACTACTCAAACAGCACATTGGGCAAAGCTGCTGGTAGATCCACTTAGAAGGAATGGAGGGTGAGCATCAATCATCTAGACTCTGAGATTTGTGGAGGATGTAGAGCATGAACCTGAAAGATACAAAGGATGTAAAAGTGCAAGAGAGCCTTAAGGACAGGCTTCAAGGCAAAGACAACTGAAGAAGCAGTAGGTTGTCAAGTGTTAATGTGTGGTGGGCGGGCATGCATACAACACCGGGTTACATACACTTTGTACAGGATGAGAGGTCCCTGGGAGGGGAATAAGGAGTCTAGAGCTTGATCAGCTTGGTGTGTGCTGAGTTGCTGCATCCTTTTCTCTAAATGTCAAGTACCAGTTCCCTTCTTTAACTGAGTGTATCTAGTGTTGCCGAACTCCCATCTCCTATCTTCCTTGAAGGGAAATGTCCCTTGCAGAAGAATCAGGTTCAAGCCCCAGGAACTGACCAAAGTGCTTTTCCCAATTTCGTTCACAGACCCGCCCCTTGTCAACTTTGATTAGCAGCAACCAGTCCTGCCAGTACACTCTGGACCCCAAGAAGAAGCACGTGTCAGAAGCCATCTGTAAGGAGCAACACGTGTTCCGGCCTTTTTCCTACAAGTAGGTCACCCTCTGCACCCTGATTCATCACTTATGGAGGTGGTGTGAGATGACAGCTTCTCGGGTGCCCTGTTGTAGGTGAGGGTGTGCCTGGAGGAGGCTCTGTGGAGCTACAGAGCACAGCCCACCCCTGGCGCCATTTTCAAGCAAATAGACAATTCAGCAGGAACATCTTAAGCATGCAAAACAGTTTGAGACCAACAAAAGGTATCTGAGGCCAGACATTAGGGGTTATGGATCAAGAAAAGCCAAGGATCGTTGCCAGATACCCTGGTTCAAACAGTTTTATGGAGGATTGGGGATGGGGACCAGAGACTTGTAACCCCAATCCATTTTGAAACCTGATCCATAAACTAGTATTTACTGAGTAATTGCTTTATTCTTGTCATTGTGCTAAGGCAAATACACTGGAATTTCAAGGCACAGTATTAGTCCCTACACCCTGGGCACTCCAGACTGGTGAGAGGTGTCAGGTACAGATGTCCTACTGATGGAAAGACAGCTAGCGTGTCCAGGTGGAGATGGGTGGTGTTCATTGCCAGGGGAAGAGATCAAAGAGACTAGATTTAATGGTTTGAAAAATAGGCAGGATTTGGGTAGAAGTGGAGATGAGAGAAACATTTAACATGAGAATAGTGCACTCTGAGGAGCTGACCATCGTGACATGATGTACTTCCTTTGTTACCAGGAATAAGTACGGGATGATGGCACAGGTTACACAGACTTTGAAACTTGAAGACACACCTAAGATCAACAGCCGCTTCTTTCATGAAGGTAAGATTTTATGTGCACACAGATGCCAGGGCTGGAAAGTCTGCCCAAGACACACCGTGTATCACGACTTAGCTTCTTGCTGGGTCCTAGGTAATGTCTATTGACTAAAGAGTCCAGTGGGCTGTGATGTTCTGGCTCTGGGCCGCTCTAGTGAGCAAGCACATTCCTTCCAGAATGGCTTTTTGGGACAAAAGAAAAAAGTGTCCTAACGTTACCCAGATTTTCATAAATACAAAATTGGCCTCCTAAATCTACCTTTGTAGATCTGACAACTTTATTTACCCTGTAATAAGGCCTAGAACCTGAATGAGGTGGGGGAAGTGGGAGAGGACCTTTGGGGTTAGGAATCTATCTTTAGAGCAGGAAGGAACCTTCGCAATCTGTAGTCCAACCCCAGCCCTGCATTTGTCTTGTATTTAAACGTCTTATGCATTCGCTCATTGTTCTCAGCAGCCTACAGTGTAGCTATATGGGTCTTAGTTTTCTTATCTTTAAATTGAAGAATAATAACAACCCATACAGATAGTATGATGAGTAAACACATTAAAGTAAAAGACATTGGGGGCACCTGGGTGGCTCAGTTGGTTAAGCATCCAACTTCAGCTCAGGTCGTGATCTCACGGTCCATGCATTCTAGCCCCACATCCAGCTCAGAGCCTGGAGCCTGCTTCAGATTCTGTGTCTCCCTCTCTCTCTCTGTTCCTCCCCCATTCATGCTTTGTCTGTCTCTGTCTCTCAAAAATAAATAAAAGTTAAAAATTTTTTTTAAATAAATACATAAATAAAGTAAAGACTTTTAAGTCAAACACATAGCACAGAGCCAGATACATAATAGGCATTGAATACAGGATAGTTTTCTTTTCTTCTTTGCTGATACCTCCCTACCTTCCAGTTTCTAGTAGACCCAGAGGTGGTTGAAATATAGAGATAAGTGGTTGAAATATAGAGATAAGCAGGAATCCCTTTGACACATTCCTCCTTCCAGGTGCCAAGGAGGTGGGACTTGCCTTTGAGAACACCAAATCCACATCAACTCCAAAGCAGGCCGAGGCCATTGTGAAGACTCTCCAGGAACTGCAAACATTACATGTCTCTGACCAGAATGCCCAGAGAGCTCACCTCTTCAATAAACTGGTTACTGAGCTGAGAGGCCTCAACAATGAGGCAATCACATCCATCTTGCCAATGCTGATCCAGCTGTCCAGGTATTTTTTTGGTGGTTGCCACCATATCTTTTGTATGACCTATGGCATCTGGCTGAACTTTCAAACCTTGGCCAAGCAGAAAACATCAGGGGCCATTGAAATATCAATCCAGTTAGTCAACTAATCAATTAGTTAATGTTTGCTGGATAGAGAAAGATCAGCTAGCATGCTTAGAGTTCCATGGGGCACACACCTGTGTGTATGCGTGTGTATACACAAACACACATACACTCTACATTCAAGGCAGATATACATTTGTGTGTTAATATGGGAGGGAAATACTTCATACATTTTCATAGGTATCTTCTAATCCCTCATTCTATTGTTAGCACCTTGGAAAGTTTGAGAGAAAAAGAGGTCTGTGCCATCTGGCAGCCTAGGCTAGTGGAGAGAGAACTTAGGCAAACAAAGTAATACCATGATTTCTCTATACTTCAGGGCACTGGCTCTAAGTGCTGGGAATGTCAGAGGAGGGACTGCAGACCAAAGTGAAGCCATGCCAGGGTCTTCCTGGCATGTGCTATGTTCTGAACAAAGGATGGTGATAACAGTCCTCTTTTGGTGATAAATCTGGGGTCCTTCTTCAGGCTTTCCTCCATGGTGCTTCACCAGGGGATAGTGGATGTAGGGAAGGCTTCCTGGTTCCTGGGATACAAGTTGGATTTTGGAAGATGGTCAGATTTGGAGAGTGAATACAGGAAATCAGGGCACTCCTGACAGAGGAGCATCATGAACCAAGGATACTGGAGCTGCCTGAAGGTGATCTGTAAACTTCTCTGCTCTTTTCTTCCCAGCCCCATCACCTTGCAAGCCTTGATTCAGTGTGGACAGCCCCAGTGTTACACTCGCATCCTCCAGTGGCTGAGAAGAGAGAAAGCCAACCCCCTTCTGATAGATGTTGTGACCTACCTGCTGGCCCTGATGCCAGAGCCCTCGGCTGACAGGCTGCAGGAGATCTTCAGAACAGCCAAGGAGCAGGAGAGTCGGGCCACTTTATATGCTCTGGGTCACGTGGTCAACAAGTGAGTTTCACACCGGTCCTCCTTGCAGGAGTTGACGAAGACCCCACATCCCTGTACGAGGGTTATACGCCACCTCCACTTTCGGACTCTTGTGCACAGTTTTTCCACTGGCCATTTTGAGAGTAAAGTCCCGAAATAAGAGACCTGCACACACAAGTCTGTATTTTAAGATAAACCCAGGTATGCTTACCAAGTCCTAACTCTTATTCTGCAGCTATCATCAGACAAACCCTGTGGTGACCCAGGACCTGCTGGACGTTGCTGATTACCTGTTGGAACAGATTCACAATGATTGCACTGGGAACAAAGATCACACCTACCTAATTCTGAGGGTATTTTTGGTCTTTTGTATAATATACATCATTTCAGAAGCATTTTCCTGGACACCCCCCACTTCTCTTTCTGCAACCTGATTCCCCCTCATTTCTTTTCAATGCAGGTCATTGGAAATACTGGCAGAACTATGGAGACAGTAACCCCAAGAGTCACATCTTCAATCCTGAAATGTATCAAGAGTTCAGAGCCATCGCTGCTGATTCAGAAGGCTGCCATCCAGGCCCTGCGGAAAATGGAACTTAAAGATGAGGTAAAGTCCACAGAAGACATCTGAACTTTAAAAGTTTACTCAGATTAACAAGGACTTGGAATGAGATTCTAAATATCATCATTCTGCTTACTTTATTGTACTGCTTTCTAATTGCCAATTTCAGCAAGCGTATTGACCTGACTGTGGACAGAAGAGAAATATTGGACCATGCTGCTACTCTAGCACTCAGAATACAATATTTTATCTACATACCTACCCCTATAGGATCAACCATCACTCATCTTAGGAAAACATGCTTGATTTCCTGTCTTCCCAATTTAGGATTGTCAACCTGGCCCTGCCTTGGGTGGAAATGACTCCAGAGTTTGGGAAAATGCCTTATTTATTCACCTCCCACTCTCACTATCCCTTCTGACTTTTATTCCCATGTTGAGCTAATTTGTGTTAAAACAACTTATTTTCACCTAGTAGCAGTTCTTCAAGTCACAACTTGAGTATGTTAATGCAGTTGAATGCAACATGCATTTGACAGGAATCTTCTGAGACCCTTCCTTGAGCTGGTGTTCTGAGGGGCACTGGTGAGAAGATTCCATACGAGCATTTGAAAAGTTATCAGAAAGAAAGTCAACCTGCATGTAGTAAACCACTTGCAGACCACACCAGTGTTTGCCAGGCATGATCCGTGTTCTGACCAAAGGTCAGTAATACTCTCCTTTTTTGACTACAGGTCCGGGAAGTCCTCCTCCAGGTTTTCCTCAGCGATGCCTCTCCAGGGGATAAACGACTGGCTGCCTATCTCATGCTGATGAGGGGTCCTTCCCAGTCAGATATTAACCAAATTGCCCAGCTTCTCCCACGGGAACAGAATGAACAAGTGAAGAACTTTGTGGCTTCCCACATCACCAACATCTTAAACTCAGAAGAACTGTATATCAAAGAGTAAGTAAGAGTAATGTTCCCCCATCTGAAACAAAGAGCTAGAATTCTAAATCTCATTCCTGAAAGCCACTGCCTGCCCTCTATGGACTGTTCTTTCTTCTGGACAACATTCATGCAAAAGTGCACCAGTCCTGAGCCAAGCTCTTGGGCAAATGAAATCCAAATCTTTTAGTAGCAATTGGCAATCCCTAGTTCTTTGGGGTAGGAGAGACAATGGATCAGTAGCATGACCTGTAAGCTAAAAATAACACTTTCTTTCCATCTAGCTTGAAAAGCTTAGTGAAAGATGCTTTGAAAGGATCTCAACTCCCAACCATCATGGACTTCACAAAATTTTCCCGGAACTATCACCTTTCCAAATCTGTTTCCCTTCCATCGCTTGACCCAGTCTCAGCCAAAATCGAAGGAAATCTTATATTTGACCCGAACAATTACCTTCCTAAAGAAAGCATGCTGAAAACAACCCTCACTGTCTTTGGATTTGCCCCAGTGGACCTCTTTGAGGTATGTGTGATACTAAGAAGAGGCTTACGCCCTCTCTCCAGTTGTGTCCAACACCACAGATATAAAGTCAAGGGAGCCATGAGCCAGCCTGGGGAGGTACTATAGTCAGGCAGTTCATTCATACCAACTGTTAGAGGGCTTCTTCTTTCCCTCCTCCCATGCCTTTCTGCCTTCCAGCTAGAGGTCACCAGAAGCATGACTCTATAGAATTAATGGAAATGCAGATATCTCAGAGAAGCCCTTAGAACCAAAATCCAAGAAAATGCATGGGCTGTGCAATCAGTCTGACCTGGCTCAAACCCCATATTCATTCCCAGTCCGAATCTTTTGTTTAATTATTTATTCTCTCTGAACTTTAGCTGCCACTTCTGGAAAAGAGCAAGTAATAAGTTCTCCCTTTCAAGATTCTAGTAAGATTTAAATAACAACTCCCATGGAGTGCTAAGTTCAGCTCCTACCCTGTAGTATTCATTAAAGACTTGATTAATTAAATGGACATAAAGAGAGGAATTAGAGGCTGACATACAACAAGGAACCCTGATGGCATTTTCTTGCCTGATTTTATTTCTCAGATTGGTTTGGAAGGAAAAGGCTTTGAGCCAACTTTGGAAGCTCTTTTTGGAAAGCAAGGATTTTTCCCAGACAGTGTCAACAAGGCTTTGTACTGGGTCAATGGCCAAGTTCCTGATCATGTCTCCAAGGTCTTGGTGGACCATTTTGGCTATACCAAAGATGATAAACGTGAGCAGGTATGTTTTTGTTAAGTACTCCCTCCAGGAAAGCATTGGGTCTCAATGTGAAAACATTTTATCCAAGCCTAGAAGTCATCAAGGAGATATCTAACTGAAGTGACAGTTATGACTATTATTAGCCAGTCCTGTGGAGATAAGGACTAGTGTCCTCTGTAATTATAAGCCTCCTGGAGATTCAATGTGCACAGAAGCCAGACTTACTAGAGGTACTTTCACATAAGATTAAGAGTGTAAATTCTGGGGCATGGGTTTGAATTCTGACCGCACTGTCTTCAAACTACCTAGAAAAGCTGCTTGATATCATGTCTGTCTGTTTCTACATCCCCAGAGTGCTAATAATCCAGGCCTCATCAGGGTATTTAAAGACTGAATGAAATAAAGCATGTAAAATGCTAAACAGAGTGCCTGACTGGTACTGACTGGTCAATAAGCAGATACTATCATAATTTTTGGATTTATATTTTCATGATTAAGTGCTTTCTTTGGCTTTTACTCACATCAGTTTACTAGCTAGTGGGAGCAAGCCACTTTGAAGCCAGCGTAAGCCCCCACTTCAGGAGTAGAAAACAGATTGCATAATCTGGAGTTTCTTGTACTTTAACTTTTTGCTTTCCCCAAAGTGTGGTTCAGGTATTGGCATCACATTAGAGCTTGTTAGGAATGCAGGTTCTGAGGCCCCACCAGGATCTACTGAATCTGAACCTGCATCTTAAGGACATTCCCTAGATGACATGTATACACATTTCAGTTTAAGAAGCAGGACAATAATTTATTCCTAGATGTTCACAGATGGCCCCACCTCCACCTTCTAATCTACTTACCTCCACCTGAGGCTGAGGCTCTTCGCTGTGTTTTGGGTCTATCAATCACTCTCTTCTTTCTCAATGACTAAGCATCAGTCTATGGAATTCTCCTTATCTCTTAAAGAACTTGTCTAGGATGGGGTGTTTTTCAAGCATTTGGCCAACTTATACAGCAGCTACATTTCATCCCTCATCAAAAGAGAAAGGGGTAAGCTGGGGAGGGGTGACAGACAGAGAATCTTCTACTCCTGGTTAGCCCTAGGAACCCTGCCGTTTCCCTATGCCCACATTATTCAAATTAAAAACAATGTGGAAGCATTGCTATTCCTGAAAAGACCTCAGGGTTGTTGTTGTTTTTCATCTCAATTTGCAGGAGCTGTCTATCTTTCAGTAAAAGGTGAGAGTCTGATGTCAGTGGCTTCCCTATATCCCCACCTTGAATACTTGTGTTTAGCCCATCAGGGGTGCAGCGGATGGACCCCACATCAGGATTCTAAATGTTTGACAACGTTGACATCTCATTAGACATTTTGTCATTAAAATCCCAGGACATGGTCAATGGAATTATGCTCAATGTTGAGAAGCTGATCAAAGATTTGAAATCCAGAGAATTCCCAGAAGCCAGAGCCTACCTCCGCATCCTGGGAGAGGAGCTTGGCTTTGTCAGGCTCCGTGATCTCCAGCTCCTGGGAAAGCTGCTGCTGAACGGTGCTCGCACTCTGCAGGGGATCCCCCAGATGGTAAGTGGGGTGGCCCCATGATGCGGCAATGTGATCAGCCCATGCTCCTTTTAGGTCTCCCAGACTCCTTAAGATCCTATCCCGCAAGCCAGAGAAGGTGCTGGTTCTTCCTTAAAAGAAGCAGGTTTGCCTTCAATTTCAGAGAGGAAGATTCTTAGATTGCAAAGAATTGGTAACGTTTAGAAATTAAGCCATTCATAACATTAGGTATATCTTTTAGAGCATTCATTTGTTCATCTGGAAAACAATATTAAGTGTTATCTTCCTATATCTGTTTCAAGTTCCTTTTAGTATTGAAATGATGATTATGAAGGAGTGTATTTGCCAAACTGTAGTCCACTATCTAAATATGAGCTATAGTGTCCACTATTATTAATTTATTAATATGGGAGAAAATATCCAAATATATTCCCTCGTGTTTGATAAATAATAATATTGACTTTAAGAAAACAGACCTCCAGTTATTTTCTAGAAATGTTATTTTAAAAAATGTATACTATTATGTCTATCATCTCAATAGCTCATTGGTTTTCAAAAAGAAATGGTTTTATCATAATATATACTTAAGTAAAACCTCATTTATGTTGAGACTCCAAATAACTGAAATAAGCCACGCCATTCAAGGCTACTTAAAGTGCACAAAGCTCTGAGGCACAGCAATATTCTCAAGGGTCTCCAAATCACTAGTTCAAAATGACATGGTATCTTTCCAGGGCAATTTCTTGTATCCAACCTGTCAAAACCAATAATCCTTAATTTTATCAAATACCCAGATAATCAAAATATGCTAGTCTATTCCTTCCCAGATAAAGAACAATTATTGTGGGACATGTGGGAGGTCACATTTTACAAACCCCATTTTGATGAGGCTTACTTGTAGTTACTATCCCCTGTTGGATCCACAGATTAGAGAGGCCATCAAAAAAGGTTCAGAGAGTGACTTGTTTCTTCACTACATCTTCATGGACAATGCCTTCGAACTCCCCACCGGACTTGGGTTACCATTGCAAATCTCCTTCTCTGGAGTCATCACTCCTGGAATCAGGGCTGGAATGAAGCTGGATATAGCCAATGTAAGATCCTGTTCATTGTTTTGATTCCTTGGGTCATTCTTTTCCTCCAGGGTGGGTTTCTTGGACAATTTAAAAATGTGTGTCTAGTTCAAGATGAAGTACCTCATCATCATAATTGCCTTATTCATCTTTATGAAAAACTTTAGGATTCCACTAGGAGGTGCCACCTTCCTAGCTCCTGGCAGTAAGGAGAATGCTATCCTCTCGATAAATGAGGATTCCTGTCATCTTGTCATCCTGTTATGCTTAAAGTTAACTGGGGCACTTCCTAGTCCTGGGTGTCAGTGTCTGGCTCTGGGGAACTGAAAATGTGACTTTTCTTCCTCCAAAGAAATCACAGTAGAGGTGCCTGGATGGCTCAGTTGGTTAAGAGACTGACTCTTGATTTCGGCTCTCACAGTTTGTGGGCTAGAGCCCCGCATCAGCCTCTGTACTGACAGAATGGGGCCTGCTTGGTATTCTCTCTCTCTCTGCCCCTCAGGCACGCACTCACAGGCTTTCTAAACAAACAAACAAACTTAAAAGAAAAAAAGAAATCACAATAATATTCCCTGAGGTGTGAGCTACCCAGAAATGTCTGCTCATGGGTGGGGAAGAGCAGTTGATCTGACTGCCAGGGGCTGAGGTATTTAATGAACCTGAAGAGGTCTTTTTCTTACTTATAGATGAAGACAGAGCTGCTGGCAAAGCCCTCTGTGTCCATGGAGTTTGTGACAAATATGGGCATCATCCTCCCAGACTTTTCAAGGACAGGGATCCAAATGAACACCAACTTCTTCCATGAGACAGGCCTGGATGTACAAATTATCGTGAAAGCTGGCCAGCTGAAGTTCATCGTTCCGTCTCCTACAAGGCCAATCAGGCTGTTCAGTGTCAGGTAGTTTCCTCTCCAGCTCTGACCAGCCAGTGGGAGAGAGAGAGAGCTGAGACTAGATCCATGGGGTTTGACTGCCCACGATAATGTGGGTCCCTGTGGCTCTGGGGGTGTGGGGGGCAAAAGCATAGTGAATTACCCACTGTTAACCTAGCCCAGACTCACTACACAATTACTGTTTCCTCAACTGTCCACATTTTACCAAATTGAGATTTAGGACTTACTAATCAATCACTTGTTATTAGTAATTTTTGTTATTGTTTGTTTTGAGAATGAAGAGACTCGAACCCTAGAGAAATCATCCTTGGGTAATGAGCATTTTTTCACAGGAAAAATACCAGAGGACATACTGATCTGTAGTAGCTAACTCAGTGGTCAGAACAGAAAAGTCTTAATCTTACAATTATGGGATGCAGTATATATGGAGAGCTCCATTTCCGATGATATCCTCAAATACTGATTTACCTTGGTTTCTATATCTTGGATACATTAATCCATTGATTCAAAAATAGTAAAAATGGTATTTAAGTGACAAATACATACGAAGCATGTTCAATGAGATGCACAAGGTCCCTGACCTTCTAGCGCTTACAGTGAAGCAAACCCTAGGTACAAAGAGGCCTGAGAGGAAGTCCAGGAGGACATGAAGTTCTGTATGAGATAGCCTAGGGCCCTCAGGGAAAGCTTTCTGAAGAAATCGATGTCTGAGCTGAGACCCAAAGACTGTGTCAGAGAAAAGAGAAAGGAGTAAGTGTTCCCAGGCCAAGAGAAGGGAACAGCCTGAAGGGAAAAGACTATGGTTCAGGAGCTACAAGAAACTCAAAACTCAGTGTGGTGAAGTGCACAGGGGACAGGGGGGAGGTGACGGAGGCCGGCAAGGGCCAGCCTTCTCAGCCATCAGAAGGGTGCTGGACTCTTCTGAAGGCAAGGGAGTTTAAAGTGGGAGCATAAATAAAGCAAGTTTTGTGTTTTAAGAGACATCCTCTGACTCCAGAGTGGGGCAGGTGAGAAAAGGAAGTGTGGCTGGAGACAGGGACACTGGCGGGAGTCCGTCACACGTGTGGGTGAGAGCGGGTCGCAGCCTGCACCAGAGGGCCAGGGAGGGTGTGGGGAGGAGTGAGCCCACTCCAGAAAACCTCAGGGGGTGGAAACAGGAGCACTTGGTGACTGACCAGATGTGGGGGTAAGAAAAAGAAAGAGGAAAGAGCAGCGGGGGTGTCTCTCGCTGAAATAGGGAAAGCGGCCGGTTTGAAGGAAGCTGACGAATTCAGTGCGGGCTATGCTGCATCCAGAGTCCTGTGAGACAACCACTCAGCATCTCCAGCCGCAGTGGGGCTGATGGGGCTGAGCTGGGTAAACAGGCTGGAGCTGCAGATACCAGCCTAGTATCTGCACTTAGAGGTTGTTGAGCTTAAACAGCGATTGGTGCAGGGTAGGATGTGAAGGACTAGCACAGAAATGGGGGGAATGTTAACATATGGAGGGAGAGAGGAGCAGCAAAGAGTGAGAAGGAGTGGCCAGAGAGACGGAATAAGAGCCAAAGTCGCAAAGGGTCACAGAAGCCCAGGGTGGATCTCCCTGTTGGCAGCCAAAAGCACTCAGGGCTCTGGCCCCACAGCAAAGCTAGGTTTTAAGCCACCCCTAAAATAAGGACACAATACTGGGGAAAGAACATGATATTTCAAAGAAAGCATCCTTGGATGAAATCGGGACATTGTTGAACTTTGTTGCACTTACTAACTTGTTTAAGTACGTACTTGGGAGAATAGACTCTAAAGTCTTAATCTGGCCATAAATGAAAAGCTCTAGTAAATGCTTTGGGAGATCAAGGAAGACAAGGCCTAAAAACGTCCACTGGAGTTAGAAGCAAGACAGGGATAGGAGATGCTGATGGAAGAAATTCTAGATGCAGGATAACAGTTCAGTGAGAAGCAATTTCAAAGAATGGAGACCACAGAGATGGACATATTTCTTGACTGGGAGGGAGACAAGAAGGGCTAGCAGGAAAAGAAAGGGGTGTGAGTGAGTGCGTGTGCACAGGTGTGTGTTCATGTGATGGGGGAGGTGACTTGGACATTAATGTGGGAAAGAAACGGAAAGAAGCCAGTATAGTTAGAGTTCCTCCTAGCCTCCTTTTCGAGGGAGGGAAGGGGCAGACCCGAGTTTAGGTCCCAGCAATCATTATTATTTAACTCCTCTGAGTCTCTGTTTTCTCTGTAAGAGAAGGCACCTCCTGATGCCCACTGCTGTGGGGATTACAGCTAACAAAAGCAAACAACTTAGTGCAATGTCTGATACGTAAGAGTCACTGTGTTGGTTAGCCTTGCTGATGCTCATATTGTTAGTTGTTTCTGAGTAAATTAAATAATTCACGGTGAGTGTGGATAGAGGGGAGAGAGAAAGCAGGTTAAGGGGGCAAATATTAGCCCTGGGAGAATCAGTGATGTTCACTTCAACTCATGACTTGAAAGTAACTCGGTTTTTGCTTTCTTCACCAGCAACACGTTGCATTTGGTCTCTACCACCAAAACACAAGCGGTCCTACCTCTCACTGAGAACAGGCAGTCCTGGGCAACTTGCAAGCCTCTCTTTACTGGCCTGGACTACTGCATCTCGGGCACTGACTCCAGCGCTGGTTCCTCAGAATCCGACTCCTCCTATCTGCTGACCGGGGACGCCAGGTCAGAATGCTTGATGTCTCACCCAGCTTCTGCTCACCTCCTCCACTGTGGCCACCTGGCAGGGAGAGGAAAACCTGCTGTGTGTTCTAAGAGGCCCGTGCCACCAACCTTAGGGATTTGCACCACCTTTTGATTTGTTACAATAGTGGTCCTCTGTCCCAACACACCTGAAGGGTTCTTCTATTCCTACCTAAATTTTGAATGTAGGGCGGAGTTTCTTTATAATTGAGGAGGGGTGGTGCAGGAAAGGTAAGGTAAGCAGTCATGACTCCTAAGGAGGTCTTAACTCAAAAAATAAACCACCAAAGTGATTCCATCCCACTCCTTCAAGGGAGCTATAACATTGCCGATGAGAAATATTCCTTCAAAAGCCTCTCTTGGTAGATGGTGTCCCCTTTTTCTCCCTTATGCATCAGATGATGGGATCACAGCACAGATTCCAATTTGCTCCTAATTCAGTGTCTGAGCCTGAAGACATGTTAGTCTGGCTTTTCCTGGAGCCCACTGATGTGCTCAAAGCCCTGGCCCTGCTTAAGGGCTCCTTGCCTTCAACTCTTGCCACTTCTACTACTTGTTGTCCACGTTGCTAACACAACCAGCCTGCTCCTGCTCTGTTTGTCCAAACCCCTGGGGGTGGAGGGGTGTCTCCCCTCACTCTGGGCTCTTGGAGAGACTGAAAGGGATCAAAAGGGTCTCAAAAGGGTCATCATTAGTTAGAGACATGAGCCAATGTTAAAATAAGGACATTTTTTGTTGTGGTTGCAATAGAGGCTGCGTTGTTTGGGGGTCTTTAACCTCATCGCTCAAAGCTCTGACATTATGTACCATATACACTGTGACATCTTTAGATTTGATCTGGAACTGAAGCCCACTGGAGAAGTAGAACAGTATTCCGCCAGCGCAGCCTACGAACTGCAGAAAGACGGCGGAGCCTTGGTGGACACCCTGAAGTTTGTAACTCAGACCCAAGGCAAGTATCTAGAAAGGGCTCCTGCATCTCTGCCTCAGCCTCAGGTCCAGGACTCACAAGGGGAACGTATTCAATTTTAATGTAGTTAACAAATATTTATTGATGCCTGAAAAGTGTCAGGCCTGTTCTGCGAGCTGAGGCTAGAACAATAAACAGTGGTGATAAAGTCTCTGTCCTCATGCCGTTTACAGCAAGAAGTCAAACAAGTAAATGTCCAGAATGCCATATTGGTGTGGGAGAGAAAAATAGAGCATAAAGGGGTCTAGGGAGTATTGAGGAGTGGCAGGGAGGAGGAAGGATGGGTGAAGACAGTGCCATTTGAAGTGACAAGGGAAAGTAGCACTGGTAAAAGAGAATAAAAAAGAGACTTGAAGGAAGGAAGGGGATAAGCCATATGAAAAGAGTGTTACAGGCTGGGGGTTAGCAAGTGCAAAGGCCCTGAGGCAGGTGTGTGGCTGGCATGTTTGAGGAAAAGGAAGGAAGCTGGTATGAGTGAAGCAGAGAGATCAGGGAGGAAAATGATAGAAGACAAGGTCACAGAGCAAAGGGGAGGTAGGGCAAGGAGGGTCTCGTAGGCCATAGGAAGGACATAGGCTTTTTACTCTGAGTGAAATAGGAAGAACTAGAGAGTTTTCATGAATTTATTTATGTTTATATTGAGGAAAGACTTTAGGGGAACAAGGACAGAGAAACTAGTATTTAGGTTCATGCAATAATCGAGGCCAGAAATGCTGGTGTTTTAGATTAGAGCAGTCACAGAAGAGATCTGAGAAGTAGTTGGGTTCTGGGCATATTTTGAAGATCAGGCTTCTCAGGATTTGCTGATGTGGTGGGTGTTGAGTGTAAGAGAAGAAATGGAGTGGGGAGGACTCATAGGTGTTTTGGCCTAAGAATTGAAGAATGGAGTTGTCGTTTACTGAGATAGAAAAGGCTGGTGGAGGGGCAGGTTTTAGGGGATGGGGTAAACTTAAATGTTCACTTTGGAAGATTTTGTGATGGAGGAATAGTATGCCACAAAATCAAATGAGAAAAACGAAACCCACAGGAAGGGGGTGCATGCTGAAAAAAAATGTCTCGTAACAATGTTACAGAGGTATAAAACGGGCACACATGTGAATTAAAGAAAACCTAGGGATCTCGTGACAAAGGAAGCAGTCTGGGAGAGTGGCAAGGAGCTAGAAGAAATAGGTGAAGAGTCACCCAGAGACGTCACAGCTGCTGACTCAGAAGGACCTCGAGCCTTTGTTGTTCTCTGACCACACGAAGTGTCTCCCATGTCGGGGCCTTTGCATCCCAGTGCCTGGAATGCTGTCCCCCCACAAAACATGGCAAAACTCAGCCCTTCTCTTCATTCGGGTCTCTGCCCACATACCACCTTCTCACAGAGAACTCTGACCACCACACGTGAACTAGCACCTCTCGATCCCTCTCTCTATTGTCTTATTCAGTTTTACTTTTCTCCATGAAATGTACTACCATATAACATATATAATGTGCTTATTGACCGTCTAGACACCACCCCCCCACCAGAATGTAAGCTCCGTGAGGACAAGGTCTCCCCAGTGCCAAGCACATGACAGGCAAACAATCAATATTTGCAAACTGAACAAATGCACGAACACCCGTAAAATCCTGAGCTGTGTCCTCACAGCACAGCACTGAATACTTAGGGTTTCTCTGCCTTTTCCTCTCCTTCCTTCCTAAACATAACTTCTGAATGCACGTGTCTTGATTCTTTTGTACACCCTTTCAGGTGTGAAGCAGTCCGAGGCCACTATGACGTTCAAATATAACCGGCAGAGTATGACTTTGTTTAGTGAAATGCAAATTCCAGACTTTGACATTGACCTTGGGACCGTCCTCAGAGTTAGTGATGAATCTGCTATGGAAAAAAAGTCTTACAAGCTCACTTTGGACATTCAGAACAAGAAAATCACTGAGGTCACTCTTACTGGCCACGTAAGGTATGAAGGCTCAGGGTGGCCTGACCTGAAGCGAAGGCTCTTGTGATTCTTTCCTTTCTTCCTTTTCAGCTTGAAAACTGACCAAACCTGGGGCATCCCCAGTCTGTGGTCCAAGGGGCAGATAGAGGCTTCAGCATGCTGACCCTCTGTACAATGTCCAGTTGGATCTTCCTACCATTCATTGGGCATTTACTATTCATCAGGCACTGTGCTAAAGGAATTATCTCAGTTCTCATAAAAAAACTGCAACATAGGTCTGAGTTTCCCTGTTTGATAGATAAGAAAATGGTGCTTAGAGGGGTTAAACAATATGGCCAAAGCCTTAGAGCTAGTAAATGGTAGAATGGGATTCAAACAGGTTTCAAAAATCTATTCTTTGGCCCATACCTCCCTTGAAAGTCCTGAATTTGTGCTGAAGTCGACTTCAGAAATTAATGAGCTCATTTTGGGGGGCATTCACGTACCTCCTTTTTATCTCCACAAATGGTACTTGTGTTTGATCCCACATGTCTCCTTAGAATGGGTAGTTGTTGACGTCAAATTATTTTTTTTTCAATAGCTACGACAGAAGTGAAGAAGGCAAAATCAAAGGTGTTGTTTCCATACCCCGTCTGCAAGCAGAAGCCAGAAGTGAAATCCTCACCCAGTGGTCTCCCACAAAACTACTTCTCCAAATGGACTCATCTGCTACAGCCTATGGCTCAACAATTTCTGAGAAGCTGGCATGGCGCTATGGTATGCCCCTCCTCTCCCTGTGGGTACTTCCAGAGAGCACCTGGACATGGGTTAGGGGCTGGTACCACTGACAGCTGTTTCATATGTGCATTTTCAGATGAAGAGAAGATTGAATTTGAGTGGAACACAGGCACCACCGTGGATACCAACAAAGCAGCTTCTAATTTCCCTGTGGATCTCTCTGATTATCCTAAAAGCTTGCATATGTATGCCAACAGTCTCTTGGATCACAGAGTTCCTCAAACAGACATGACTTTCCGGCACATGGGTTCCAAATTAATAGTTGTAAGTACAAATCAGTCAGTCGATAAATACATGGTTATAAAAACTAATTACATACTCAACCCTGAGTTAGGTGAAAGAGGGTATCCAAAGATGGATAAGGTTTGCTTCCTACCCCAGGGAATTCCTGAGGAGCAAAGCATGGTTAGTTACCCAGTTACAGCAGGCTGTCTGTGATAAATACCTAATGAGTAGTACTAGGCGGAAGAGTTTACTATGCCTATAATATCAAAGGGAGCTTTAGGACCCTGGCTAGGAGTTTGACTATGTTGTATATTCTTTTTGTAAAATACAGGAAGACAAAATTCACAGCTTTCTGTGATTTATTTTTAGACTTCACTGCATCATCCATTTTAACGATTTAATCTGTCAAATATGGATTATCACCTAATGTTAATTGTACTTGGAGGCCCATCCATCCATTTATATCCATTGCTCTAATGACTTCTATTATTTTATAGGAAGCAAATACATGGCTTCAAAAGGCTTCTGGGAGTCTTCCTTATGCCCAGAAGTTGCAAGATCACCTCAGTGGCCTCAGAGAATTATACCTCCCGAAAATGGGATTGCCAAACTTCCACATTCCAGAAAACCTCTTCTTGAAAAGGTAAGGTAAAAAAAAGAACCAAAAACTTTCTTGAACCATGAAAAGTAAACACAAGATTTTACTTAGTATCATGTAGACTATTCTTAAATTTACATTTTTATGGTAAATAACTTAAGCATCTTAAGGAGATTCATAACTATAGCATAAGCACTGTGGCATTTTTGCATTATTGAACATGGGATCTGAACATGAACACCAATCCAACCAGAAAGAACCAAGGAAGTAATTGGGGGATTCTGGTACATTCCCCCAAACAGGTTTTATTCACTGCAATATGAATTTGAAAGCCATCTAACTTTCCTCCATTAGAAGTGAACTCCCTTTGTTCCGGATCAGGATATGCTCATAATAGGTTGTGAGGATTTGCGAGTGGCTAGAAAAATTGTTGACTTCAAGTAGGCTGTGGAACTCTTGAGGGCATGAAGGCAGCATCCTGAGGGGATATTCACTTTCTCAATATAGCCCCATCCTTGTGGGGAAGTCATATTCCAAACTGCTCAGTCCACTTCTCTATTTCCAAAAACACATGGGATGCTTTGCTTTATTTCATGACAGTAAAAAAATGAGAGCATGAGCTGAAAAAACTATAGTCTTTTCTAGATTGACTATTCTCTGTATGATCTTAAGGGTTAAGAAAATAAGTAATCCAGTGGCGCCTGAGTGGCTCAGTTGGTTAAGTGTCCAACTCTTGGTTTTAATTCAGGTCATAATCTTATGATTCATGATTTCAAGCCCTGCTTCGAGCTCCATGCTGTCAGTATGGAACCTGCTTGAGAGTCTCTCTCTCTCTCCCTCTCTCTCTAGCCCTTGTTCTCTCTCTCTCTCTTTCCTCCCCTCCCCTCTCTCTCTGTCTCTATCTCTCAAAATAAATAAACTTTAAAAATGAAAAAGAAAGGAAAACAAGTGATCTGTATGTTACATGGGCCTTTCCATAGTCTATGGCTGAGCAGCAAAATCTAATAGATGAAGTAAGTGTAAAACAGCTGAAGTCCACCAAAGTCTACTGAAGATGAGGGGGAAAATGTCAGCTTCAGATGACCCAGGACCCTCTTCCTTCACTGCTAGTATTTCTGAACAACAGTCTTCTTTGTGCTGTATGGGAGATAGGCCCTTGTGACCTTAGAAATGGATAAGGCTTATTAAGCATCCACCCATAGAGGACTGAGGTCCTGTATAGGCAGTAGCTAGTCCCTGTTGGAGTCATGCAATCAACAGTTCATTGCTTACACCATTTAAATTCTGCTGTTGTCCTTTAGGATAACTTATCATAATAGTTCAGGAGTATATTCATATGCATATGTAGAAGCATAGTATTGAGAAGATTACAAAGTGCTTTTAGGTATCTCGTGCCAGCTCTGTGAGGTCAGCAGAAAGGGTACCATTATTCCCAGGACACAGATAACATCCCTGAGACTCAGAGAGGTAAATACACAGATGTGTCATCACCACTTAGTGGAAGCTAAAACTGCAACCCCCATCACTGCCTTTCACACCTGCACTTTCCACACATCCAGTTGCCTCATTTCAGTTTGGCATATATGGAGTATCAAGTGCCACATGTGTGTAAGATACTAGAAGTGCGATGAGAAGATAAAAACCAGTTAAGGTATCATCCTTCCTCCCAGAAGACACCATGTGGACACCGACAAATGAACAAATACGTGCTAATTATGTAAGCAGAATTGTGGCATGTTCTTTGAGATAGATGTAAAGGACTGACTCTTGGAAAGGTTTTGAATGGATATGAATGTTTGATGAACAGAGGTCAAAGGCATGATTCTGGGTATAGGGAGTAGAAGGAAGAAAAGTGAGGTATGGGATTGGTATATGTGCTGCCAAAGCGAGCACCGAGGTATGGGATTGGGAACTGGGGACATGAACCATTGTTTAGAAGGTCAGATGCCAGAGAATTTCGAATTCTTGATGTCTGACTGTTGCATACATTGTTCTTGTTGTTCATTTCAGTGATGGTCGGGTCAAATACACATTAAACAAGAACAATGTGGAAATTGAGATTCCTTTGCCTTTCGGTGGCAAATCCTCCAAAGACCTAAAGATGTTAGAGACTATTCGGACACCAGCCCTCAATTTCAAGTCCATGGAATTCTACCTGCCATCTCGAGAATTCCAAGTCCCCACTTTTACCATTCCCAAGTCATACCAACTGCAAGTGCCTCTCTTGGGTGTTCTAGACCTCTCTACGAATATCTACAGCAATTTGTACAACTGGTCTGCCTCCTACACTGGTGGCAACACCAGCACCAACCATTTGAGGCTTCAGGCTCAGTACAACATGAAGGCTGACTCTGTGGTTGACTTGCTCTCCTACAGTGTGCAAGGTGAGCCGTGGTTGGGCTAATTCATTGCAGGCTGTGGTGGGATAGCCTCCTCTGGGAAGGAAAATAATTGGGCTTTCTTGCAGATATTTTTCTTGCTCCTTGAGAGACTATTCATTTATTCAACTAATAGAAGTATTTATTTAGGTGTATACTATGCACCAAGTATTCTACTAAGACAGTAACATAGAAAGAAGACAACTAAACTGGCAATGAAAATTCAACATAGGAGGTGCTATGATAGGGGATAATGGATAAGTATAAGACACAGAGAAGCACTTGATAAGGGAATTCAACAAGATCTGCAGTGGTCAGGGAAATCTTTTGCTGTCATATTTTATGCTTGTGTTCTTGATGGTAGAGACTTTCACAACTAACCCAGATCAGTGGGAGTTTATTTATTTTGGTTGAGGGAAGACTTGATTATTTAAAGACTCTGAACATAGAAATTGCTCTGGAAATTTTATTACTTCATTTAACTAATGTCTTTTCATTTTTATGTCAGGATCTGGAGAAACAACCTATGACCAGAGGAATACATTCACATTATTATATGATGGGTCTCTACACCACAAATTTCTGGATTCAAAGATGGTATTCAGTCACACAGAGAAAATCAGAAATAATCCCGTCTCAAAAAGCGTGCTAACATTTGATGCTTCTAGTGCCTGGGGGCCTCAGATGTCTGCTTCAGTACATGTGGACTCAAAAAAGAAACATCATTTGTATGTCAAGGAAGTCAAGATTGACGGACAGTTCAGAGCCTCTTCGTTCCATTCCAAAGGCACATATGGTCTTTCTTATCAGAGGGATTCTATTACTGGCCAGTTAAGTGGAGAGTCCAACCTGAGGTTTAACTCCTCCTACTTCCAGGGCACCAACCAGATAACAGGAAAATATGAGGATGGAATTGTCTCCTTAACCTCCACCTCAGATCTGCAAGGTGGCATTGTTAAAAATACTGCTTCCCTAAAATATGAGAACTATGAGCTGTCTGTGAAATCTGACACGGATGGGAAGTATGAAGACTTTGCCACTTCTAACAAAGTGGATCTCACCTTCTCTAAGCAAAATGCATTGCTACGTTCGGAGTATCAGGCTCATTACAAGTCATTGAGATTCTTCACCCTACTTTCTGGAACGCTCAATTCCCATGGCCTTGAATTAAATGCTGATATTTTGGGCACTGACAAAACTAATAGTGGTGTTCACAAAGCAACACTAAGGATTGCCCGAGATGGAATGTCTACCAGTGCAACAAGCAACTTGAGGTATAGTCCACTGGTGCTGGAGAATGAGGTGAACGCAGCAGTTGGCCCTTCTGTGGCATCTGTGAGACTAACAACGAATGGTCGCTTCAAGGAACACAATGCAAAATTCAGTCTAGATGGAAAAGCTACCCTCACAGAGGTATCCTTGGGAAGTGCTTATCAGGCCATGATTTTGGGAATTGACAGCAAAAATATCTTCAACTTCAAGATCAGCCAGGAGGGACTTAAGCTTTCAAATGACATGATGGGCTCTTATGCTGAAATGAAGCTTGACTACACAAACAACCTGAATATTGCAGGGTTATCACTGGACTTCTCTTCTAAACTTGACAACATTTACAGCTCTGACAAGTTTTATAAGCAAAATTTTAACTTACAGCTACAGCCCTATTCTCTTGTAACTAGTTTAAACAATGACCTGAAGTTCAGTGCTCTGGATCTTACCAACAGTGGGAAATTACGGCTAGAGCCCCTGAAGCTGAATGTAGGTGGGAACATAAAAGGAGTCTACCAAAATAATGAAATAAAACACATCTACACCATTTCTTATGCTGACTTATCTGCAAGTTATAAGACAGACACTGTAGCTAAGATGCTAGGTACAGAGTTCAGCCATCGACTCAACACAAACATTGCTGGGCTGGCTTCAGCCATTGACATCAGTACAAGCTACAATTCAGACTCACTCCATTTCAGCAACATTTTTCACTCTGCAATGGCGCCATTTACAATGACCATCGATGCACATACCAATGGCAATGGGAAACTGAGTTTCTGGGGAGAGCATACCGGGCAGCTGTATAGCAAATTCCTGTTGAAGGCAGAGCCTTTGGCCCTTACTCTCTCTCATGATTACAAAGGATCCACAAGTCACCATCTCCCGTTGAAGAGCAGCATCAGTACTGCTCTTGATCACAAAGTCAATGCCCTGCTCACTCTGGCTGAGCAGACCGCCAACTGCAAACTCAAGACCCAGGTGAACAAAAATGAATACAACCAGGACTTCAATTCCTACAATACTAAAGACAAAGTTGGTGTGGAGCTTAGAGGACAAGCCCTGGCTGACATTGCCATGCTAGACTTCTCGATTCAAGTGCCATTTTTCCTCAGTGAACCCACCAACATAGTCGATGCTTTAGGGATGAGAGAAGCTATTGATCAGCCCCAAGAATTCACTATTGTTACTTTTGTAAAATATGATAAGAATCAAGATGTTCACACCATCAACCTCCCATTCTTTAAAAACCTGCCAGAATATTTTGAGAAGAAACGAACAGTCATTATAACAGCACTGGAAACCATACAGAAAGAATTGAAAGTCATCAATATTGATCAATTTATGACCAAATACAGAGAAGCCTTGGACAAATTCCCACAGCAAGTTAATGATTATCTGAATGCATTCAATTGGGAGAGTCAAGTTGCAAGTGCCAAGGAAAAACTAACTGCTTTCACAGAAAATTATAGAATGTCAGAAAACGATCTACAAATTGCATTGAACAATACTATAATCAACCTTAATGAAAAACTATCTCAACTACAAACATATGTGATACAATTTGATCAGTATATTGAAGATAATTATGATTTACATGATTTCAAAACAGCAATTGCTGAGATTATTGATCGAATCATTGAAATATTGAAAATTCATGATGAACATTACCATATCCATGTAAATTTAGTAAAAACAATCCATGACTTATATTTGTTTATTGAAAAGATTGATTTTAACAAAATTTGGAGTAGTACTGCATCTTGGATTCAAAATGTGAATACTAAGTATCAAATCGGAATCCAGATGCAAGAAAAATTGCAACAGCTCAAGACACAGATTCAGAATATAGACATGCAGCACCTTGCTGAACAGCTAAAACAACAGGTTGAGGCTACAGATGTCAGAGTTCTTTTACATAAGTTGAGAACTACAATTCCATTTCAAAGAATAAAAGAAATTATTGAGCACGTCAAATACTATGTTATCCGTCTCATGGAAGATTTTGTAGTTGCTGAGAAAATCAATGCTTTTGGAGCCAAGATCCATAATTTAATTAAGATGTATTATATAGACCAACACATCCAGGTTTTAATGGATACAACAGTACAGTTGGCCCATGAATATAATTTGGTAGAGACTGTTCAGCAGCTAAGTAATGTCCTACAACAAGTTAAGGTAAAAGATTACTTTGAGAAATTGGTTGGGCTTATTGATGATGCTATCCAGCAATTTAAAGAACTGTCTTTTAAAAAAATCATTGAAGAAGTAAACAGATTCCTTGACATGTTGATAAAGAAATTAAAGTCATTTGATTATTACCAGTTTGTAGATGAAACCAATAACAAAATCCATGAAATGACCCAGAAAATCAATGGTGAAATTCAGGCCCTGGAACTTTCAGCAAAAGCTAAAGCACTTGTGGAGGACATCAAGGCCATGGTCTTAGTCCAACTGGAAAACATAAAGGACATCAAAATAACCTTATTCTTTGATTGGTTACAGGAGGCTTTAAGTTCAGTGTCTTTAATTTCCATGGAAACCAAATTCCAAGAGACTCTGGAAGATCTTCGAGACAGAGTGTATCAAATGGACATTCAGCAGGAAATCCAGCGATACCTGTCCTTGGTCGGCCAGGTTTACAGCACACTTGTCACTTATATTTCTGATTGGTGGACTCTCGCTGCTAAGAACCTTACTGACTTTGCAGAACAGTATTCTCTCCAAGACTGGGCTGAAAACCTGAAAGCATTGGTAGAACAAGGGTTCACTATTCCTGAAATCCAGACCATCTTTGGGACCATCCCTGCCTTTGAAGTCAGTCTCCATGCTCTTCAGGAGGCTACATATCAGACTCCTGACTTCATAGTCCCCCTGACAGATTTGAAGATTCCATCAGTTCAGATCAACTTTAAAAGTTTGAAAGATATAAAAATCCCATCCAGGTTTGCCACACCAGAGTTTACCATCTTTAATACCTTCCATGTTCCTTCCTTTACAATTGACTTGATAGAAATAAAAGCAAAGATCATCAGAACCATTGACCAAATGCTGTCCAGTGAGCTGCAGTGGCCAGTTCCAGAAATGTACTTGGGGAACCTGAAGGAGCTGGAAACCATTGTTGCTGGAATCACTGTGCCAGACTTCCATTTTCCAGAAATTACAATTCCAGAATTCATAATTCCAAATCTTGATTTAAAAAATTATCAAATTCCTGACCTTCACATACCAGAATTCCAGCTTCCCCACCTGGCACACACAGTTGAAGTCCCTTCTTTTGGTAAGCTGCATGGCATTTTGAAAATCCAATCTCCCTTTCTTGTATTAGATGCAAATGCCAACATTCAGAATGTTACTACTTCAGGGAACAAGGCAGAGATTGCAGCTTCTATCACTGCCAAAGGAGAGTCCAAATTGGAAGTTCTCAATTTTGATTTTCAAGCCAATGCACAGCTTTCAGACCCTAATATTAAGCCGCCAGTTATGAAGCAATCCATGAGGTTTTCCAGCAACTACTTGAAAACAGAGCATGAGAGTGAAGTGCTATTTTTTGAAAATGCTATTGAGGGAAAATCAAATACAGTGGCAGGTTTACACACAGAAAAAAATACACTGGAATTTAGTAATGGTATGCTTGTCAGGCTAAACAATCAGCTTACTCTGGACAGCAACACAAAGTACTTCCACAAATTGAACATCCCCAAATTGGACTTCTCCAGCCAGGCTGAGCTGCGTAACGAAATAAAAACCCTGTTGGAAGCTGGACACATAGCATGGACTTCTTCTGGAATAGGGTCATGGAAATGGGCATGCCAGACATTCTCAGATGAAGGAGCACATGAATCACAAGTTAGCTTTACTCTGGAAGGACCTGTTGCTTCCTTTGGATTGTCTAATAAGATCAATAGCAAACACTTAAGATTAAACCAAAATTTGGTTTATGAATCTGGCTTCCTCGACTTTTCTAAATTTGAAATCCAGTCACAGGTTGAATCCCAGTATGTGGGCCGCAGTGTTCTAGCTGCTAAAGGCACAGCATTGCTTGGAGAATGGAAGGCAGAGATAACTGGCAACCATGACGCTCACTTAAATGGAAAAGTTATTGGAACTTTGAAAAATTCTCTCTTCTTTACAGCACAGCCATTTGAGATTACTGCATCTACAAACAATGAAGGGAATTTGAAAGTTAGTTTTCCATTAAAATTGATAGGGAAGGTGGACTTCCTGAATAATTATGCACTGTTTTTGAGTCCTAGTGCCCAGCAAGCAAGCTGGCAAGCAAGTGCCAGGTTCAATCAGTATAAGTACCATCAAAATTTCTCGGCTGTAAACAATGAAAACAGCATTGAGGCCCATGTAGGAATAAATGGAGAAGCCAATCTGGATTTCCTGAACATTCCTTTAACAATTCCTGAAATGACTCTACCTTACACAGTGCTCACAACTCCTCAGGTGAAAGATTTCTCCTTATGGGAAAAAACCGGCTTGAAGGAATTCTTAAAGACAACAAAGCAGTCATTTGATTTAAGTGTTAAGACTCAGTATAAGAAAAACAAAGACAAGCATTCCATCCCAATTCATTTTTATGTGAAAGATTTCCAGGCATTGAGTATCCCAAAAAATATTTTAGTTCCAGCCATGGGCAATATTACCTATGATTTTTCCTTTAAGTCAAGTGTCATCACACTGAATACCAATGCTGGACTTTATAATCAGTCAGATATTGTTGCTCATTTCCTTACTTCCTCTTCTTCTGTCATTGATGCACTGCAGTACAAACTAGAGGGCACCTCAAGTTTGACAAGGAAAAGAGGTGTGAAGCTAGCCACAGCTTTGTCTCTGAGTAATAAATTCATTGAAGGCAATCATGACAGTACTGTTAGTTTGACCAAGAAAAACATGGAAGCGTCAGTGACAACATCTGCAAAAGTCCAAATTCCCATTTTGAGAATGAATTTCAAACAAGAACTTAATGGAAATACCAAGTCAAAGCCTACCATCTCTTCATCCATTGAATTAACATATGATTTCAATTCCCCCAAACTGTACTCCACTGCTATGGGGGCAGTTGACCACAAGCTCACCTTAGAAAGTCTTACCACTTACTTTTCCATTGAATCATCTGCCAAAGGAGATATCAAGGGTTCAGTCCTTTCACAGGAATATTCTGGAACTATTGCCAGTGCGGCCAGCACTTATTTGAATTCCAAGAGTACTAGGTCTTCAGTGAAGCTGCAAGGGACTTCCAAAGTTGATGGTATCTGGAACCTTGAAGTAAAAGAAAATTTTGCTGGAGAAGCCACTATCCAGCGTATCTATGCCATCTGGGAACACAATACAAAAAACCATTTACAGCTAGAGGGCTTCTTTTTAACATCTGGAGAGCATACAAGCAAAGCCACCCTGGAACTCTCCCCATGGAAAATGTCAGCCCTTGTTCAAGTCCGTGCAAGTCAGCCCAATTCCCTCCTTGATATCAATTACCTTGGCCAGGATATGTCCCTGAATGCTAACTCTGAGAATCAGAAGGTCAGCTGGAAAAGTGAGGTCCAGGTTCATTCCGGGTTTTTCCAGAACAACGTACACCTTTCCAATGACCAAGAAGAGGCACGCTTTGACATTGCAAGTTCCTTAAAAGTGTCCCTATGGTTCCTCAAAGACATTGTCCTACCAGTTTATGACAAGAGCATATGGGACCTCCTAAAGCTAGATGTAACCACCAGCATTGATAGAAAACAGTATCTTCATGCTTCGACTTCCCTCGTGTACACCAAAAACCCCAATGGCTATTATTTCTCTGTCCCTGTGCAAGAATTGGCTGATAAATTTATTATTATTCCAAGACTGAAACTAAATGGCCTAAATTCAGGTCTTGTCATACCTACATTCCAAGTCCCATTTACCGATCTTCAGGTTCCATCCTACACACTTGATTTCAGTGAAATAAAAATCTACAAGAAGCTAAGCACTTTGCCATTTGCCCTCAATATACCAACACTACCCAAAGTGAAATTCCCCCAAGTTGATGTGTTAACAAAATATTCTGAACCAGAAGATGCCTCTGTTCCCTTTTTTGAAATAACTGTACCTGCATCTCAGTTAACTGTGTCCCAATTCACCCTTCCAAAAAGTATTTTAGTTGGCAGTGCTGTTGGATATCTAAATGAGGTGGCCAGCGAGACTGCAGACTTTGAATTGCCAGCCATTACCATGCCTGAGAAGACTATTGAGATTCCTTCCATTAAGTTCTCTGTACCTGCTGGGATTTTCATTCCTTCCTTTGGAGCGCTGACTGCACATTTTGGAGTGGCCTCTCCCCTGTATAATGCTACGTGGAGCACTGGTTTGAAAAACAAAGTAGAATACATCGAAACATTCCTGAATTCCACGTGCAGTTCAACCATTCAGTTCCTGGAATATGATCTAAATGGTAAGAAAATGTCCTGGCTCCTCTCCTAGATGCTATATATTTGCAATGAGAGTTGTGAATAAATAAGTATATATTGTATATGATGGGAAACACAATTACTCTTCATAGCAAAATTTAAAAAAGAAAGATATATATACCCCACATGTAAAAACCACCCCGAAAACTTATTGACATTCAAGGGGAATAGATTCAAATAAAATATCTTTTTTCCTGTGATGATTTTTTTAGGACCAATAATATCCCTTCTATTTTTTCTTAAATGTGGACTGCATGTTTCAAATACATAAAGTATATAGTTAAGGTAGAATTCTCCTGGCTTTCACAATGAAAATACTATGTCCTGAAGTTACTAATCTAATGAAATATAACCTCTCTCCTCTACAGTTGTGGGAACATACAAAATTGAAGATGGTGTGTTATTCTATAGGACAAAGGGAACATTTGCACACCGTGACATCAGTGCGGAATATAAAGAAGATAACAAATATCAAGGACTTCAGTATGGAACTTTTTTGGAAATCTCATGCCCTTTTGAGTCATTCTGATTTTTTTCTCCCATCTCCATACCCCTTTCATGATGGCTCATCTGCTTTTCTCCTTTCAGGGATTGGAAAGAAGAAATTCGCCTTGACATCACCAGCCCAACATTCACCGATCTCCATCTGCACTACCAACTAAATAAAAATAGCCTCTCCTCCTCGGTGGCCTCCCCAGCCATAGGCACTGTGGCGTTGGACTTGGAAGGCAATAATAATACTTTGAAATGGAACATGTACTACCGCCCTCAGGTGAGTCCTATCTAATGGGTTACACACACCAAGAGTGAGTAGAGAATTCGACTGTTCAATTCAACTCAGTGCAAAGTATTCTCTCAGGGCTTTCCCAAAGTAGACAAAACCAAGCAATCAGCAGGTTGACTTTTTCTCTGAGAAACTCTTCTCCAGAATGTATTACAATGATTTTTTTCATTGTAATTATTAGATGCACACATGATATTTTATTTCCACTACTATTTAATTACTTTTTGGAAAATTTATAAAGATGAGGTTATGGAGCACCTAGATGGTTCAGTCAGTTAAGCATCTGACTTTGGCTCAGGTCACAATCTTGTGGTTTGAGTTTGAGCCCCACATCAGGCTCTGTGCTGACAGCGGGCCTGGAGCCTACTTCAGATTCTGTGTCTCTCTCTCTACCCCTCCCTTGCTCGTATTTGTTTTCTTCCCCCCTCTCTCTTTCTCTCTCTCAAATAAACATTTTAAAAGTTTAAGCAAAAAGAAAGATGAGATTATGTCACATCACCTAAATCATGAGCAAATTCTGCCATGTGCTGAATACAGTTTTCAAATAGTGGTGTCCAAAATATTTGAGGCTTCAGAATTTTTTCCCACAATAGAAGTGTTAGCTGAGATATGCCAAATTTATATATTCTACAAGCTCTGCTGGGCCAAATCAAAGATGCTATTAGTAGAGAAGAAGAAGCAATCAGGTTCTATTGCTAAAGTTTATCATAGGTTTGGAGAATGAATGGCTCCTGATACTGGCACTCTGCTAAATGAGCTCTGGACTTTTTCCTTTTTGCTACTTCCCCTTTCTCTGAATTAGTCTTCTCCTGTCTCTTTCTCCACTTTTTCCTCCTCTTCTTCCTTCCCCTCCTCCTTCTCCTCCTCCTCCCCATCTCCTTCCTCCTCTTCCTCCTCCCTTCTCCTTTTTTTATAATCTTCAGTTCTAAAAAGGCCTTAATGTTAAGTGTTACTGTATAAATGCCATGCATAATTTTATTCTTTCTGGGGCATATGATAGAGAGGAATTAACAACAGTGAACTTGTTTAACCATAAGACAAACACATGAACTGACATATGAAAGATAAACCCCCTTCAGAATATGAAAGATCCTCTGATCTTTACTTTTAACTGCTAATGAAGTCTCACTGTAGTATATTATGTAATCAGGATAATTGAAAACATGTTCTTTTCATAACCCCCCCCTTTTTTTGTTGGTTTTAGTCCTCTTTAGATAAAAAACTCAACATATTCAAAACTGAGTGGAGGTACCAGGAATCCAATGATAAAAATCAGATCAAAGTCAGCTGGGAAGCAGAGGCAGCATCTGAACTACTAAGCTCTCTTAAAGACAATGTGCCTAAGGCCACAGGGGTCCTTTATGACTATGCCAACAAGTACCACCAGGAGCACACAGGACTCAATCTGAGAGATGCTTCTTTAAAACTGAGAAGAAGTCTGCAGAACAGTGCTGAGTGGGCCTATCAAGGCACCATGAAACAGATTGATGAGGTGGACATTAGGCTCCAGAGGGTAGCCAGAGGCACCACTAGAACCTACCAGCAGTGGAAGGACAAGGCCCAAGATCTGTACCATGAACTGTTGGCTCAGGAGGGCCAAGCTGATTTCCAGGGACTCCAGAATAAGGTATTGGACAGATTAATGGGAGCTACTCAGGAATACAAAGACATAGTCAGTCATCGGATTGACTCATTGATGGACTTCCTGAAGATCACCACATTCCAGCTCCCAGGAAAAGCGGGGACATACTCTAGAGATGAACTCCTCACTATGGTCCTGAAGGAAGTAGGGCAGGTGCTATCACAGGTATATTCAAAAGTCTATAGTGGGTTAGAAATAATGTTTTCCTATTTCCAAGACCTGATGGAGAAATCTGAGTTAATCAAGGACCTAGAGATTAAATTTCCTTTTAATTCAGAGAGCTCTAAACTAAGAGATGTAATCTTGGAGTTTCAGAGACTGTTGAAATCTTTATCAGAAAAGCTCCAGAATGCATTTAATAACCTTCAGTCTATGAAGACTACAGAGATGCTAAGTCATCTTCAGAGATATTTAGAAAGAATTTTCCAAGAGATAGAAGAAGAAATTCAACGCTTAAAGGAAAAGAAATTTACTTATCTCATTAATGACATTCAATACAAGATCAACATAATCTTCAAAAAATATATTCCATCTGTTTTGGAATTCCTGAAAATTAACTTTGACAAGTTTAATGAACTTGTTCAAAACCAACTTCAGGAAGCTTCTCAACAGTTACAACAGCTCCATCAGCTCATAAGGGATCATCTTGAAGGATATGTTGATCCAAGTGTCGCCAGCTGGACAGTGAGGTATTATGAACTTGAAGAAAAGATCATCAGCTTGATCAAGAACCTAGTGGATGTCCTTACAGACTTCTACTCTAAATACACTATCAGTGCTGCTGGTTTGGTTTCCCAACTCTCAAATCAAATTGAGCAGTTTGTGCAAAAAGATATCCAGGAATACCTTAGCATCCTTACTGATGCAGATGGAAAAGGAAAAGAGAAGATTGCAGAGCTTTCTACCAGTGCTCAGGAAATAATTAAAAGCCAGGCTACTGCAATGAAGGAAATCATTTTTGATTACCACCAGCAGTTCAGATATAAACTACAGGATTTTTCAGACCAACTCTCTGATTACTATGAAAAATTCATTACTGAGTCCAAAAGATTGATTGACCTGTCCATTCAAAAATACCACATGTTTCTGAGATACATCACTGAATTACTGAACGAGCTACAATCGACCACAGTCAATAACATGATGCATTACATAAAAGTCTCTCCAGGAGAATTTACTATCACCTTCTAATTTTAATGCAATTCTCATTTATTCTTCTGTTCCTATTAAACTTTCATATAGTAGGGAAAAAACTCAAACTGTATGTATTAATTATACAGTGAGCCAGCCTCGTGGCAAGCAGCTGACTATAAGCAGAAGCACATATGAACTGGGTCTGCACTGAAGCTGGCGTCAGATTGCTAAAGGTCTCTGAACTCTGGAAAATAACATTTTTTTGCAAGTTAAAGAAAATCAGGATCTGAGTTGTTTTACTAAACTTGGGGAAGGGAAAACAAATAAATGAATTCTTTATTGTGTATTATAGCACTCACTTTGGCTCCATCATATTGAAAGATAGCAAATGTCTGGCATTTCAAAACCTAAATACACACTGAGTTTAGAGTAATAGAATAAAAGGGTAAAGGGAGACTTTGAGGAAGGAAATATTTTGCCACCTAAAAAAATTAAAAGGTAACTGACATCAGGGATTGTATTTGCCAACTGAAATGGAAAAACTATTTGCAAGAGCTTTCACATCATTTGATCCCAAGAAGCATCTCATTTACCTTCATGTGCCACACATTTCCCCACCCACCAGTCTGTTCTTGCCAGGTAAGTCTCTCTGCTGGACTGAGATCCACCAACAGGCTCCTCAGTTCACTCAGCCTGTCAGAAATGGAGAAAGGAAAGCTAGGAAGTCCTGGCCCTCAGGGCTTCGTGATAATAGGGACCTCAGAAGTCTCCCGGCAGCTTAGCCAGGATCCATTCAAGGCACAGAAAGTAAGGGTGGAGAAGGGGACGAGGGGATATGTATTCCTAACATTTCTGGGACCAAATATACATTTATGTTCTTGAATTTTCTCATTTCTCCAAATTTAATATCTACCAATCCCAAGTAAAATCAAAACTCCTGCCATGTCCACTTATCTCAAACTCTGTTTTTAAACACTGGCAACCCCCCAGTCAGAGCATCCAAGCTAAGCTCTAGTAAGGGAAGGCTACAAAGAACCTATGTAGGACAACCATCACTAATATCTTTGGAAAGGTTAGCTCTTCCTTTCCTTTCAATGGTATTGAATAACAAAAGAAAGGTGTGATCTTTGGGGAGTAGAAAATTGGAGATTACTACCCCCTCCAAGTCCTGTATGAGGTTTGTTTGGAAAAGACCCTTTATGTCCCCAAATGCCTTCAACCTCCACCATATTTCATAAAGCTTTCACATTCCCTTGGTGAAGCTCACTGTCAAAATACACAAGCATTACCCATAAAAGAAAAACACATTAGTTTATTTCTATATTAGCCATATTCTTTGGAACTGAGGAGCCAGAAAGAGTCCCTAAGGAGGGAGAATATATGGTAGTGATGAATCTTGTACTCAAGGAAATACTATTGGATAATCAATCAATGGATGGCATTAATTCTATAGATGTCCATCTGATGGATGGACAGATGGATGGATACATGGTTGGATGAATGGACAGATAGTTGAGTAAATTAATGAATGGGTAAATGAAGGCTCACTTCCAAATGTGATAGCAAAAGGAAAATTAGGACCAGGTCCCAGGGCATCACATGAGTGGTCCTAGGCATAGTCCTACAAGGGTTTCCCTGATGAGCTCTGAGTAACAAGAATGTACTAAATGTTCAAATTGAAAGGTCATGAATTGTGGCTTAAATTTGAGGGGAAGAAAGAGTCCAAGGTTTCTGGTACTGATGTGACAATATCTGTATCTAGGGCATGAGAGAAGGAATAAACACAAATTCAAAATGACCAAATAATCACACAATGTGACCTATTCAGTTCCCTGACTGGTATCCCTTTATGAGATACTCCTGGATAGCTTAGAATACCTTCATTATGCTCCATAAAGTTGGAATAAGGGATACTTGGGAAATCTTGGACTTTGTTTGATTTCTTTGATCTTCTACTATAAATCAGGATACACCTCTGGGTTCAATTGCTGGCTACATTCCTTTTTGCTCATAGCTTTGGACAACATATTTCCCCTCTGTGAGTCTATTTTTTTAACTACAAATAAAGGCTAATGCTTATCCTACCTCTATTTGTCTTTAAAGGCTGTTCATAAAAACAAGTTGAAATAATAGATGTGAAAGAGCTTCACAACCTTTAATATTGTGCAGAAAAGAAGTGCCATGATTATTAGATGATAATGTAAATGAGATTATGGCAAGGAGATAGAATAGAGGCAAGAAGACCTGATATCCAGTTCAATAAACATTCATTAAATGCCTCTATACACTAAGCACGAACTATCTAGAGAGGAGATAAAGGTCATTATCAATCATAGGTGGAAAGATGTTGTCTCGTGATGGGTATAAACAAAACAACTATGAGGGTTTATAATAGGAAAGAATGAGAATCAAGACTTTTCATGGAGAATGTTGGAATGAATCTTGAAGATACACTGACAAGTGATAAGGGACAAAGGGTATTCTAGATGAAGAAAAACATGAGGAAAGAAAGGATAGCTGGATGTGTTTGGGAGACACTGGATCATCCAGTGGCCCAGGGTTGAAAAGGCAGGATTGGCAGTAGTGCAGAGCTCAAAACCCAGAGTGAAAACTGGGAACTTCTTTGCTGGAAAAGGGCATCCAATGAGAGTGTGGGAGCAGGAAGGGTGTTATGAGTTGTGATTTAAGAAAACTGATAGGACAATTCATGCAGGATAAACTGTAATGGGATGAATAAGGATAGGAAGCTGTGCCAGGATCCAAATGAAAGATGCTGAGTGCCTTAGCCAAGTCATAGTTGCTGGGAATGATAAGAAGCAATAGAATATAAGAAGCATCATGATGGCCTAATTGATAGAACCAAGCATCTCATTGTTTAGAACAGAAGGGATGGGTTTAAAAGCTATAAGAAAGGGAGCTGCCTTGGTAAATCACTGAAACCAAGAGGGTACAAGAGAGTACAGTCGACACCAGAAGAGTAAGGAAGAAGAAAGAGTGAAGCAGTCTTGAGAGTTGTGAGATTTTGAACATGCATCCTATGTGAAAGCTATGGGGCATCAACAGAAACAAGAGAGATGTGTGGGATACAGATTATTGGTATAAGGCATGGACTCAGACTATCCCAGCTGGAAAGGAACCATGGTAACTTTCAAGCTGCAATGGTGTGCCCAAGCAGAAATAACTAGCCAGCTATTAAGCTGCAAATGGGGGCAAGAAAGACAATATTCAAAGGAATGGGGACAAAGGTGAATTTTAACTGAATATTGTATCAATTTTATGACCTTTTAAGTGTCTTTAGAAACTTGAGAAAACAAAGAGTTTGTTTTTCTCATGCAATTAATTAGGTATTATCTTGAGACTGAGCCAACATATGTCTTTTTTTTTTCTGAAGAAGTAATTTAAATGTATTGTGAGAAGAAAAACAAGAATGAAATATTTTATTGCAATTTTTAATTGTGGTGAAATATATGTAACACGAAAGTTGCCATTTTAATCATTTTTTAAGTGTACCATTTCAGGAGCATTAATTACATTCACAATGTTGTATAGCTATCACTATTTCCAAAACTTTCATCATCCCAAATAGAAACTCTGTACCTATGGACTAATAGTCCATACTGTGAGGACTGAGTGGCTCAGTCAGTAAAGCATCCAACTCTCGATTTCAGTTCAGGTCATGATCTCACACTCTTGAAATTGATTCTTGTGCCAGGCTCTGCACTGGGCATGGAGCCTGCTTAAGATTCTCTCTCCCTCTGCCTCTGCCTCTGCCCCACCCTCTTTGAGCACATGCATGCACACTCTTTCTCTTTCTCTCAATAAACAAACAAAAGTGCTATAAGATGATGTGGAAAATCCTACTATAAATTCAGATATTCTTTCTGTAAAACCAATAGCCAACCTCTCAAACCAATGGCGAAATGAAATAATGGAGCCCAGCCCAAGTCCCTGGAACTTTGGAAGTATGATCAAGCTGTGTGCTTTAGTTTGACTCCCAGTACCTGCCTAGAGCAGTCATGGTGACCCCCCAATATTGTAATTAATGAATTCTCTGGGAGTGGGCCCCACTAGATGAATTTAGAGCTAATTCCATTTTCTTTGCTTTTCACTTGAAGACTGGTTAGTTATTGGTGAGCTGAGCAAAGCCCCATTAACTTCTTATTCTAGGTCCCCTTTCTGGCTCTAATTTATGACTCAGTCCCCATTTAGAGAAGGGACCAAGCTGGCCCTCAAATGGAGCCTGCAATATGGGAGCCAGAGTGGACAGATGTTCCCTCTAAAAATGTCTAATAACCAGAGATAAATGTGCAGAAACAGATCCTACCTCTTAGCTCATCTCCTTGTCTTGCTGTTTCACATTAAGAGGTCAGTTTCAACTCCCTTTACAGCACTCTATTGGTTGGTGGGATGGTTGGGTCGACAACAAAAATCATTCCAATTTCTCATAAAAGTTGGTGGTAGGTACACATGTTTCTGTGAGGAGAGGGCCTTTCCCTTCTCCTCCCATACAAACTGGCTCATACTTTCTTCAGGTCTGAGCAGTGCTTCAGATCAGTGATACCAGGGACAGTAGGCACTTATCTCCGACCTTTGTGTCAATTTTATACCTTCAACTGGCACCACCAAGGCTCAGTTTCGGTGAGAGAAACAACTCAGGCGTTGGAGTAGCCTGGTCCGTGAGCTGTAGATTCGGGTCCTCACCCTTGTTTCTAAGCGGTGGCTAGGGTCGTGGCTATGCAGCATGAGCACTAAGCTGCACTGAGAAGAGGTTTTCAGGGTTTAGACTCTAAACTAGAGAGTAGGCTAAGGGAAGGGTAATGGGCAAACCACCCAGCTCCACCAACTCCCCCTGACTACCCAAGCGGATTCCACCCCTTCTCTGCTCTTCCATCAGGTGAGACCCACTCAGGCTGACATGTAAGTCTCCAGAGCAGCGGAAAGGCCAGAACAGCTCCAGCAGCCATTTATAGTGGGACTGGGCTGGCTGGGCCCTGTAGTCATTGGAACATTTCTGGAATTACACGATGTACTAGATGATCATAGAAAGAACAGTAAGAACTGGGTAAAGTGTTGCCTGTAGCTCTACTCAGCTGAAGTAGGGACTCCTGGGGCAGTCTGTATTTCCCTCTTTTCCCATGAATGTCTAAGCACTAGGACCAAATCTGGGCTTCACCATTCATGAGTTCTGTAACCTCAGGAAAGTTACTTGGTTTTTCTAGTTTCATCTTTAAAATGGAAATCATGAAAGAAGAACAGGTTGCTCTACCCAGAGAAGCAGCAGAAAGAGGTTTCCTCTCATTCATAGGATTGTAATGGAGATTAAATGAGATAATGTTTATCAAGTGCCTGGCACACAGAGAGTGGACAAATAAATGGTGTCATATTGACAGAAATAAAAAATGAACAATGTATAGTTACAATTACACACAACGATTTTAAGGGATTTCACAGATATAATATGGAATGAAAAGGTAAGTCTCAGGAGATTAAACACAGCACTTTTAATAAAGTTAAAATAAACTAAAACCAAACAATTTGTTTCCTAGGATTATAGTTTTAATTTTTTTAATGTTTTTATTTATTATTGAGACAGAGAGAAACACAGCATGAGTGGGGGAGGAGCAGAGAGAGAGGGAGACACTGAATCTGAAGCAGGCTCCAGGCTCTGAGCTGTCAGCACAGAGCCCGATGTAGGGCCCAAACTCACGAACCATGAGATCATGACCTGAGCCAAAGTCTGCTGCTTAACCGACTGAGCCACCCAGACGCCCCCCCTAGGATTATAGTTTTAAAGAAAGTGAATGATATGGGGCACCTGGATGGCTCAGTCAGTTAAGCATCCAACTCTTGATTTCAGCTCAGGATCAAGCCCCCCACGGGCCTCTACTGACAGCACGAAGCCTGCTTGGGATCCTCTCTCTCCCTCTCTCACTGACCCTATCCTTCTCATGCATGCACTCTCTTTCTCTCTCTCTCAAAATAAGTAAATAAACATTTTTTAAAAAGGAAAGTGAATGATAAACTCAAATTCAGAATAGTTTATACCTGATGGAGAGAGGCAAGGGAAAGGAAACTTATATTAGTCAGAGTCCTCCAGGAAAATGGGACCAGTAGGATGAGAAATTTATCATAGGAATTGGCTAAGAAATAGAAGACAAGCAGTCCCAGGATCTGTCATCCGCAAGCTGGAAAACCTGGGACGCTGGTGATGATGTCCAAGCCTGAAGGCCTCAGAACCCAGAGACTGGATTCTCATCTCCTTGTCTTGCTGTTTCTTTTATCCTTACTAGGAAAATCCTTCAGGGCCCAGCAAACAACGTCTCTCAGTCTTCAAAGACTGTTCCAATCATCTCCAAAGCACACCCAGGCCATGTGCTTGCATTGGTTTTATTATTTCTTGCTGCCTCATGCTGTCACCCCAGACCAAACCCTGGAATCATCCAGACCATTTGCAATGGGCTTCTGTTAAGGCCTTGTCAGCTTTTTGTTAAATTTTACCTTATGGCTGGGGAGATGAAGGGCCCAGCCATTCTTGGGGGGTTCCACGGACTGTGCTGGAACAATCATTCCCTTGCATAAAGCCCTGGGAAACAGCTCACTCAGCACTGCTGTGTACTGTTTGTACACTGACTAACCATCTTACTGAAGTGACACTTTGAAGGCTTTCCTCTGAGAAGGGAGATGATTCATTTTTCAGAAATACCAAATAAAAGCTGTGCTAATTAACATGGGTTTACAACCTATTAGAAATATGTACGAACCCTTCTCATCCCCCAAAATGAGCTCCCAAGCCCTTAGACATTTCACTTCCTGGTTCTTCCCCTCTTCCTTTCACAGGCTTATTTTCATGAGCTTTGCAATGAGCATGCACCAAAGTACAAAGGAGGAACTGAAAGTCTCCGTGTCACCTCTGGGAACATACATTTGTTCCAGTCAGACTACTTTTTGCCAAACAAGGGCATAGGCGACATCCAGGTAAGGCTGTAACCTCTGTAGTGCTCAGCCAATGAGGAGCCAGGGGAGGGGCTTGCCTGCTGGGAGATAAACGGCCTGCTGTAACTGCCCAGATGTGCCTGTCTGACTCCCACTCTTGCCAAGAATGTTGATTAAAGCCTCCCTCAGGTCACTGTGCTGCGAGTCTCTGGGTCCCTCCTTTGACTGGGTTCATGGGCTTATTTCTAACTTTTTCCTCTCACAAAAGCATTTGGATGGTGGGAGGGAGCTGAGGATCCATGAAACTGACTTTGGTCCTTCAAAGAGAGACTATCTAAGTCCTCCAAGGAGCCTGAGCTGCCGGTGGCTTCTCAGGGTGGTGGTGTGAAATTGCCCTGTTGTTTCCTCTACAACTTCTCCCAACCCTGGAACTGGCTCTGTCCCCTCAAGAGTTTGCCCCCTTTCTCCTGACACCCCATGTCCTGGAAAACCCCAGTAGAAATATGACCTCCCACTTCTCCATCCAGCCAGTAGGGCAGTTGGCAGTTTCTGAGGAGACCTCTACTCAGAAGTTCCCCCATGGCTGTTAGGAGGCCTGGCTCCTGCTCCATCTCTGTTGCTGACCTGACCACCTCTGTGAACCCTAAGGCACTACCCTTAGGGTCCTTCCAGTACTGACAGCCTGTGACCTGAATATGACCACAGTATGCTGTACTTTAAGCGAATCCTATATACACAGAATGCAAGCCTAAAACCTACTCTGGAACCAAGTGTTGGCAGCCTAGATGTGCCTACCTTATCCAGCCTTCAAGATCTTCCTCTTGTTTAACATCTGAATAAACCAGTTGGGCTCCATTCCACATGCTTTCCTGAGGTTTCTTAACACACGGCTGTCCTGTGAGCCCTCTGCTTCTGTCAGTCTAGGTCTCTCACTCTCTGTGTCTATCCCTTTAACTTTCACCAAGTCCTCAAACCCTATCTGTCCTACCCAACAAGTGTCCTTGTCACTGTGGAGAGAGGAATAATTCAACTCTTCTGTGGTTATATCTAGAAAGGGGGTGGGGTGTCATGTTTTATAACCAACAGGCCCATTGACCTATTTTCACTTAAGAAAAAACAAGCAGTTTTTTTACTAGGAAACATTTTGCCTTTCTTTTAGGCCAGCAGGCTCCAAGTGCATGCAGCCAGCTTTAAAATAAATTTTTTCCACTCTTCACAAATAAAACAGGGCAATGACTCATCCTACTATGTTTTTAAAAGAATCTTATCAAAAACTCTGCACACAATTTTCCCGGGACAAGGTAGATTGGTACAGAGAGGCTGTGTGTACTTGCTTCCTCCTAAGAGGTCAAGATGAGAGCCTGCTCAAGGGAAATCAGTAAAGTCTTTGGTTTTGCTGTAAGAGTTGGGTCCTGTGGATTCAAGTTCTTAGTAGAACATTCTCTGTCTAGTCCCTTTCTGTGCCTAAAGGAAGAAAACAGGTGGGGGATGGTAGAGGATAGAATTTGCAGGCAATTTTCTGCTGCAAAAAAAAAGAGTCACTTAGATTGGAAGCTGACTTTTGAACCAGTCACAGCCCTGCCTCAGTTTACATACACATTTACTAAGTTAAATAAGATTTGTGTATTCACTTTGATAAATCAAGGAGTATTTGAAATTTACAATATATGGGAACCTGGTGGGGAATGTTCTTGTAAAGCAGTTTCCTCTTCTCCTGTTAAGCATTGTACCTAAAATGAATCTTTGCTGATTTCAGGTTTTCTATGGAGTCATGTTGGTACCAAGTCATGTTGGTACCAGGCCAAGTCCTACTGAGGCCACTGGAAGTCTGTGTGTAGTAAACCCACCTTGTAGCTAGAAGGACTTGGTTCTATTGTTACAGAAATACTTCCAGTCCAGGAAATAACCAATCAAGAGAAATCAAGCGAGTTACCTGGTGTGCGTGCATTGAGCATTTTCCTCACAGAGGCCCTAGAATGACATAGGAGCTTCCTATCACCTCATCATTATGGACACATACATGAGAGCAAGTTTTCCTTGGAGAGTCAGTCACTGATTCAGGCTCCACTCTCACCTCCAATGAAGGCTTCTCCCACCCCCTTGGCTATGCATCATCCTTTGCCACCTTCCTACAGCTTTACTTAGTCCCTTCCCTGTGCCTGAACCCCCCTCCCTGACCCTCTGTGGAAATAGTCAAGGTCTTCTCAAGGAAGACTTCTAAGACCAGACAGCTCTTGCCTTGATCATCAGTCTGCCCACAATAAATTCCCACTGTACCTGACACAGGCTGGCCATGCCATGGCACCTCAGCAGCACCAGCCCGGGTCACTCTGGTCCGCAGGCCCTCTCCCCAGAGTGAGGGGGAGGTTCCCTACATTCCCGCATCCCAATTTGAGAACAGAATTTGATTGTGCTCCCCCAACGGAAGCCATGATGGCATCCCCCAGCCCTGGGTGTGGCCCTGCTTCCAGCCAGGCAGCAATTCCATTGTGGCGGAAAGGACAAGTCATGTCACAAAGAGCCTGGACCTGGAGAATCGTGAGGACCAGGTTTTAGTTCCAGCTCTGACCCAAGGCTAGGAAGTCACAAAACCTCCCCAAGACTCCCGTTCTTCATCTTATAAAATATCCCTCTCACAGGAGCACAGAAACGTCTGGTGAATGCTGACAGCATTGCACACTCAGGCTTGTACACTGCCTGGCACGCGATGCTCAGTGAAGGTGCGCCAAATGGATACAGGACGTCAGAAGTCCATGCTTTCCCAGAGCAGTGACCTTTCCCCTTGTGGACTCTGACTTCAGGAACCGGCCTGGCTCATTTGCTGGCTCAGCTCAGGCCAACTCCCTGCACTATCTTGATACTTGCAAAAATTTTCTCTTGTCGGACAGAACACACGCTTCCTGTCAGCTTTTATTTCTGTGAGGGCTTGCTTACGAGCAGGGCATTCTGTTCTTGGAATTTCTTGTTAAAATATTTCATTTAATTAAGTTTTTACAACCAGCTCTGCTTTGTGTCTGTCAGAAGGTAGGGGCCAGGGCAGCCCTCTCCTCAGCTCTCTGGGAGGCCAGGTCACAGAGACTCTGGGGAGAGCTGAGCCCAGGCCTGGGGGCTGTGTCCTTGGGTCCCCAGGCATTCCTATGCAGCTACAGGAGCTGGGATCATCAAAGGGTGCATCTCCATAGTAGGCCCCACTGGAGACCTAAGTGGAAATCTCTCTCCGCCCAAGAACTGCACTATATCTGAGCCATAAACACAATCCAGAGCAAATATGCTATGGATAATCCTAGCCACCTCTTAGAACTCTCAACTCCTCAAGACCCACATCTTGTCCCCTTCCTTCTTGGCCCAATCTTCTGGTCTGTTGAAACCTCCCTCAGGCCCTTCTCCCCTGGGGGTCCTACCCAAGTCCCTTGGTCATAACTGATTTTCCCCTCCAGCCATACACTGCACGGAGATGGTGTCTCCCAGGCCAACGTGGTGATTCATCCACCCTCGGTTCCCCGCCATTGCATACGCCCAGGCCACAGTCAGAGGATGTCTCCCTCCTCCCCAAACTCCAGCCGAGGACATTGCTGGGGAGGCCTCAGGAGGTGCTGAACTCAGCTGAGCATGTCCTCCCTTCTCCTGGCAGAGCCCAGCTGCCACAAGACAGGAATTTGTGGTCAGGGATGTGGCAGAAGATGCTGTTCTCCTCCCGTGATTTGGAAGGTGACAGACCATGTGCACCTAACAGGCAGAACATGAGGTCACTTAGAAAAGAGGAAGAGCAGGGGACCCAGGGGGCTGGTGGGGTGTACGGAATATTCTCAGCAGGGATGTGGCTGCACCCAACGTTCATCATGGGGTCTTGGTAAACAACAAACAACCAGTGCTTCCTCATTAGTCTCCAGTATTCCATGGCAGAACTCCCCCAGCCCACTCTCGGCCCCCCCAACCACTCCCATCCCCGCCAGTGCTACTGGAAAGCCTAGAACTGACCCATGACCCATGCCGTGGGGACATGGGAGGTGAGCCGCTTCTGGGCCCTTCCCAGCCCAGGCTAAGGCTGTGCCCTGGTCTGTCACACGGTGGCACTGGAGGCCGAGGCTCTGCCTCCGTGGGTTCCTTCCCCGCAATCGGCCATCTCCTGACCTGGCCCATACCTGGCCTAAAGGAACCACTGTGGCCCCTCGATAATTCCAGGCTCCTTGAGGGTTGCTAAGAGCCTGGCTGCCACCTGTCAGGAATCTGCGGTCAGGGATGTGGCAGAATGCGCTGTTTTCCCACACTCGTATTTTAAAAGGTTACAGACCATGTGTGTGTAACAGGCAGAACATTAGGTCACTTGTCTCACTTAGAACAATAATCCGTTTTGCTAGGGGTCAGGTTGACACAAAGAATCTGTCCAGACCAGGTCTCTGGATGGGACTTAGCCCTCCCCTCAAACTAATGAAATTTTCAACTCGTGGGTACTTGAGTTAATAAAGTGTGCCACACATCTGCTCCGGCCGCTGGCAGAAGAAAGCCCTGGGGCTCAATTTTGAGATCACTGACATAATGTTTGAGTGGCCTCCCGCCGGTGCCCGGTGGGACACCAAATTAAGGAAAGCCGCACAATGAATGTGTGAGAAAAAACATTAGTGTATAAACACAGAGGCCAAGGCTCCCCAAGGGGAGAGTGAGCGAGGGGAGGCCTTGGAATTACAGAGAGAAGGTCTGTGGGGGCTACCGCTGGGATTTCACGCCAATGGTCCACAGGTAATGAGTTATTTTAAAGGAAATTGGCCCCAACATGATCTTAGGTCAAAAAGATGAAAAAAGTAAAAAGAGCATATTTTCTATGGCTGTTGAATTAAGTGCTGAAGTATAATGTGAGTGGTTCTAAAGAAAATAAAAACCTGGAGGTGAGAATATAAAGTAGCCCCAGGAGAGGTTACAACTTGGGCCTGGACCCCTGGGAATCTAGCAGCTCCCGCCCCCTGTCACCGCCCTGGCTGGGGCAAACACCAGGTTGGGTTCAGGTCTGCACAGGGCCAGAGAGGAAGGAGACTATCGCCCACTGGGACAGGAACGCCTCACTGGCTTTTCCAGCTGCCTACAGATAGAAAATCACACTGAAAACTCCTTAGGATATGCACTTCCTGATGGTGCCCCTCCCCCAGAGACTCGAAAACTCTGAAGAGGAAGGGGACAGAGGGCACCTCAAATTTTCTGTGGTCTTTCCTTGGGGAGAAGGGAGAGGCCTTCTTACTTTCATGGCCTGGCCCTCAGGAAATGCCATGTGCTTGCTTAGAGGTCAATGAAGGTCAGGGCTGAGACCTCCTGCTGACCGTCCCTGCATTTCCCCCATCCCACGTGGTGGGAGGGGGTGGGCAGGAAGGGGGCTGAGGGCTCCCCAGGGCCTAGGCTGCAAGTGAGGTCCTTGAGGACAATGCAGCATCACCAGGGCGGGCCGATGCCCACCTAAACACCAATCCAGAGACTGTGGGCTAGGAGGTCCTTGCCCAGGTCAAGGTGAAGGCCACACTGAACCCTGTTAGGCTTGGCCAACCTGCTGCTCCAGGTGCTCTGCTGGGCACTAAGGTCAGCTGGAGAGCCAGCTGGCTACTCGTATTTTGTTTGCCTACCATGTGCTTTGGGGCTCACCGGTGAGGCCAGGGTGAACTGAGCACAGGAGATGAAGAAGTAAGCCTGCCCTGGGGAGTGGGGTTCACCCCTCCTGACACATGAGGAGAAGGATTCAGCAAATGTGGCCCCCAGGGCATTGCCAGCAGCACCTGTGCCCCTCTCCTTTCCCAGCAACATGCCACATCTTGTCTTTCCTCTTCCTTTAGGAAGTCTTCCTCAACCCCAGGCTCCCAACCTACAGGGCCCTTCAAGTCCTCTGAGCCATCAGCCTTTTCTTCTGACTATGTGGCCAGGCCTGGCTTTCACACATCTGGTCCCCGCTGTAGCCCCTGACTGGGTCCCAGGCCCTCGGCACAGGCAGAGGGTGGGGCAGCAAAGCCTTGTAGATCAACTTCGGGGCAGAATTCGTCCCAACTACAAACCAACAAGAATGCCAGGAGCCTAACCACCAAAGGAAAGTCACGGTCCCTTTCTCAGTGAGAATTTAGCAAGTGAGAAGGGAGAGGCTGGGCAAGGTACAGCAGGTCCCCATGAGGGACCACATCATGAATAATGATGCTCCCCAGAGGCTCTCCAAGCAACTGCACATGACCTCCATGGAATGCGGAGCAACTGCCTCTCCGAGCAGCCCAGCCACGCCGCGGAGCTCCAGGGCTTCCCTCTCTGCTGGGAGAAATGTCCATGCTTACAGTTTCCCAGCATTCAGCCCAGTTCTCCCCCAGGGAAAAGAAGAGGGTTTGTCCTTTAGTCCCATCTTCCAGCAGAAGACACAGAATAAACAGACTCCAGGACCTGGTCACCCAGAACTCATTCCAGCTCCCTCCTGAGCCAGGGCTATGGCCTTTTGAGGTCACTGTATCTCCATTCTTCGCATGTAACATGGGGACAATAATAGTCCCTACCTCAGAGAGTCTGTGTGAACATGACAGACATCACAGTGTGCCAGTTGCTCAGTGTCTAACACAATGAAACGCTGTATAAGTACTTGCTGTTTCTACTAGCCAATGATCTGATTTCAGACACTTACTATTCATTGAGAACCACCCGAACATCTCATGGGCCAGCAGCCTCTGCCTACCTCGTCAATCCCCAAAAGGAGCAATAAGTTTCTGTAACATTGGTACCCAAGGTGTGGGGAGGCCTGGCCTTGCCTTAGTTTCTTCCTCTGCCACTAACTTAAAGGCAGCATCTACACAGGCATCATGATGAGAGGAGGGTTTGCAGGTGATGTGGGGGGCAATATAGCCCACAGACCTGCACAAGCCAGCCAGGCCACTGCTGCGTCCGGCAGGGGAGGAGCCCCGTGACTCCCACCTCCTTTCCCCCCTCTCCTCCAAGTCCCTAGGAGCCTGGGTTCTGGGGAGGATGCATGAAGAAGGGAGCAACAACCCACCCGTTTATTTTAAAGTAATGAAAGGTATGCACGCACCACTGTCTCCCAAGGTCCAAACGGCAGCGTCAGAGCCCAGGGCTCAGCAAAGTGAAGACCTTGTCAGCTAGAGGCCCACTAGCCTGATGCCTCAGCTGGTTCCTCATGCTGCTACCCACAGGGCAGGCTGAGGCCGTCACGTGTCACACTTCCGCAGGCCACAGCAATCCCATCTATACAACGAGACGGTTGAACCAGGTGATTTCTAAAGGCCTCTGGGTTCTGACCAACTGCAGAAGGGTCCCTCTTGTTACCATCAACATCATCATCATCATCATCATCATCAGGAATAATAACAGGACTCATCTACAATGACTTACTTTGCACAAGGCATTATTAATAGTATTAGTACAAACCCATAGTAACATATTGTGGTTTGTATGCAGACCACAGATGGAGAAACTGAGACTCAGAAAGGCTGAATACTTTCACTTTCACAAGCTATAAACAGCAAAACGGGCTTAAAATCCAGGTCTTCTTGGTCTCCCAAACCATATCTGGTAACATATGTCATTTTTGTAATGACAGTGATGACACCAGGGCTATTAACAACTTCCACCTGCCAGGCACACTGTATCTCGTTTTGTCTTTACACCATCCTCATGTAAAGGTAGGTATGGTCATCCCAGTTTTCCAGGGGCATTAAGTAATTTGTCTAGAGCCAACAGTGTCCTTCCTAACATTGAAATCTGATTCTGTCACTCCCTTGATCAGCCAGAACATATTTCCTTAATTACTCAACCAACTTTTTTTTGTGACAGCAGAACTGATGCTCTTCCCATTAGCACAAGCAAAGCTATTTCGGTTATTGAAATATTGAAATACACCCCAACCAGTTGGTACATGACCAGTGGCCCAAGCTCCCCACTTGCCCTCCGCTCTGCCCCAGTCCTCACAGCCCCCTCCGAAGGATCTGTGGGCCTCCCCTGAACTCCAGTTATGCTGTTACTGACAGTGTCCCTTCTGATTGGCCAGTGCCCACATCAGGCTGGGTATCACCCCTTGGTGACAGTAACCTATGCACATACACAGGCGGGTGGGCAACCTTCCTTACACTTACACTGACACCTGGCCCGATGCACTGTGCACAGGGGACACGGGAACTCAGAAATGCCTGTGTTAAGTTAATTAAACACAGAAGTCATCAGACAGAGGAGGTTGTGATGCTTTAGTGGCTGACATAAGCAAACCACAACCAGCCCCGAATGCTTCAAGGTTAAGAAATCAAAACCAAAGGAAAACTAATCACAAACCATGAGGTGTTCCCAAACAAGGCAACCACTTCAGCTATAGCCAATCAAATAATTTCCTTATTTCGCTTCCAGGTCATCTCCATAAAAATATCACCCCTAGCTCTCTCAGTGATCTGTTCACAAACACTTCTGGTTTGGCACTGCCCAATTTGAATTGATTTTGCTCATATAAACCCTTAAATATTTTAATATGCCTCAATTTATCTTTTAACAGCAGACCTCTGCCAAGGGTTTATGTACAGACACCAGACACATGTGCATGCATGCAGATACACACACACACATATTGCAAGAATGCACACACACACACACAAATGAACAGATGCACCTCCTCTATACATACCCCAATTCATCCTTCTTGGTGCCTACCTGTAGCTGCCAGAGATACCCTTTCCAGGCTTACTGCTGACCTCTGCTTTTGGAATTCTCTTTCCTACTCCATGTTGCCTTGCTTGAAATCCAGAGTGGTGCCACTTGATCTGTGGAGGCAGAGAGGGCCTCAGTGACAATGGTCAGATGACTGCTCCAACCCTTTGAGAAGGGGGGCCAAGAGCAAGTGTTTTGTCAGCCTGGCCTAGAATGCTTAGCACACGCTGGTGCTCCACGTGATAGACATGACCTCATCTAGGAGAGAAGTAGCCCAGCCACAGGCAGGCAGGGGCTATTGCCAGCAGTCTTCAAGGTTCCGGTAAGTTTACATGTTCAGCTTCTTGCAACAAAGAGAATGAGGAGGCTTTGGTTCCACTGGCTCCAAGCCCCAGCTTGGCACCAGCTTTAGTAAGAGGCCAGGGCGTTCCTCACCTGGCCTGATGCTCTCCATAGGGTGCTCAGAGACATCCAGGGAGGGTGGCCTTCCTGTAATAGTGATAGAAATCCCCACGAAGGCATCACAGCACTTTCCTCTCAAATGAATTCCTGCGTGGGTCAGCCCGTACCTCTTGACCTGAGCACAAATTGGAGGTTCCCTCAGCTCCCTGCCCCTCACTCCAGCTAGACCCAACATGGTGCTGAGAAAGGCCCAGGAGTAGAGATGTGTGCACTCATTCATCCAACAAACATTTAATGAGCATCTTTTAGGAAAGACCAGAACACGCAAGTCTCTTGATTCTGTTTTGAGTAGCTCTGCCTACAAAGCTTTCCCTTATTCCCAAGTAACATAGTGACATTTTGCTTGTTGGCCTCTGTGATTTCTCCTACTGGGGCCACAAACTTCTCTTCTGCTCTATGAGGTACTTGGGTCTTAGAACCTTTCAAATCCCTTCTGACTTAAATTTGTTTACCAGGATGCCTTCCAGAGACATCTAACGTCTCATGGCCAGGCGAACAACTGAGCCTCCAAGGAAAGGCCTGCAGTGTCTAAGCATGGTGGGCACAGCGGCAACTTTGGTCTTTGCTGGACAAAGCGCTCCCTCCCAGCAAAGTGTCTCACTTCAGTAAGATGCCTTGACACAAAAGCCACCCAACATGAAGAACTTCATTCAAAGTTTGGCTTAGGGCCCTCACTCATGGGGAAGTGCACTTCTAGCGGACCATGTGCTATCCCTGTTTCACTCCATGTGAGTGGCCCCTGGGAACCTCAGAGGTGACCCTGATGAAGGCACAGGGCCTGACTGCCAAGACCAACAGGGCTGTTTGGGGAGCCTTGCAGCCGAATTTGTGTTCTCCAGTTGTTCACTAGAGGTGCCACCCCTGGACCAACGCACTCCCCGTGGGGACCACCGAACTGCCTGTAGCCTGAAAGGGCCCTCTACTCTCCCTGTGTGCAACTGTCATGTCCCACGGCATCTTCACACCCAGTGCAGGAGCAGGCACAGAGTAATGGCCCCATAAACCTACTGATCGTATTTGCCTCCAGCAGAATCAGCTCAACAAAGGCAGGTCTCTCTTTCAGACTCTTTCCTTTCCTGAACCCTCATGTGTCCTTCCCCTCACCAACCATCACCTCTGTACCTGAGCCCGTTTCCTCCAGGTGGGCATCAGCTGAAGGAGTCAAGGCAGGGAGCCAGTTTTCTGGATAGCTCTGCCCCCGAGGAGCTGGCTTGAGTCATCCCTACCACTCACCTCCACTTCCCCATGCATCTGCAAGCCACTCTGAGCAGAGGAGGGACATCTGCACACTGGCTGTCCCTTGCCCAAGGAGACAGACATTCTATATGCAGGCCTGAGGTCCAGGCTAAGGCCCACTGTTGGCTCCAAACCAAATTTCCAAATTGAGTTAAAGCTCAAAATGGGCCAAAAATGCTCAGCCCAAGAGAGGGATTTACAGAGCATTGCCCAAGCCATGGGTGTTAAGCTGGCAGTCCCCTCCTCACTGGATGGAGGACCAGTGCGGAGCAGACCTCAGAACTATTCATACCCCCAAGTCCTCTCTAGGATGGGGAGAGTCTTCCTAGCTTCGCCACTCAACACTGCAGTACTCAGGGGCTCTCCATGTGCTGGGCCACAGTCACTGTCCCTGACAGCCAGCTGGACACCAGGGAGCCTCAGGCACCCCCAGTGGGAGAAAGCCCTAATGCAAAGCCTGTTAAGCAGAATTGCTCTTTTGCTCTCTCCCCCTTTCCTGCACAAGGAGCAGCACAAAGAGGAAAAAACAAGAACAGTATGTTGGTTTGACTCCCCTTGATAATATTTGCCACTTCCCCAACTACCTTGCATCCCTGGAAAACACACTTAGAAAAATTCAGCACCACCCCCCTTAGTAACATTAAGAATTTGCACAACATAGAACATTGACATGACTGCACTGAGGCCTGAAGTATATACACCGTGACCTCAATGCCCAGAACAAGGTGGTCATTTGGCTTGTATTATCTAATGAGTGACAAGAGCCATGTTGTTTCCTTTTAGTTTGTTTGGGGGGGTTTGTCTGTTTATCTTAAGTCTCCTTTCCATGTTTTATTCATGCCACACCAAGAAAAGCTATAGATGTGCAGACCAGCCAAGCAGACAGGAATCCTGGGCCAGTGAGAGAAGTCGGAGGTTCACAAGAAATCTGAAGAACTAAAAGTAAACTTGGGCTGAGGGTCCCATGCTGTGCAAAATGTTAAGATGAGTGAGCATTGCTTCCTTTCTCCTCCCAAGGCTATTGGTGCTAGTTGTTACTGTGGTCTTAGCGTTCTCTCTCTCACAGATTCTGCCTGCTTCTAGCTCTCTATTCAGTTGTCTTCCAATGCCTGGGCAGTAACTTTTGGGAGAATGAAAAAGACAAGGCACCACCTAATTTATCAAATGTCCAGGGGGGGCTTAAGAAAAATACGCATGCCCCATCTGGCAGATAGAAGGGTATCAGGAGATGTGGGACTGGGGTATAAGCAGGAGTCCTATTTCAGGTCTTAGTTCTGCCCCAAGCATCCCATGAGATCTTGGGAAAGTCTCCTTTACCTTTCAGTCCTCAGTGTCCTTAGTCTCTTTAGAGGGAGGCCAAAGGGCAGAAAAATGCTGAAGGACCCAGAGTTCTGCCCTTTTGGAAGAAGATGCTAAAGTAAGTGGAGCCCACCCAAGGGCAATTTGGTGAGGCTGTTGTCCTGGATAAGGGGTGAGGCTAGACCCCTTCTCCTCAGCCCTTGGAATCACGCAAGTAGCCAGGGTCATGGAGGTTACAGGGAAATACAAGGTAGGAGATCCTAGGCAGGAGCCCTTTTTTCCAACTCTAGGGCTCATGGCAGACTTCCTAAGTTACTGCATGTAGCAAACTGCCCAGGTCAGCAAGCCAAGCTACACATAGGCCTCTCTCTCACCCTGCAATTTGCACTCCTCTGTGAGGAAAGTTGGTTAGCATGGCCTAGCCCCACCTACTCAGTGCAGGCTTCTACAAGACAGAGGTCCAGCCAACCAGCCCTGAGGCAGCTGGCATGTTCTATGACTTTCCATGAGTCATATGAAATTTTAGGTTCAAAAAGACTAAATCATCATAACTCACGGAGAGTGAAAATGGGAGATAATCTCCACATGTTGGGATTCTCGCCGTATTCCTGTGAGATGCCAGCACTGTGACAACTACATTCTCCTCCCTGCCTTCATTCCACCTTGGGAAACAAGGCTGGAGATGTGTTTGAGAATCAAGCAATGGGAAATTGGGCCCCAGAAAGACAGGTGGAAGGCATATGGGGAGGAGGGGATTGCTCACCCACATGAGGCTAAGAAATAAACTAAACCAACACCTTCAAAATCCTCCCTTTGGTCCCTTTGCCTCAACTGAAGTCCCAACCATAAGGATTCCAGAATGTGCCTCACAGGCATCCCAAGATCCAGCTTCTTATTAAACATTACCATACTCATTTGGGCATAATCAAAAATTTTAATCATCTTCCTTATGGGCAATATCCCCTTATGGGGATAGATCATTTCCAGATGTGATTCAACATACCAAAAAAAAAAAAAAGCACACTCATTGATTAACAATTTCTAGATGGTGAATACATCCCCCATTGCAAGTTCCACCTTGGTTTGAGTGGTAGAGAAGCCAGGTGTACCCTAGAGAAGTCTATCTCTTTTCAGCTGAGGATGCTGCCCCAGGCTGGCTCCAGGTGCGTCTGTTTCTGTCCAGATCAAAGAGGAGCCGGAGAAAGAGCTCTGGCCTTTGCCAGAGAAGGGAGGCTCCCCTCCCTTTCCCACAGCCACCATGCTTTGAGGCAAGGGTAAGAGCAAATGATACATAGAAGAAGAGTTCAGAGCTGCCAATCAAAAGAAAGCTGTTTAGTCAATGCTATATAACAAGCTGCCTATGTGGGGTTCAGGAAGACACTTCAACTTGTCTGTTGTATTTATTCTTGTCAGCTACTTGATTTAAAGCACTTTTTAATCACTTACTGTTCACTATGCCCTGATTACACAGACTATGCTGTGTATGCATTTGCCTACAGCAGACATTGCTAATCAATGGTTGCATACTTTCCCAAAGATCCTTCACTTGGTGCACCAGGCACCCCCTAAAAATCTACTTCTGCCTCAGGTAAGGACTGGGTACAAGTCTGGTAGGACTTGGTGTCCTCAGTAGAGCTGGCAATTCAACAAAAGAGGCAGATCCAGGCACAGCTGCCCTAGAAGGCAGCCTAACAGCAAAGCCACAAGGCAGTGGGAACTTAAGATTCCAGAAAGGGAGGAATTTGGGCTTAGTGTTGGACCCTGACATAGGAGCTTATGAGTCCAAAGAGGGGTGTGCCCATTCTAAAAAGAAAATAAGAACCCTGAGAATTTGGAAGGACAACCCAGAGTCAGTCAAAAAGCCACTGGGCTGGCTTCAGTTCTAAGCAAACTTAGCACCAGCAGCTGACTCCTGTGCACATGGGGACCCACTCTGCTGCTTCCCATGGCCTCCCAGAGCCCCTACAGCTCCCCTAGATGCTCCACATTCCATCAGTTAATTGGTTTGTTCCTTCCATTCTGTGGCGGCAGTTATCACGTGACATCTGCATTATTCTCAACTCTCTTTCAAGGGGTATCAATTCCTCCAGTGACCGTAAGTGATTCTCTGTTCCTGCATGTTTCACGGGGCCACTGGAAGGGCGGATGTGCCTATCAGAAAGGAAAATGTCTGCATCTTGGGCTGCAACCAAGCCACAACTTAATTTCCTCTTCTGGCTATACTCCTTGAGAAGGAGATATGAAAAACGGGGCTGGGGTGACTTTGTCTCAGATAAATAGGCCACACTCTGTAGCTGGACAAACAAGGAGTTTGGCTAGAAATGAGATGTTCTTTGGCTGGCATCTCCAAAACGTGACAGATTCTTCCCAGATGCTATTTAAAGCATGCAGTGAGCCTCCCCTGCCTCAATGCATTCATTGCCTACGCCAGACTTTAAAAATCAGGCAACGTGCAAACGTAGCACCAGCAATGTTGACACTGAAAAAACTAATGTTTTCCAAGCACATGCTAGAGAGTGGTCATTGGAAGAAGCATTTTGCTAGTGTTTTCTCACTCAATGCTCACTGCAACCATCTGAAGTTGGTATTATTATCCTCATTTTACAATAAGGAAACTGAGGCTCAATGAGGTCAAGCAAATTGCCCAGAAACATAGTTAGTAATGGATGCAGTAGAGGTTTGAACTCAAGCCTAGCTTCAAGAGGCATGGTTTTAATCACTAGAGGCCATGCCCATGGGCCGTCGATCCACTTCACCCCTCTTCTGGCCACCCCATACCCAGAGGGTCCTGGCTGAAGCTTGTCGCCATGACAACAAGCACTGATCTGGGCCAGAGTGATTCAAAGATGCTCAATGAATCAGAACTTTCTGTACTTCTCCCAGGAAGTCCGGGGACCCATTCCCCACAGGAGGAGACCTATGGCTGACAGAGGGGCTTGAAAGTCAGATCTTAGCCTCAGCAGAGTTGTCATTGCTCTGAGAGAGAGAGAGGCATGTTTCTGATGAGCAAAGAGCAGGCTGAGAGGAGGTAGTGGCTGGTTACCCCCTCACAGCAGGGAAAGAAATGCAGTGTGAAGGCCAAAATACAGACAATTGACAATGTGTTACTTTTATAGCCAAAAGCCAATGTTTCAGGCAAAGCAGATATTCTATATTGAACACACCCATCTGTCAAAGCCCAGGATGATGACTTTCAAGTGCAAATATAAAATAATGCACAGAAATTTGTCATGGATCTCAATTAATGACTCTCTTTTACCCTCCAGATATATCCATTACCACTGGCAGGCATTTCCAGCCATAATTTCTTCTACATCTCTATGTTAGGCCAGTTCTTCATTTCCTGCAGAACAGTGGTCCTTATCCTATGGGCCTAGGTCTGTATCTTATATGAGCTATAACAAGAGGTCGCTGGGGCTGTTTGTACATTAATGCCTGAAGCATTAGTATGTCTTGTTTTACATAAATGTTAACTACCTTTTTAATGCATATTGATGTTGCTATCACTGAAAGATACACATTTATTTCAAAACTTTCTCAAATTTATGGTAACTTAGTTATTAAGTAACTTTTCAAACATTAGATTGTGAAAGTCCATCAACTATTCTGTGGGGTTCTTGAAACATATTGACATTAAAAGGGAATCCTTATAATCTCCCAAACCCTGAAGTTCTTCTCAGATATTCTTTTCACAAATTATTTGATGGACTTCAAAGGGCTGGAAGGAAATCCTTAAAGCTACCAAAAGCACAGAGGACATCTATAGTTGATTGCAAGAATTGCCATAATTCTTGGTGGCTTCTCCCATCAAAAGGTGGAATCTATGTCTTGACCTGGTGATTTGGTTTGGATAATAGGACTCAAAGAGCACAACATTACAGAAGGTCCAAGCTTGGGCCTCAAGAGTTTTGTATACTTCCATAGGCTTGCCATTTCTGTAATATAAGAAAGTCTAACTATACCTGAAGGAGGATGGGAAAGTAGCTTATAGGGCCCTGCCACCTCTGGGAACACTATATTCTTGAACTTGGCTACCAGTGACCCCTGTTTTAGTCAGCTTGGGCTACTGAAACAAGGTACCATATGCTGGATGGATTAAAGGACAAACATTTATTCCTCACAGTTCTGGAGGCTGAGAATTCCAGGCCCAAGTTACTAGCAGATATGGTATTTAATGAAAACCTGCTTCCTGGCTTGTGGGTGATGACTTCTCATTATATCCTCACATGGCACAGAGCAGAGAGGAAGGAATCAAGCTGTGTCTCTTCTAACAAGGCCACTAATCCCATTCATGAGGGTTCCACCCTGATCACCTCCCAAAGCTCCAGTTCCTAATCCATCACACTGGGGGTTAGAATAACAAGATATGAATTTGGAGGGAGACACAAACATTCAGTCCCTAATACCTCCTAATGGAAGAGACATCACAAATGCCAGAGGAAGGGGTCTGAAGTTGCCGAATCAAGTCAGCAGAGTTAACTGCACTTAATTTTTGGCATCTCCTCCCTGTTTGCTGCCCTCAAGCTGGCAAGACTGGAGATACTGCTTCAGTGTCTGTCCTTCTTCCCCAGGTCTTGTGTATCTCACCCTGTGCTCCCTGTGAACGTGAGTCTGTTTCATTCTCTCATTCCTATTACTGGGATTTCCAATTTGACTCGTTCTACCTAAGGCTGAGATTATATCCAACCATTTTCAGAAACATGCCTCAGATCTTTTTTTCCATAATAAAGTCCCTAATGCAATGGTGAGCAAAGTGCCTCGGCCATCTGACCACTGCAGTGGTCTGGGGTCCCTGGAGAGCCAGTCAACACAATACACTTAAATCTTCTTATTAAATCAGGTCAGAATTAGAAATAAAGACACGTGTTAAGAAAATCCATGTTCCCATATTTGTGGTGCTAAATCATCTCCACAGTCAACTGTTGTGCGGGGTAAGAACCAGAAGACAGTCTTCCTGGGGAAAGGCTCATCTGCAGATTACAATGCTCAGTCTCTGGCCCAGATCTTAATCTAGGGCCTTTTCTTTTGACCATTCCAAAAGCTCCTTTTCCTCATATGAGGTCACTCTATCCATCAGTAAATACTTGAATCAAGGAACCACAATATTTGGAAACAGGCTTCTGAGAGAGAAAATCAGAATTTAGATGAAGTTTGTTTTAGTCGAGAACCCAAGTAGTTGGGTGGGCCAGCCTCCCTCTGTGGGACTACTGCCAGTCCAACCTAGTAGGGTCTGGCCTCTAGGATACAGAAAATGGAGCTTTTCTTTAAAAAATAAAATAAAAATTTCCCCCATAGCAAAGCTGGTATACTGGTTCTAACTACTATTCTCAGGATACAGAGGCTGGGAGTGGAAAGTGACCCTTTTTTTGCCCATCTCACTGACTGCCCTGGTAACAACTTCCAAAAATTTGGATTGAAAGATATTTTGGGGATTCAAGAGCAGCTCAATCAGTTAAGCATCCAACTTAAGCTCAGGTCTTGCAGTTGGTGAGTTTGAGCCCCATGTCAGGCTCTGTGCTGACAGCTCAGATCCTGGAGCCTGCTTTGGATTCTGTGTCTACATATCTCTCTGCCCCTCCCCTGCTTGTGTGAACTAACACACTCTCTCTCTCTCTCTCTCTCTCTCTCTCTCTCTCTCTCTCAAAAATAAATAAACATAAAAGAAAAGAAGGTATTTTTGTTATTTTCACAATAATATGGGTAGCTACTCCTAGGAAGGAGTGAGAGCTCATGGCCAAAGGAAGGAGTGTCTGTGTCATAGTAATTGTCAACATATGAGTCATTTCAGCATTATGTGGGGCCCTGGGTGTCCCCACAGCCCCATCAGGTTCTGCTCACTGAAGCATTAGCAAAAACTCTTCATCTGCCATTACTTCCTAGGGTTGACCCATGACTGTTCACAGGAAAGTATCAGCTCAGACACTGCTACCACCTCTCACACAGGCCTCAGAGCTAGCTCAGTTTCAGGCTATGACAAGCCATAGATATTTTGAGACCAACAAACTCTGTGCACAGACCTGTCCTGGGTGCTGCTGAGCTAAAGAGAAAAATCATTATCATCACCATCATCATCACCACCATCACTACCACCACCACCACCATCATCATCATCATCACCATCATCACCCCTGCAAAACTTACATAGTGATCACTACATGCCATAAAGAGTTCATTTTTAAATCATTTAAGTCATAGCAACTCTATAAGACAACTATTAGCAACAGCCCCCTTTCACAGGTGAGGAAGTTGAGGCATGAAAAGTTGAAGTAACTGGCTCAGGATCACCAGGTGCTAATGGTCAAGCTGGAATTCCATCCCAGGTGACCAGTACCTATGTCTGTGCTTGTTGCCCTTCTGGGAAATGACTTCTCATTAAAAGAAATGGACTCCCTGCCCTTGGGATGGATGGAAGGTTGAGACCAGCACACAAGAAATAAAGTGAGAACAAGACAGCAGATGCCTGAAGGACTAAGTAGAAGGAGGGATGCAGATAGTAAGGGCTGCAGTGGGCAGAAAAGTGGCCAACTGCTGGAAGCCTCTCCACCTTCCAGCCACAACACAGTACTTCTGTGGGTCAGGCACTGTGAAAATCCCGGTAATTTCTCCTTAGAAGTCACGTACATCTGGTTCACACTTTGTGCTGAGACATCACACAGGATATAATGACTGAGTTGATCCTAAGCTTATCATATTGAGAACTAAATCTTCCTCCCAGAGCACAGAGCAAGCTTGCTGCTTTTTGGAGTTTATTACAAGGAAGGAACAAGGAGGGTGGGCAGAGAGAAGGGGTTTAGGCTGGCATTCTTGGGACCCCTCCCTCACCAGGCTACACAGTGTCACCTTGACTGAGAACCCAGCTGACCCATCTGCTTCCTATCAGAATTGTCAATGACCCAGGCCTAAACATAAGGGAAGGTATTCATAGCCTTAAAGCTAAGCCCCATTTATCTGGATCTAAAAACAAAGTTGAGAACTTAGTCTTAGACTCACGAGCAGCTCTGAGGTTATAGGACTTGGGGTGTAAGTTGCCAAAGGACAATCCGGACCAGGCAAAACAGTGGCAAATGGTTAGTGCCAAATAAAATAGTGTGAACTCTTGAAAATCAAATCAGTCCTTTGAGAGATAAGACAGTAATTAGCAAGTTAATTGTAGCTACATGTTAATTAGTGCTTAATGCTTACCAGACTCTGTATTAAAACTGACACACAAAAATCTTATTTAATGCACATTTAATACAGCCACAGTGCAGTTTCACTCTAACTTGAATAAAGTCTGGCTTTCTGGCTCTGATTTTAAGAGGACTGTCACAGTCAAAGGAACCTCTGTGGAGTCATTAAGACGATGGAAGAACAGACTCCATCAATACCACAGTCCCTCAAGGAATCGCCAAAGTGGCATCACTATCCTTACACACAGGGAAGCTTCTTAGGTATTGTCTTTCCCCAGTTCGCTCTCTTACCACGGCTCATATGCTTGACAGGTACCCTGGAATCCTCTCAGCCCAGAGGGAAAGAGAGTCACTCCCAGCTAAGTCTGAGCGACTCCGTGTCCTTCTCTGCTTCCCTGCCTGGGCTCCAGCCTTGTCCTTCAGCCAGTAGCATCTGTCGTTTGCAATGGAAATCCTATAAGGCTCCATGTTTTACCCTTACTGGCACCCCCAAATCTGGGTAATAAAGACCCCAACACTATCAGGCAAGGATAGCAGATCCTTCTTAGCCAGCAAGGAGAAGGCAGGGGGAAGGTAGAGATAGAGGTTTGGATAGTTTGGAGACCATCATAAATGAATTGTGAGCCATAATTTACAGATAAGAAAAACAAGGCTCAGAAATAAGTACTTTTTAAAAACACAGTAATAAGTGGCTTTGAACTCAGGTCATTTGCAAATAAATAATAAGAAGCTACCAACAGCTGCCACCATCCATCCAAATGCTATTAGTTCATGTGAAGGAAATGTGCTGTTCCTACCACTCTTTCCTGGGTTGATACACAAAATATCCTTTCCTGCTTTTCATTTTTGACTTCCAGGATATTATAAACACAGAAGACACACCTGCTGCACACACACACAGAGGCCTGTGCAAAGATACTCACCTTGATCCACACTCATGCACGAGAAACACTCCCACGACCTCACCGACAGTGTGGGTGAAATCTCAAGCTGCCTGGACGCTGGCCATCGGTAGCCTGCTATTTGAAATGGCTCCTGAGAATCCAGCACTTCCGCAATTAGCCTTCTCTGCTAATTTGCAAGGAAACAAATTCTTTTCACCAGTGTAGAAATAGCGCTAAATATGTTTTTGCTGCAGGAAGGGGGGGCAGCTGAGCAACATTCAATTACTGGGGCCAGGGCACGGGCCATCCAGCTGGGGCACATTTTGCTGCCTACTGGGAAAAGAGAAGGGAGGGTGGGGGTTGCTGCCTCGGAGAAGTAGCGTTTCTAAACATAATAAACGCTGTGTTTATATTTGTAACAGAAATATTTTGAAAAATAATGGCTTTCCCCCATGTTTTGCATTTTCTCGTGCATGATCTGTGCTTTAGCCAGCTAAGGTAGACACTGCTTGGAGGAGGTAAATTGTTGGGGGGTTGCGTTGCTGGTATGGTTATAGTGGGAATGCATAAGAGAAAGAGTTCATATTCAGCTCATTTTATCGAAATACGATTTCATAGTAACATGATAGCCTGAAAGCTAGCCATTGACAAGAAAGGATGTTCTAATCACATTAGCTTCTATTCAACATATTGACAATATCAAGCAGGCAGGCAGCAGTATTTATTGAGCCCTTCTCTGTACTATTCCAGGAGATTCGTTTTGTCTTTAGAAACTTAGGGGAAAGAGGCACAACACAACCAAACAAAGAGAGGTAAGATAATACTAGGTATCGATAAGTGCTATGAACAAGATAAAAAAGATAATGGGATGGGGGGGTCTGTGTGTCTTTGTGTCTATGTGTCTGTGTGTTAGAAGGCGGGCAGAGGGACTGTTTTATTTAGGGAGATCAGAAAAGACTTGTTGTGGAGGTGACATTTAACCTGCAACCGGAAAGATGAGATAACAATCAAGCAAAGACCTAAAGAACACTGTTCCAAGGAGCCGTAATAGCAAGTGCAAAGATCCTGAGACAGAAACACGTTTAGAAAATTGGAGAGAAGGACAAAAGGTCATTGCTGCTGGAGTATCACACATGAGCAGAATGGAGAAATAGGGAAAAGAAGACATTTATAGAGGGTAGATTCTACAGGGCCTTGAGACTAAAGCAAATAATTTAATTTAAATTTTATTCTCATTGCACTAGAAATCCATATTGTTTTAAGCATGGAAGTGACATGACCTAATTTATACTTTAAAAAGCTCACTCTTGTCACTGTGTCGGGAAAATACGGCAGGTTTTCTCAACCTCAGCACTACCGATCTTCCAGCCCAGGTGATTCTTTGCTGGGGGATGGGAAGACTGTCCTGTGCTCTGTGAGGTATCGAGCAGCATCCTGGCTTCTGTCCACTAGATGCTAGTGACACCTTCATCACAGGAGCGATGACCAAAGATGTGTTTCAACAGTGCCAAATGTCCCTTTGGTGGGGAGGGACTGACACCAGATGGGAACCTCTGTTCCATGGGGATGCAAAAAGAAGTCCAAATCCCAGTTGGGAGCCTGTCTAGATGCTGATGGTCCCTTCCTCCCCTTCTAAGGGCAGTGATCCCATTCATGAGGGCTGCACATTTATGACTAATTACCTCCAGATACCAACATAGTGGTGATTAAGATTTCAACATATGAAATTGAAGGCTCAAAAGCATCCAATCCCTAGTCACTGGCCTGGAAAGACGTGATTAGAGAAGCTGGGCACCCCACCGCCATCAAGGGGCTTGGTGCCCTCCCATAGACATGATGTTACTTCATGTAAGAAGCACCTTCAATGTCTGTAGCAACTGGGCTGTCACCAAGCCAGCAGGCAGAGACAGGCCACAGGGACTTGCCCCTCCACAGCTCCTTCCCCAGCAGCACTGACCCAACTGGGCTAGTAGGATTGGGGGGTGGTAATATAAACAGACCTAATTCTAATACTTTAAATATTAGCTTTCTTAAGCTGTACTCTACAAAATAGAGACCACTAATTTGGTTCATTTTTGCCTGTATATTTGCATTTTACTGAAACACATCCTCTGTGCATAACATGGGACCTACTTGCAATTCCATGCCTACATTTCAATCCAGCAGTGGATCATAAACCCAGGGGCCAGTTTCTTCCCTTGGCTCTGACCCTTGCACTAGAGCCTGGATGGGGTTCTTCCCCTCTCTGGGTCTTCCCTTCCTAGAGCAAAGAAGGGATTAAACCTCAGCCTGTCTAAGTCTTCCAGGTCCACCCACCTGGGCTTTGAGGAAAGAACAAGGTGAGAGCAAGCTTCCTACCCACCCTCCTTAATGGCACACAGTGCAGGTAACAAAAAAATCCAGCCCCCCGCTCCCTAATCCTTCAGTCCTTAATTCTTTGACCTTCAGAAAACTTGGGTCTCACGTCTCCTCTCTCTGTCATTCCTAGCCCTGCAGAGCTGGCCTTGGGAACTGGGAATGGTAAGGAGCAGTAACCCAGGAAGCCTTAGAACTCTTCCCCTGGTGGCTGGGACAGCGCATCAAAAAGAAAGACCCTGTTTCCTTCTTCCATTCTCTCAGTGCTTTGTTGAAGCTGAAAGGAATGACATCACAACAAAACAAAGTTGCCAAGACATACTGTACAATAATGTCCTCACATGGTTACATTTTCTGCAAATTATAGCGTTTGGAGTATAAATCAGAGTAATTGTTTAAATCAGAGTGACTGTTGAAACAGATTTCCAGTGATCAAATCAAAAACGCAATCATTCTTGCGGTTCCTCTGGTGCTTGGAGCCCCACATACTTCTGAAACTGTCGGTTGTCAGTTACACGGACTGTTTACATTAACATGCTGCCCTACAGAGAAAATATATATTTTAAGAAGAAAATGTGAATCCAGGGTTACAAGAATGTTTCTGAAACAGCTAAGTCATCTTGTTTCAAGTAAAACCAGATGTTTGCATCAAGAGAAAGCCAATCATTTCTTTTAATTATGCTCAATGGTCAGGCCACCAAGAATACCCACATGTGTACACATGAGCCGGTGGAAATCAAAGGCTTTGTGACAGAGAAAGCAATCAGCAACTCCCAGACCACCAAATGGCATCCCCAGCACCAGCTCTGGGCACTTTTTGAGTTCCGTCTCTGAGAGTCTTGAGCCAACATACCAAGCAAGGGCAGACTTAGGGGTGGATTCTCTAATCAAGGCTGAAGTTCACAGAAAATGCACCTCAACAGTTAAACTGCCCGCTAAGCATCCTCCCAGGTCACCTCTCCATCACCAAAGACTCAGCAAAGCACATAAAGGCAGAGCCCATTCCTCTCGTCTTATCCTGAAGGAGATGCAATTGGGGCGGTGTGGGGAGTGGGGAAGAGGCCCCATGCCAGCTTGGCCCCACAAACAGTGGAGAAGTCAGAGTTCACAAAAGACATACCTGTTATCTTGGCCTCTGCACTAATGCACCATGAGGTGTGATGACCTTGGGGAAAGTTATCCAAGTGTCTGGCAATGACATCCCTGACAGGTGAGCAGAGGGGAAGGCTTTGGACTGTAGGCTTCCCCCTAAGGTCCAGGCACAATCCAAGAGAAGGTCCACTCTCCTGAGCAGACATCACTGTCTGCAGCGTGTCTTTCTTGGTAGACTCACAGAGTCTTAGTCTAGGAATATCCTTTAGTCAAAATGTCCCCCATGGCCAAGGAGAGTGGCCGTACCCCTTGAGACATCCTCCAAATACAACCACAGCACCTGACCCTTCCCCCAAGTAGATCGTGGGTCTTGAATATTTGTTCTGAATTAACCACAGAATCTGAGTATTGTTCCTAACAGTTCTATAAAATACACTCCTTTTAAATCTGTTTCCCACAGGGCACCTGGATGGCTCAGTCGGTTAAGCGGCCGACTTCAGCTCAGGTCATCATCTCATGGCTCATGAGTTCGAGCCCCACATCAGGCTCTGTCTGACAGCTCAGAGCCTGGAGCCTTCTTCAGATTCTGTGTCTCCTCTATCTACCCTTCCCCTGCTCACACTCTGTCTCTCTGTCTCTCAAAAATAAATAAACATTAAAAAAATTTTTTTAATCTGTTTCCCAAACTTCATTGTGTAGGTACCAGCCTCACACTATCACTACACATTATTATTAATTTTCTTTAAATTAACATGCCCTCTCTTTGTTTTTACTAAAATAGCTTCTTTAGTCTTTTCCTAAAATATTCATGAAATCACAAGATATGTTAGCTGTATATCCTTTTAATGTGTTAAATTAAATATGTCATTAAAATAAATTGCCACAAAATATATACCATTAAATAAATTTGTTAAAATAAATACATGCCATTAAAATAAAAATACTTATCCACGTATTGGCTAAAATCATGTCACACACTACCATTGCCATGGAAAATACAGCTCTAAGTTACTGTGCAGAATTCTAGTGTTTCTTCCAAAACCTGAACCAATTTCTTTTGCTACAGTATCAAGGCCATACCTGTATCCTTCATGATTCTGTGAGCCCCAAAACCTGCTTCCAGCCTGGTGCTTCCCGACTGCAGAATTAAGGCCCCTGGGTCATCTGTTCCAAAAAACAACCACCATTTCCCATCAAGAGAATGAGGAAGGGACATTTCTCCGTGATTCCTCATGACAGGCTGTGGACACGAACTCAAATACATACTTCTAATGTTTTCTTAAAGTCTTCACTTGTAGAAATAAGGATATTTCTGGGGTTTTTTCTAAAGGGACCAGGATGGGATGTTGTAAAGGAAAGCAAATCTTCTCTAATATCTTATTAAGCAAATATTACTATCAAACTTATTAATATTAAAGTAATATTATTTAACAATGATTATTAAGGATTCTGCGTTGAACTCCGCCTAGAAGTCAGAACCTTGTACAGGAAGCAGGCCATTTGGTAATCACTTGTTGGGGGTAGTAGACAGGCGATGTCCTCAAAACCAAGCCATCGTGGGGATTCGTGAAGTCAGAAGACAAGTGAATAGTTTAAAAACAAAATACTCCTACTTTAGACCCTCAGATCCCCAGAAGATATGGGGTTCAATGACGTAGATGATTGTTTTGAAAAGCGCTTTGGCTCTATTTTGCCACATGTTTACTTGGGACTTTCCATCTCATCAATTAAGTACCTGACGGTGGTTCCTGGCCCCCGGCCCGTCGTGTAATAGTGGGGTTCACACATCCTGTTGCTTCGTACAACCCTGTGTGACCTCACAGCCCAGAACCTACAGCCGAAGTACCACTGCTGAAATCCCACCCACCCCCGGGCCCTTCGACCTTCTAACGAACAACTGTTCAGTACCTATTAGATGCAATGATCCAAGATACTCGCTTTGGGGGATTTGAAGATGCTTTACTCCCGTGGACAACTGACCTTTGTCAACGCAGAGACAATGTCAGGAGCATTTAGTCTTCTTAATTTACTAGAAATAAAGCATACTGTTTAAGTAAGAAATTTTTCAGAAAATCACTTCTCTTGCAGGAGGTTGAGTGAAAGACTGAAGGGAATTTAATTAGAGCTTTAAATGGCGATGCAAATCGTTCTGATACCATGAGAAAAGGAAGAGGTTGAGGGAAGCAGCAAGAGAGAGAAGCCCCATGCCACAAACCTCCAGTCTCACCCTGAGCAGCTCCAGAAAACACTGTTCGGTCCCAGCGGACACATCCAGAGGACCTGGCATACAGCCAAGCCCTGAGGCAGGTGGACCTCATCAACCTTTGACCACAAGGTAGGTCCCCGGGGAGGAAGCCTCAGCCCTTGATGCCACTCAGTTTCTGGCGTCTAGTAAAGACACTGCAGGGAAAGAGACTGGCTGTGGGCCGTCAAGAAGAGACAACACCATCTTAGAACCCTGAGGCCTATGGCTGCCCACCCCAAAAACACTGACCTTCAACCTGGCCACGCCAGGCAGGGCCCCTAGAGTGAACTCCCGCTGCTGATGAGGCTGGTAAAGGCTGCTACCCTAATCCCATGGCCTAAAGCCTTCCAGAGCCCAACCTCCCACGCTTTGAAAGAGTTACTCAATATTCAAAAGCCTGTCCTGTCCACGGCCACACAGGAACATTTTTTGAGGTAGGGGCCTTTAAGGTGACCTCACAACACACACATATACTCTGTGAGTGAAGCTCGTCCTGCCCCTCCTCACAGGCAAACAGAATCTGGAGAGCCGCAGGCCAATCAACAAACCAAGTTGGACGTCAAGGGCTGCAGCAAGTTACAGATCTCACCACCAGAGGGCAGCCCTGCGCACAAGCACAGCGTGTCTCTCCCCATTTGCAAGAGGAGAAAACTAAGGTTGGAGGAGGGTTTAGCAATCCGCACACGGAGCGCAGGATAGATCCGGGCTCAGAACCCCAGCCTCCCGCCTCCCAGCCAGCACTTCCCCACTTGCCCCCAGGGTGTCAGGAAAGGGATGTTTGGGATGGTTTATGTATCTTTATTTACGGTCAGTGTCTCCCCACACTTGCACGGGATCCCCCACAACCCCTGGGACGACCCAACCTTTTTTACCTTGAACCGCAGTGAGAAATACATTGCACAATGCAACCTTCATTTAGTATTCTATAGATCAGACACGAAACTGAAACACATTTTTTACAAAGTAATACCTATATTCCTAAGATACAGTCTGGTATTTTCAACTGCACTTCTTCTATGTCTTTTTTTTTTTTTAATGCTTGCCCACCTTAACTTCACTGCCCACTAATTGGTTGTCAGTCTTACTTGAAGGCTGGCCTGGAGAATGACCTTCCAAGGAAAGTAGGATACTCAAGTCAAATGCATGGTCATCCCCTGTATGACTTGGGTGCCACAAGAACTTAGGAGGGGTCTAAGGAGTTTCTCCAGTTGAAGAAGGAGAACAATAGCCCAGGGAAAGTGTCAAAGGCAAACCTTGACTCAACACTCAGCTTCACTTTGCCCACGGCATTCTGCCATTCCTTCCCTCAGCAAACAGAGTCACCACCAAGAATTCAGCCAGGCCATTCTTAGCCAGCCCTGCAGGCAGCGAGTCCTACCTTCAGCCGTCCCTGGGGGTCAGCCTTGCTCTGCAGGCTGCAGGTCCCAGAAGCCATGTAGGGTTCCCATTCAGAGGCTGTGTGTGAAATAGAAGACAGGAATGAAGAGCAACAATCTGAAGCTGCAGGGCCAGAAGATGCTCGCGACCTGGGGCCTCACCAGACTAAAGCTGCAACAGGAAGCTTTTGACTGGAGGACAGAACCCGAGAGCAGGAGCCCAGAGACGGAGCCCCCAGGATGCTCCCTCCTGTAGCCAGAACATGCTTCCCCCAGACTCAGGAAGCAGCCCCCTCCCCCCGGGGAGGGCACAGCTGATGGATCTGCCCAGAAAGTGCTCCCTGACCCTCTGCCAAGTATCTCGCTTGCTCAATTTCATCCCCTTGCTCCCAGCATGTTATTTTATGAGGAAAGTCAAAGGAGGAGACCTCTATCACCGATCAACCCTCAAGTGATCCTCCCGTCCTTCTTGAACCCAAGGGCAGTTCTCAAATCCAGTTCCCTGATGTCTGGGAAGATTCCTGGTGAGGCCCCACCACAGGACTAAAGCTCCCAGCTTCAGTCCTGGTATTCATCTCTGATGGGGCAAAATGCATGACAATAAAGAAAATTCTCCAGACCCTAGGGCTAGAGCTCTGCCCTGAGGATGCCGGCTGCTTCCCCAGCACAGGCCAGAGTCCCTGGCTTCCGGGTCACATCGTGGTTCTGCAGCTGCCGCCCCAAAGAAAAAAAAGCAACTCCAAAAGAGGTGATTCAGTTCATCACAAGTGGTATTTATTGGGTGTCTATGGGGTACAAAGCAGTGAACTTAGCATTGAGGGAAGAAAAAGGGTGAATTCACCCCAGGCCCAACACTTCAAGTTTTTCCAGTCCAGTGGAAGAGGTAAGCCAAGTGTTGGCTTGGGTAACACCCCTCCGAGGAGCTCCTGGCCTTGCTTGTCCTCACTCTGCTCCCTGCCCAAACCCACACTTCACTTACCTAGGATTGCATTTGTCCACTCATCCTCCTGCTGCTCAGACATAGTGTCACTTCTTTGTGAGCAGGTCAGAGACAGGCTACCGGCTTTGAAAACGAAGGAAGGGGCCAGGAGGCAGCTTCTTTAAGGTGAAAAAAAGAAGGGAGTGGCTTCACCCATAGGGTCTCTGGAACACAGCCCTGTGGGTGATTTAATTTTAGCCCAGTGTCAAATTGTACAGAACCAGGCAATAATAAATCTGTGTCCTTGTGGCAAACTGTTACAGCAGTGATAGGAAGCTGATGCAGATGTTGGCCATTTCTTTCGGAGCCAGTACTCTGTTGGCATCTCTTCTGTGTTCAGAGCAAGAGGAGAGAGACGTCATTATGTAAAACAAGGCGGACTTCTCTGGAAAGCCAGCTCTGCAGAGAGAATTATCTAGTTTTGTCTTAATGGGGAAGGAATCAGGAGCTGGTTCTTGGAGAGGCAGAGGGTGGTGGCCCGCCCCCAGGGAAATGTGAGCTGGAGGAAGGAAGGGATCCCTAGCGGACCCACACGCAGCCCAGGAGCCGGGCACCTGTCTTGCGGTGCTTGAGGAGACACAGACAGGGAGCACCCTAGCCCTAGAGGCCCCCATGCAGAGCAGGCACCCAGCTGCCAGTGGAGCTAGCAGCCTCCTAACGAAACGCCTGGCCCTTGGCAAGAAGCCAGCATGGTGGCAAGTGGTCACATGTGAGGCCCCCGTTTCTGCCATGCTTCCCTTTGGTTGCAAAGCCAAGAGGTTCTGATATAACACAAGTGAGGAGGAGGAGTCATAAAAAGTGACGGATATTATACGTTGACTATGTCCGGGGGCCATTTCGCTGGATTTAGTTGTGCTGTAGGAAGATAAGGAATTCCCACGTCTCTTGTATCCCTTCACAACTCCTGAAGCCCGGGCCAGGCAGGGCCCAGGAGTCACAGCAGGTCCAGGGGTGGCGCTCTCCTTCCTGCCCTCTGCAGGACCGGACTGGCACTGCCCACACCTCCCCACCCTTCTCTGCAAACAGGGCACAGGGTGGGTCATTGGCCCTGTCCAAGTACATGACTAGTGAAGGTTCTGGGCTGTGAAGTCACAGTGTTGTACGAAGTAATAGGATATATGAACCCCCCTATTACATGATGGGACAGGGGCCTGGAGCCACGTCAGGATACTTAACGTGAGTCCTTACTCAGTGCGTAAGGAATGCAGAGGAGGGTGAATAACTGACCTCTGACTCTGAGCCACATTTAACTTCAGGTGTCCTGGGACAGTGCTGGATCCGGGGTATAAGTAGCCTCAGGGGACCAGCATGGCTCCCGTGGTCGTCAGCCACCAGCCCTGGCCAGCTGAACCCACACACCATCACACTGGTCCACACTGGCACCCTGGTGCCACTGCTGTGACCGGGGACCCTGGGGACCAGTCCCTGCCTCCCTACGTCATGTCACAGCCACCCCTTCTGAGTGCTGACCCCTCCTTAGGGCATTATCTCGAGGGGGACTCGACCTCTGTTGCTGTTCTCAGAACCCAGACATTCCTCCTGCCCCACCCCACCCAGTCTCTGGAAATCTCCTTCAAGACCTGGTGGGATGGATGACAGGGAGTGTCTCTTTCCTTTGAGGTTCCTGCAAAATCTCTTTCCCTACCTCTGCCTTTGCCCCCTCATTCCCTCTCTCTCTCTCTCTCTCTCTCTCTCTCTCTCTCTCTCTCTCTCTCTCTCTCTCTCTCTCCTTAAACCCTCAGGCTCTAGCATAATCTTGTCAGTGGTTTTAGACATTTCAGAAACAAAATCCAGGAGAGAGTGTCTTGCAGACAACTTGTGCCTTCAGACTAGCCACAAATCTCCCCTGAGGAAAGAACCCCGCAGCCTAACTGCTTGAAAAGGGGATGGAAAAGGGCACAATACAGAGAGGGGCAAAACATAATTAAAATGTTAAAAGACTACCCTGACACAATAAAAGTAATAGCCCTCATTTTTGCCACCACATATCTAATAACTGGTGATCCATGGCCCACTCGGCGCAGCATGGTGGGTGCCGGAGTACCTGGTCCACAACAGAGCTGGGTCCCTGCTCTCACAGGCTTTCCTTCCAGGAAACTCCAGACAACGAACTCTTAAGCAAAGAAACAAGGAAGCCTTCATGCCCTGCAGGGGACAGGGCGCTCAATGGCCCGGAGCTGGTGACGGCCTGAGATGGCAGGTGCAGGGTGCAGGGAAGGTCAGACGCAGACTCTCTGATGTTTACACCTAGACCTGAATGGCAGATCACGCAGATAGAACAGGACTCAGCTTTTATGTGCTGAGCACTTGCGTGTGCAATTTTATTTAATTTTCACAGCTGACCTACAGAATCTATACTATCCCCAACTTACAGATGTGGAAACTGAGGTTTGCAGAGATTAAGCTTCTGGTCTGTGATAATACAGCCAGCTGCAGAAGGCGAGGACCAGTCAGACGTGCAGTCTCTCTGGCTCTAAAGTCACATCACCCCTACTCTGCTAGGAGAGACTCTAAATGCATCCCTCTCAGAATTTCCCCAAATGTTCCAGACAGAAATTTCTTTCCCACAAGGTGCTGACATTTCAATCTTTCCTCCTCGGTCTCCTGGCAAAGGCCGCTTGTGAGGTGGTTTCTGCACCCACAGCTGCCTCTCATGGGAGAGGAAGAGGTGCCCCCCCCCCCACCTGGACTGGCCTCACTCTTGCCGCATGCTGCCCTTCACAGTGGGTCGCTAGCCTTCTTACCCCCTTTCCCTCGGACCTGGACCACCACCCTCTGTGCAGCTCTGGCCCGCGGGCCTTTAGCTGGGACAGAACTAGACCGGTGCGCTGAGAGGAGCCTCCGGTGACTGGCCGGTAGTATTGAAGCCTATTTTTATTCACAAAAAAAATCTGTTCTGTATTTTATTCAGCTTTGGGGCAAGAAGAGGTCAACTCTCTTCACCTCTGCTGTAAGATGAGAATACAGCAGGAAATGAAATGACAGGGAAGCCAGCCCAGGAGAGGGAGAAGGGCAAATTACAGGGAAATTAAAAACCTGTGTTCAGATCAGAGCAGAGGGTGTCAAAGCTCCCTGTCCAGGGGGCCTCCTCCCCAGGCCGTGGGCTGGCTAGATGCCTCTCTTGACAGACTCCACATGAGGGTGGTGACTCAGGTGCTGGTGGCCCAGCACAGGTGTCACCCGTCTTGGCCTCCAGAAGAAGGCTCTGGCTTCCGCCCACTGCACATTACCTGTGCCTTCCTGCTCCATGGGAGTCACTGGAAGGGACTTTGCCAAGGAGCAGAGCCTGACAGCCAGGTGTGCTGGCGCATGGTCCATCTTCATCCTCCTCACGGTTCCTAAGTGACTTCTGTGAGCAAGACACAGGGTCCCCATGCCATCAAGTCAATCACATGTCAGATTAAGTAGGTCTCTGGTCCCTTGCTCGCACAGAGGCATGACTTCAGCTCTTACGTATCCTTCAAATGCTCCCTCCTCCACACAGCCCTCCCTGAACTGCAGCAAAGACTCTGATTTTGGTCCCAGCATCCCAACAACTAGAAAATGCCAGGCACTTTTCCTCTTGGCCTGCTGGGTGCAGAGACATAATTTTAATTGTATCTGGAAAATAATCACTGAGCACCTGTTATGTGCCGGGGTACTCTTCTGGGGCCGGGACACAGCACATGTTTCTGCCCCCAGGGATCCAACAATACGGTGGGAGGAGTAAACCTGCTCAGCTCATCGCAGGAGATGGGGAGTGAGGAGCAGGACTGACGGTTCCACCAGCTGGAGGAGCACAGAAGTTAGAGGATCCCGGTGAGCTGATTGGAAAAGGAGGCATCGCAGTGAGGCCTTAAAAGATAGGCAGGATTCTATTTTGTTTGGTCTTGTTAGTTTGTTTCATTGCTAAAAGAAAGACGGTGGTGGAGCCCTGGAGGAGGAGACTGGCATCCTAGGAGGAAGGGAACCGAAGCACAATCACGGGATGGAATGTGTAAGGGGGCGGGGGAGGTGCTTGGGGCACAGTGGGGAGAGCTGTGAGTCAGGCTGCTCCTGCTGCCTCAACAAAATACCTCACAGGCAACCGA
>NC_043703.1:149708777-149724592 GCF_006229205.1 Suricata suricatta
TTCCGTGGGTAGGGTAGCCTATGACTGAGCAGAGCTCTCTGGCATTCAAGGAAGCTGCCTCATCACCCCTTCCATGCAACAGGTATGAATTAGGCCCCTACTGCGTACAGGCCCTCTAGTCTCCCAGCCTGCTTGTCCTCCAGCCCAGAGGGCCTGGCCCAGTGCTCACCTCCTCTCTCACTCTCTGTGTCTCCGGGCAGGTTTTCTGTCTCATGTGGATGCAGCACCAGCCGTCTGGGACCTGATGCCCTGGCCCCTTTCTCTTTCTCTGTAATCACACAAAGACCTAGGCACGTATTAGGGTAACTAGGACATTCCTGGTGTCTCAAGGCTGACCTGAGGCCCCACTGCTCTGGCCCAGCAAAGCAATTACCGGGAATTCAAATACATTCCTTTTGGAACAAAGACTTCCATTTTCCCGGCTCCCAGGCAGTATAGACACCTTCCTGGAGGCAGTCATTCTCAAGAATTTGAGAGGTTCAGTCTCAGCAGAAGGCTCAAGCAGATTGCAAGTGCTGATTTGGGGGGAATGAGACTCAAGCATCAGACGTGGGCAGAGGAGACCGAGGCTGGACAAGACCAGTAATGAGGCCGCAGTTGGGTCTTCCTAGTCTTGCTCCTCAGGCAGAGGGTGGAGCCCTGCAGGAGAGGGCCAGGACCCAGCAGGGTGGGAGGGGGGGGAATGCAGAGATGGAGGGGCAAGCACGACAGGGAGCAGAGAGACATGGGGTTCAGGGCACATAACTGGTCCCTCTGAGGTGCTTCTTAGACGTAGTGGTTTGTACTCAGGGACTTTTTGATGCAACACCTTCCATACATTAAAGACATTTTTTTCTTTCTTTGCTGTGCTTGTGTTGTCTATCACGCAGCCCCCAAGCTTCACCTGGGTGCAGAGGAGATCTTTTACCCATATTGCTAGTAATTACAATTAAAGAAGAAAGAAGAAAGAAAAAGAAAGAAAGAAAGAAAGAAAGAAAGAAAGAAAGAAAGAAAGAGCTGAGTATTTCACACGTATTTTTTATACCACTCCAACATGTCCCTATGTCAAAACGTTCCCATCAAAATGTCCAGTGCCTTCCGGAGCTGAGGGAATTCCTCTTGCCCTGTACGCTCCCCCCCGCCCCCCACCACAGGCTTCAGGTACCTGGTTAAGGCTCTGGGGTGAGTCTCGCTCTGAGGTGGGAGCACCCCCCTCCATTTCCCCCATAGGGCATTCTTGGCCATTCCTGGGCAGCTTCACAAACAAACAGCCTACCCCCATCCAAGTGCCCTTCCCTCACCCAGTCAGTCCCGGCGTCTGCTGGGGCTTCTCCACAAAGGCGCAGACGGCAGAGATGCACACAGCCGTTCAGTTCCTTCCTACTGGGACCTATCCTCCCTCTGATCCAATGGGGAAAAAAATTAAGTACCCTGCCCATCACCAGGAGCTTTCCTTGCCACAATCAAGCCAATGGCTTTGGGTGTCCCAAGTGGCACAGAAATCTAAAGGACAACAGTCCCTTGGGCCCACATCCTCTCTTCAGTCTGTGACCAACACTGGAACCATGCAAATGGCAGACGGCACAATCCAGTTCAGCTGCTGCTTCGGATAATCCCATGGTACCGCCCTCCTGAAATGTGCAAGAGCTCTGGGGACTCCCAGTCCTGACCTTTCATCTTGGCTCTGGGCAGGGAGCACCCTTCCCTAGACCTTAGTTTCTTCATCTGTAAAATAAACTCTAGGATTCCTTCCAGTTCCCAGAGTCTATAATCCTGTTCTCCTATGGTTGAACATATGTAATGTTTATTTTGGGGGAAAGAGATTTTTTTTTTTGGCTTTGAAAGTGTAACTTCAGACTAATAGTCATTTTGGATGACATCACACTAATTCAAGGCTAAGTGAATAGTTAGAATATCACTGTAGCATGCTTTCTATGGGGAAAAGAGAATGATTGGAGAAATTTCCTGGCCCCCAATAACATATGTTTCAAACACAGACTTTCTTTCTCAGCTTTACTTCTGAAATGGAATTTTGCCCCTTTCTTCCAGACTAGAGGGACAGGTCAGGGGACCCCCTCTTAGGAATGCCCAGAATTCACATGCTCAGGGTTCTCAGCAACAGGGTCAGGGGGCAAGCAGGTGGTGAAACAGGAAGTGAGTGAGTCTGGCGACAAAGAGACGAGACCAGACTTCCAACCAGAGCCTGGCGTTTTGCCTCCAACACTGTGCTTCTCCAGGGCCACAGCTCTGGGAGAGCTTTGGGCAAGCTTCACACAGCTGGGGGGGCCAAATGAGGGCAGATGGCCATTTAACCCCTTTGGGCATCAGCAACACCGCCTTACAGCTTTAAGACCTGACTGACTCTGGGACGGAGGCAGGGAGGAGGAGCCAAGAGGGCCAGCACAGTGGTACCAGCAAATGTGAACTGAACTACATTCTGTTTTGGAAAAGAGTTGATATGAAAGAGAGTTGGATTAATGTGGTTCATCAATGTAAGGAGTTGCTACTGAGGGTGTCACTATCTGCCCAGATGTTTCAGGGTTTAATGCCAAGAGAATGCTCTTAGAGGCAAAGAAGCCAACAGGCACTTGAGCAGATTTCAGGCTATTGAGCAGGGTGGATGGCATTGCCCTAGACCTTCGAAGTTTCACACTTAGCCCTAAGTACAGGTTGCGCAGTAAGGCTGGCTGGGACCCAGCGGGGCAGAAAACACTAGGTATTTCAGAGCCTCCAAGTAGGGCTGGCTTTGCTGGCATGTGGAGACTGATGACTTTGGGAGGCTCAGGAGCTATTTTCAGGGCTTTTCTGATGTGAGGCCAGGCAATCATGCTGTGCCCCCTCGCTCTGCAACTGCTCCAGGACATCCCAGGAACAGACCTAAACTCCAACCGTGAATTGCTAGGTCACCAGAGGACAACAATTAATCAGACTATTTACAAAACCCTGTCATCACACGCCAGAGGGAGCAGGCCAGCCGAGCCCAGTGACATTCTGTGGATTTCTTACAGCATGTTTTACCCATCCTTTTCCTATTAAACATTCAAATCCTCTTCACGTCCCCTCAAACAGGACTCCGTTGTCTGCTCACCCGCTGAGTACTAGTAATCGAAGACACATGCCTGGAGCCACACTGGACTGGACGTCCCCAGGGCCCAGCTCTACCACACAGTTCACAGCACATGGAGACACACACCAGGCATGCAACACGCAGATGCTGCAAAGCCAGAGCTTCCCCTGAGACCCAGTCTCTCAGTCTCAGCCCCAGAAGTTTTAAGCTGTCCCTGCAGAGCTGGCCCACTGTGGCTTCAGTACAAAACAGGTGCTAGTATGCCAGGTGCCACCCCTTTTCTGTATGGAGAAACTGAGCCCCAGATGGAAGAAGCCACTGGCCCTAAGTCACAGAATCCTGCTTAGTAGTCAGGCAAGATTTAGAGTAAAAGCAAAGAAAGGTTTGCGAGTGAGGAAAGGCACCTTCCTGGGCTGAGGGAGCAGCAGCAGCCTGGGCCTGACCTTAGCTCTCTGCCCAGATCAGAGACTGACCGCTGATCACCACTGCCCTCCCTACAGGCCACCAAGTCAGCATGTGGCGCACCCATAACCTTGGCTATAAAAGCCATATCTGACAGTGTCCTTCTTGCTCAGAGGCTCAGAGCCTGGTGCTGATTCTTAAGGGTGCCATGTAGAGGCTGGCTCATCCTGGCTCCTGACAGCCAATTGTTAAATATTCAGGAATCTTGCTAATCAGGTGTTTAAAGGTTGGTATTTTTGAACTTGATGGTATCGGGAATGGCAAACGGCAAATGCCAAATGCCACAAGCCAGGGATTTTTTTCTTTTCTTTTCTAAAGGATGGCTTATCAGTACATCTCTGCTTGCCAGAGGAGACCACTCTGACGTCAATAAGACCCCAGGCCTTTGTGAGCAGAGGGGATTTATCTAAGGGTTCATGGTTGTAAAAACAGAAGCTAACTCTGATAAGCTCCAATATGATTTTTAGGAAGAATACCCAGTAGCTTACAGAATCCATAGGAAATGTAGAGAATCAGGATTAGGACACGGGCTGGACCCCCGGGGGCCAGGCAGAGTGTGCCAGTCTGGGCCAGGGGAGACTCAGCCTCAAACTACTGCATGGTCTTCACGGTCCCTGCAGCCAATGGGCCTTGGGCCTAGACCTTTGGTGAATTCCACCTTCTGCCAGAAAGAATTAAATAGCGTCTGCTTCTGGGCATCTTTGGCTCTAGTCCTGAATGGATGCATTTGACTGACTGACCTTTAGTCATATATCTGCAACCCCCAGCGGTCAGGGTCTTGAAGAGCAATTCTCAAACCATTTCAGCTTCCATAGCAGGAGGTGGGAAGTTCACACCTAGCAGGTTTCCCAAACAGACAAAATCCTAAAAATGCTTCCTATAGAAACACTCTCTTGGGACCCATAGACTGATGAGTTCTTTGAACTTAGAACCCTCCCCTCAAATCTGCTTCTACTCTTACAAAAATGTTTCCCCTCCTCTTCTCACTTAGTTGGGATTTTACAACTTAATTCTTCCTTTTAGCCACTAAGATCTTTCTCTGAAATGGAATAAACTTCCCCGTCCTTCTAGGGCTCAGGTGGCATATTAGTCCTCAAGGTAACCTCACATTTTCCTTTTATCTCCTTGATTCAGCTCAACCAAGAGAGTGGGAGCCACTCCTAATCACATTCATCATTGTAGAGGTAAGTGTGTATCATCCAGAACAGCAGGTAACCCAAGAAATATTCCCATGTGGCTTTAGGTTACCATGTACGAGCTTTTAATTATAAAGAGAATTAGAATGACCTATGTAAATTATGACCGCACAATCATTGGTGATAGGGCTGCCATGGTACACAACTTCAAGAGTGCCTTTCACAACCGACAGAATGGGAAAAGATAGTTGCAAATGGCATATCGGATAAAGGACTAGTATCCAAAATCTACAAGGAACTCACCAAATTCCATACCCGAAAAACAAATAATCCCATGAAGAAATGTGCAGAAGACTTGAACAGACACTTCTCCAAAGAGGACATCCAGATGGCCAACAGGCACATGAAACGATGCTCAGCATCATTCATCATCAGGGAAACACAAATCAAAACCACACTGAGATACCACCTCACACCGGTCAGAGTGGCTAAAATGAACAAATCAAGAGACTACAGATGCTGGCAAGGATGTGGAGAAACGGGCACCGTCCTACACTGTTGGTGGGTATGTAAACTGGTGCAGCTGCTCTGGAAAACAGTGTGAAGGTTCCGCAAAAAATTAACGGTAGAACTCCCCTATGACCCAGCAATAGCACTTCTGGGGATTTACCCAAGGGATACAGAAGTGCTGATACATAGGGGCACATGTACCCCAATGTTCATAGCAGCACTTTCAGCAATAGCCAAACCATGGAAAGAGCCTAAATTCCCATCAATTGATGAATGGATAAAGAAGATGTGGTTTATCTATACAATGGAATACTACATGGCAATGTGAAAGAATGAAATCTGGCCATTGGTAGCAAAGTGGATGGATCTAGAGGGAGTCATGCTAAGCGAAATAAGTCAGGTGGAGAAGGACAGATACCATATGTTTTCACTCATAGGTCTAATAGGAGAAACCTAATAGGGGATCATGGGAAGGGATAGGGAGAGGGAGTGAGGCAAATCATGAGAGATTCTTGAATACTGAAAACAAACTGAGGGCTGAAGAGGGAGGGGGAAGGGGCAGAGGGGTGATGGTCATGGAGAGGGGCACTTGTGGAAAAGAGCACTGGGTGTTATGTGGAAACCAACTTGATAATAAACTATTTAATTTAAAAAAAAGTGTGCCTTTCAGCCTGTAGACTATAAAATAGATGGTATCCCTTGTGCAGTGCACACCTTGTATAACTGTATAGGTAGAGCCTGATAGAAGCTATTCAGGGCTTTCCGGCCAGGAAGGAGAGATAGCTAGGAAGAAACAGCAACCAAAGATCACACCAAATTGATCACATCACTGGGAAAGGAGACAGTACAAAATTTAATGCAAAAAATTTAAATGTACACAGAGCCCACAAACACCTGTAGTAAAGGATCTTCACATTCATCCAGGCCTACCCTAATTTGTATAAAAAGAATCAGAGAAGGACCGAAGAACGTCTCACAGGTAACTAAGCTTACAAGAAACAAAGACTGGGACTGCCTCGTTATTTGAGGACGGGCTGGTGGGAAGGGGGCGGGGCTGCTGGTGGGCAGGTGGAGCACCTGAGCTGCTCATCAACCTGCCCTTCGGGCTGTGAAGTCACAAGGGGGCTGAAAGAAGACAAGCACATGTCTCACCCTGCTTCCCCAAAGGCATGTTCCTTTATAACATGTGAAAGGAACTTGGGGAGTAACAAGTACCCGATGCAGGAAGACTTTGGTCTCTAAGTGATCCCACGTTTGCAGCCTGGTGTTGATTTTACTCAGAACTGAGGAGGCAACTCACCACTTCTCTCTTGGAGGCCATGGTTGACAGGCCCATCTCGATTTTCTGGTCAGCTCGGCAGCCCACGCATACGCAGCAGCAGTCTGAGCTGGGCCAGGCCCAGGCTGCACGGCAGACCTCTGGGCCGTGCAGCGGGGCTCGGGGCGAGGAGGCATGGGGGCCCGTCAGCTCAGAGCTGAGCTCTCTGGTTCAGCTGGAACCAAGCCAGGCTTGGACCTCTGGGTCCAGAGAACAAGCACTCGGCTTGCAGCTACCGGATGTGGGCTCCAGCCTTTCTACCACCCAGCTCACAGAGTGGCAGAGAGAGTCCCTTCCCGGGCTCCAGAGAGACGCCACGCGAGCTCTTCCTCCTTCTGGTCATGGCCGCTGAAGTTGTCAGGCAGCTCCAGACACTGACATGACCCACAACTGCACCCACTGAACAGCACCAACCCAAGTGCAAAGATACTTGGCCTTGTGTTCCTTTGTCCCTCCTTCATTTGCTGCTTCCCAAAGTCCCATTCCAGGAGAGAAGTGGTCGGAGTTGCCTCCTTAGTTCTGAGTAAAATCTACCCAGGCTCCTGGGAGTGTGCCATACCAGGATTGCACATGAAACACAGAGGCAGGTAGGTGCCTAAGGAAAACGCAGGAAAAAGAATTTAATTATTCAGCAGGGGGAAAGGACTTTTTGAACCTGACACAAAACCTCTATATCCATAAAATGTGAGACTGATAAATTTGACTAGATTTCCATAAGAAGAAGAAAAATACCAAACAACAAATGAAAAGATCACTGGAAACCTAGAAAAGGTATTTAGAAATCCTATCACAGGTAAATGATTAATTTACTTAATACTCGTGAAGCGGGTGTGGTGTTTGAGGGGTCTAATAAATAGCATCCCTTCTCCTTCTAAAATACTAAACCAACTTGTGGTAGGCACAGGAGAAGGCAGGTGAGGGCCCAAGCTGTGTTACTCACAGAGCTATTGGGGAGCATGACTTAGGTGGGCAGAGCACAGGTCGCCACAGGGCGCCAGAATGAAGGTCTGTCCAGGACATCACAGGCAGTTCTGCCACACCTTTGCTGCTAAGCTTGCCGCACAGCCACCGGCCACCAGGCAATCCAAAGGGCAGGGGGTGAGAGGTAAGGCGTATCTACTTCCTCCTCCCAAACTTACTGATCAGACCACTTAGGCTTCCTGACATCCTGTGACTTGGAAATATAAACCTATGGAAAGGGAAATTCCCTCCTCTCTTCCAACAAGTTCCAACAAATCAGTAGAAAAAGCCATAGTACAACAGAAAAATGGGAAGCACATGGGGGCAAGTCCCCAAGCCTTGAAGGTCTTCACCTGTAAACAAGTCAGGCTGGAGGAGAGATGCTCTCTTACATCCCTCTGGGCCTACAAGATGAGTTAAAAATCTATCTCAAGACTTGTCTTAGTCAGCTGGAGCTGCCATAGCAAAATACCATAGACTGGACAGCTTAAACAACAAATACTGACTTCTCATGGTTCTGGAGGCTGGTAAATTCAACATCAAGGTGCCAGGAAGTTCCGTGCCTGAGAAGGGCCCTCTTTCTGGTGTGCAGACAGCTGCCTTCTTATTGTGTCCTCACATGGCCGAGAGAGGGCTCTGGTCACTCCCTGTTCTTTTACGGATTCAAATCCATCATGGAAGCCCCACCCACATGACCTCATCTAAACTCCTTGATCTACCGCACACAGACCCCACCTTCAAATATCACACTGGGGATCAGCGCTTCAACGTATGAATTTGGGGACGATGCAAACATTCAACAGGGCTGATAGACAAGTTGAGCTGCTGAAAACCATCTTGAAAGAGTATACTGTGCTTATCACACACCCTCATTACAGCCCCCCACTTCCTTCCCTTCTGTCTGACCACCTGCTTGTTAGCGAAAGTCGTGCACTGTGATTCTGGGGAACCTCAGTCTCTCTTCCAAGTCTCCATTCCCAGACCATTGCGTAGCATGAGCCTTCACACCCATTCTTCAGGGAGAGTGAGGACTTTGAGCACAAGCCAGAGAGTAACTGGAAACCCCTTTGCTCTTGTGGTTCCCAGACCCACCCCCCTGAGGACCCACGTATTCCAGCTTGATATTGTACTCATTTGCTAAAGCCAAACAAAGAACTTGCACCTGAAAAACACTGAAACTTGCATGGTACTTGGAGTTCCAGGGTATAAAACTAGAGGTTAATCTTACACTCCCGCACAGGGGAGAGAGCGGAGGAACCACAGAAGTAGCTTTCCAAAGCACACAGCTGGCCCTGGATATCTTCCCAGCTCTGCCGGAGGAGGAAGGGTGGGTTTCTCCCTAAGGGCCAAGCAGCCAACGCCTCCCCAGGCAGGGGGTCCAGCCAGAGGAATCACATAGCCCAAGGTCCCTGGCTATCCTGAAGCCTGGCATGCAGGTCTGGCAAAAAGCTGCAGCAACCTCGGTACGTCCCACCACCAGCCCTCTTAAAGAGCATGGCTTATGGCCCTCGTGACCATACAAAGAGCCAAAAGAGATGTTTAAACAGTCAGTAATCCAAGCATCTACTACTGCTCGACAAACCACTCCAACCTGAGAGTGTTAAACAATAATCATTTACTATTATTACTTGCACAGTTCCAGAGCTCAGCTAGATGGCATTCCTCCAGGTCCCTTGCATGGTTGTGGTCAGCAGGGGCTCGGGCAGGAGAAACTCTTGAGACAGGGACCTCAGCTGAACATCTCGGGCATGGCCTCTTCATGTGCCCTGGCCTCCCTTACTTTAAGCTTTGTTGAGGTTCCACTCTGTGATGCGAGGTAAGGGGGGATAGGGAGGTGTGGGCTTTGGTGTCTACCCTCCCTGAATTCAGTCTCCCTTGGAAGATGGAGGAAAAAAAGGTCACAAAAAAACTAAAGAGCCACAGAAGGTAGCATGAGGTGGGCAGTGTGGACAGAAGAGGAGAGGAGTTTATTTTAGCCCAGAGGAAGGGTGATCCACCAAGACAACAGACAGTATGCCTGGAGTATGGTGTAAACTTGACACCATTGATGCTGTGTCCTCTGCTCCCATTCTCCCTATTGCTGGTAGCAAGTGCGTTAACGTTGCTTGTATATGTTTTGTTCTGTGTTGCTGTCAAACTGGAGTGAATACAGCAGGTCAGTTAGTGTTTGGCCCCCAAAAGGATTGGAGGAAAATGCTCTGACGTGACCTGATTCTCCCTCACCTTTAATCATTTATGGCTCTCACGGGTTCAGACTGATCCACCTGAGGGTGCCAGAGAGCCCAGAGCTGGTATTTGGGATACAGGGACCAGAGTTAGTACAGGAGGCCCTGAGACAGTCCAAGAGGGGTCTAAGCCAAATCCCTAAACAGTACCAAGCATCACTCAGCTTGGCAAACCAAGTTCATGAGCTAGCCTGAGAGCAAGAGGAAGTCAAGGGTCAAAGACAGGCTGGAACTGGAATTAAACAAGGGCCCCATCATGAGCAAGGGAGAAGTGCATGGAGTGCCTGGTTTTGACTTCACTGAACTTTAGCCCTGTGGTGTCTGGGTGAGTCAGACAGTTTGCCCAAGAGCCAGATTTCTGCTTACCCAACAGCAACAATGATGAGGATTCAAGGGATGCCTTCTGAGTGGCAGGACTTGGCTAAGCAGGTGCTATGCAGATTTCCTTTCATACTCTCAATGGCCCTGTGAGGCCTTACTATCCCCGTTTTATAGATGAGGAAACTGAGGCTCTGAGAGAGAAAGGGATCTGTTCATGATCAACAATTAACTGTGAGCCTCGGCAGTCTGCCCATACCCACGCAGGTGCTTTCTCTGGGCCCATCACATAACCCAGCAATGAGCCTGGGATGGTGGTGCTTATTTCCTGCTTTTCCCAGTGAGAAAACAGAAGGTGAGTGATTTGCTTGGGCCCAGCGGATCTGGCAAATGGCAGAGCAGGGCCATGAACCCATTCTAACTCCCCAGCCTAAGCAATTTGCATTGGGAGGAGTGGGGGAGGGTTTCCTCCCCTGCAGCCCAGAATGGTCTGGAACAAAGTTTAGGAGGAAAAGAACGCAAAACAGAGCTCCATCCATGTAGCCCCAGCAGGGGGAAGAACGCGGATCTTTAACAGAGGTGAAGGGCAGGGCAGGGACAATGCTAACTATAGGCCATCTCCCGTTTTTTCACTTTAAAAAAAGAAAATCAGCTTATCGTTTTTTTAAAAATTACTTGTCCTGGAGAGGGAGATGAGCAGGTACTCCAAAGAGCTAGACACCTGCTTTCCTCACTGTCTGCTTCCAATCTGTTATCTGGCCTGGCACATGTCTCCTGTTCCTGCGATGTTTTAAGGGGCCTTCCTAGCTGGATCCAAAGAAAACATTCATTTTGATTACAGAAAAGAGGCGCATCTGCTGGCCCGGATTTGTGGGAGAGCCCATAATCCCTGCATTTTACCTCCTATTAGCCCTCTTCTCCAGGAAAGAAATGTCCTGCTCTTTAAAGTCAAGGCCATAAAATTGTGACAGCTCGCTTGCAAACAGAGCTGATTCGGGAACATGAAACAACCCTTCAGATAAAATATACAACTCAGGTGTGGGAGTGAGAGGGCGAGGTCTTAAATCCGAATCAGTTGTGAGTTACGTTTCGTTTTATGGATCTATCTGGGCCATCCCCTACTGTAGAACATTACCAGTTCCAACATTACGGACATATTTCCCATTAGCCCTTTATTTGAAATTTTATGCGTCCCCTCATAAAAACCTTCAGCAGATTAATGTGCTTGGGATGTTTATTTATAAGTACAGCTGGTCTCCCTTCGAGTTGCTTTTATTGTTGGGTCGCCTGAGCATGCCCTTTGTGCAGCAGCAAAATGGTGGACCGGCAACCCAGCAATCAGCATGATCTCTGAGATGAGGACACACATGGCAGGGGTGGAGCCGGAGGAATGGAGGACCTCAGGCAGCACTCATTCACCGAAACTCCCTATCGGTCCCTCACCCCCTTACGCTGAAGTTGGTGCTCAAAGGCCCTTGAGTGTTAAGAAACTCATGCCATTCTCCCCAAATTCCAGAGACCAAATGGGGAAGCAGTGGTAAAAGCATCTGCGGTCAAGGCCTCAGGTCATTTAAGAGAAAAGATGAACAGTTGCTATCCTAACTCATCTCTTCAAAATACTAATGATTTTAACAAAGATGTTGCCCTAAGGCTTAAAGCTTTTTTAACCCGTGACAAGATAGAAGGTCCTAGGAAGTTGGGAAGACTAGAGAGCTAGCCCGTATGCATCTGGGGCCCAGATCACACCATACTTAGGCACCCAATGGGCAAATTAAGTGCCAAAGTCCTGATAAGGTGTTCCAATTTATACATGGCCTCACTCCCATCAGCTCCACCTACCTGTTAAGCTCCTGGGTCCAAGTCCAAACTGGCCAAGGTTACAGATTATAGTTCCTTAGGAGAGAGGAGATCTTCTGTAGGACAAGTCTGGAAGCAAGGCTGGGGTATTTCCCACGCTGGCCATCACCCTACCGGACACTCCAGGAGAAGAGCAAGGATGCTGTGGATGCTAAGAAGGTGAGGACCATGACTTGGGATGGATGGGGAAGATTTCCTGAAGAAGAAGAGGACTGAGCGGAAAGGAGGTTGAAAAAGCAGTGCCTGAGAAACATGCCTGTGCCTTCAAAAGGTCTTCAGTCTGTTTTGATCTCTCCCACAATGCACCAAAGCTCACACCTGCCACTCCCTCTACCCCAGTGTAGGGCACCACCCCACAGAATTCTTGGCTCTGACCCCAGGGTAAATAAATGCTGAGAGGCTCCTTCTTCCAGCTAATATGACCCAAGAATGGAGTTCTTTTCCTTATAATAAGCAACAGAACTACAATCCTGTCATTGGACTCCAGAAACTGCTTTGGAGCCCTGACTGAAGCAGCTTCCACTAAAGTCAGATGGCTCACGCCACTCCCGGGTAAAGGAAGAGTCATATTGGGAAGGACTGCTTAGGAGACTTGTAAATACAACACTTCCTTCCAGAGTTGCTTCTGAGGGGAGGTACAAACCTGAGCTTAGGACAGGGCTTGCTGCTCCAGACTGTTGATTTCATCGATAACCTGAAGGTAAGGGACTTTGGTTGTTCTCTTCTGCCTGGCCTTGCATTTCAGACTTCTGGGAAGGGACAGACCTACACAGAGCAGCAAATTCTTCCCCTGTCACTGTACTGGGCAGAAGCCCAGTCAAACCTCCCAAATAAATGGGAGCCTTTCCCAAAGCTGGGACTCTGAGAACTAGAGATGGCTTCGGGAAAAGGTCCCAATGATCCCACTCTCTTCCAGGACCAAAGCCTGCCTCTTGTCAGTCTCAAGTATCTCATGCTGCTTGCTGCATGCAAGCCCCCTCAGTAAAGGCAGACAGAGCAAACAAAACTCTTATGGGGAGGCCTCACGTGCACACACACGTGCATGCACACACACGTGCACGTGCACACATACGTGCCCATCATAGTGTGTCTTTGGAGCACTACTCCTCCTCCAGCTTACTTGGAGGGAGTTAATTCACTTGCTGAATAAGGCTACTCTATGTATCTTACTTATGAGGAAACGGAGCCCACCACGCTCTCACAGACGCTTCCCTAGCCAACAGAGTGTCCTTGAGAAACCCCATGTGTGTATGTACGATGTGCCGGCCTGTGCGGGGCACCAAGGGGCAACGTGACGTCCTGAAGGAAGTGGGCTCCCAACAGATGTTGGGATTACCTAGGTCCTGGACATTCCAGGGCTCCCATGCTCTCAGGAGGGTGTGGGCAACGGGCTGGTAGCACGAGGCCTGGAGGAAGGCAAGTGGGGAACATGTCTCCGTGGGGTCAGGCATGAGTGGCTGCAGCCTCTAGAAGTGGCCTGGTAATGTTTTGGGGGTTCAGAATGCTGCCCACTTGCTGTCCCTCTCCCACAGGGAGGGGTGACAAGTGGCTCTGAATCCTGTGTCCCACACAGTACAGCCTCTCACAGCTTTATCTTCGCCGAACAGCCTCTTCATCTCTGATTCAAGCTCCACCGGCCTCAGACCCCTAGGTCTGTCCTCATAACCTTGCTTACAGTCAGGCCACTCCTGTTCTGATTTTGTGTAGCCCCAAGGCCAGCAGTGTTTTGTTTGTCTGCTTGTATAGGCAGGAAGGAAGGAAGGAAGGAAGGAAGGAAGGAAGGAAGGAAGGAAGGAAGGACGGACGAACAAATGAAAAGTAAGAAGGACCCATTGTATTATTATGCCTTTAACATGTGTGGGCCATTAGATATATTATTCCATCCCATCTGGCCAGAATATTTTGAGATTATCTCTAAACAATATATAATGACTCATGGAATGTGGGGCAGAGTGCCAGCCTCATAGGATTGCAGGGAGAAGTAAGATCACAGGTGAGAGGAGTTTTGTAAATGATCGTGCACTGGGCATGCTGAAATTTTTACAGTATTATTCCCACCAGGCCCTGTTCTCTGCAATCCGGATCACCATGGCTTTCTTTCCTGCCATGGGGGTGTCTCGCCTGGACTCCAAATCCTGCCTGCCAGAGAAGATACCACCAGCTGCTGTGAGGCCCTGGGAAAGTCACTGCATCTCACTGGGGCTGATTCTCAGGGAAAGGGCTCCAGAGTTCTCAAACGACAAGACAGCTCTGAGTTTCCTTCCAGCCTTACGTCCTACCAGTGCTTGGTCCTGCTTTGTGCATTGATCCCCTGGGGAGGACAGGTGACTCTGCAGGTTTTCAGGTATAGCTAACCCGACCTTTCACGTGAGTGCAGCCAGATCTAAATGGGGTGTATAATAGTCACACAAGTGAAAACAGTCACCTCTTTTGCCGGTTCTGGGCTGCAAAAGGTGAAGGGAACTCCATGAATTCTCTAGTTCATATTTCACTTTGGATTAGAAGAAAAAACCGCAGAAAAATAAACCGTGTCAATCAGCCCTGCTGTGTAAACAAGTGGTTGATGATAACCCATGGACAGTTTGCGTTTCTTTATGGAGTGGCCAGCAACAAAGATCCAAAAACAAACCTTCTCTTTTACGGTTATTTGGAAAGGGAACAAGGAAAGCATTTGTTTTACCTCTGGGAGCTGTTACAACCAGCCCCTCGCTCCCCGAATAGCCTCTCGGCACAGCAGGTCTGTGGTTCCTCTACAGCCTGGAGCCAGCTCGGCAGTCCATGGAGACTTGCAGGGGCTGCGGCAGACCTCCTGAGCCCTGGCTCCCCAGAGGCTTCCACCCTCAGAGGCAAAGCTGGGATTTCCTCCTGACGACCTTGCTGGCCCACAAGGCCCTTTGTGCAAATTAGGGAAAGAAAGTCCTTACCTTTCAGGTGCAACTCTTGATAGGCAGACAGAACCCCTGCAGATTCTAAAAAGGTCCCCCTACCCCCATACCAGTGGTCTATCAAGGGCCAGATAAAGATTTTTAGGCTCTGCAGGCCAGAAGGTCTCTGTACAACTACTTAACTCTGCCATTTGTCACATGAAAGCAGCCATAGACAACACATAAATATAGGGATGTGACTATGTTCCAAAGTATTTTTCTTTATAAAAACAGGCTGTGGATCTGGCTTGATTCATGGGCTATTGTTTGCCAACCTCTGTTCCAGATGGATGCAGTCCAGCACCATGGCTTGAAAAATGGACACTGGCTGAAACTCATCCACTGCTCATCCTTTTGATTGCGTACCCTTGTGCAAACCTACACAATCTTACATGGTGACCCTGCCTCTGAGTCCCCAAGATGCTGGAGACCTAAGGGACAAACTTCTTGGACCTGGAATGGACCACTCTAGTGTGGTCTTAGCAACCCTGAACCCCCACCAACTCTCCCCTCCTCCAACAGCCTCCAGATCGCAGGGTCATACCAATCAGGATGCCAATGCCTACAGACCCAAAGCCCCTTCCTCATCCCACTGAGTAGCCCCAAGCCAGTGAACTGCACTGAGCATGGCTTTTAGAAGCAGACTTCTTGCTGATGCATAGGAGCACATGTACCCCAATGTTCATAGCAGCAATGTCAACAATAGCCAAAACATGGAAAGAGCCCAAATGTCCATCACCTGATGAGTGGATCAAGAAGATGTGGTATATATACACAATGGAGTACTACATAGCAATGAGAAAGAATGACATATGGCCATTTGTAGGAAAGTGGATGGACCTTGAGGGTGTCATGCTAAGCGAAATAAGTCAGGCAGAGAAGGACAGATACCATATGTCATAGGTCTAACAGGAGAACAGGAGAAAACTAATGGAGGACCAGGGGGAGGGGAAGAGGGAAAGAGAGTTGGGGAGAGAGAGGGATGCAAAACTTGAGAGACTATTGAATGCTGAAAATGAACTGAGGGTTAAAGGGGAAGGGGGAGGGGGGAAAAGAGGT
>NC_043703.1:149724692-149763455 GCF_006229205.1 Suricata suricatta
AGGAGGGAGAGAGAGTTGGGGAGAGAGAGGGATGCAGAACTTGAGAGACTATTGAAAGCTGAGAATGAACTGAGGGTTGGGGGGGGAGGGGGGAGGGGGGAAGACAGGTGGTGGTGATGGTGGTGGGCACTTGAGGGGAAGAGCACTGGGTGTTGTATGGAAAACAATTTGACAATAAAATATTATGGAAAAAAATAAATAAATAAAACATTTTAAAAAAAATTAAAAAAATAAAAGCAGACTTCTTCTATGACTTGAAGAGATAAAAACAAGGTCTGCAAATACAGGAAGTCCAGCAGAGCCAAATCATAGAGGTTCTCACGTGAGCAAAGCAGGCTTTCTCCTGAGACCTCTTCTTTGGCAAAATACCAGTTACCCAGTGAATAATTGGTTAAAGTGAAAGATTAAGACAGTTGACAGAAACAAGTTATTTCTGGACATTTTCCACCTTTCCCCCAACCAGTCTTCCAGTTATAATTAAAATACGGTGGTGGCTTCATACAAACCACGGACAGTCCACAACCTTGCAATACAAGTGAATGCTGCAAAAAACCGATTCCTACAACACCAAAGAACAACCACACAGCAGTTCCCAGAAACTGGTCTGACTTTAAATGAAATATTCTGCCTTATTCCTCACCCTTCATTTGATCTTCATAAATGTCAAAACCTTACTATCCTATATCCTGATATTTAATTCTCTCCTGTCATCTAATGAGGCCACATTTGGTTAGAAGGTCACTTGTCATTTACAATGCTTGAGAGAGACGTATTTTAGAAAAGCTCCTAATTCACAGCAAGACATGAACTGTAGACAAGATTACAACATGTGCAGGCCTAGAGAAAATGGAGGCCCTCGGACTTAACCAGGCCTCTGAGGGATCACACTAAAAGAATGAAAAAAAAAATGAGGGAGGCTGGCATTCCTGAATGAGCTGCAGAGTCTGGCCGATGTCACTCTAAATTCAATTATCTAGAAGAAAGTGTGGATTCATGTTAATATATTTTACAAGGTCCTATAATTTATCATCTTTTGTTTTCTTTATGAATAACAGATTTTCCCTCAGTTAAAAAGCACGTTGGGGGTTGGTTGGATGAAAAAGAGACTAAGAGCCACTTGATTTTTTCCTCAGTGCACAGGAAGGCCATACAAATTCTTCTCCCCAAGATAGCTTGAAAAAGATTTGACAGGGAGAAGTGTGAAGAAGTACATGGCAGAGACACAGACACCCACACTTCACACTGGGTGAGGGAAACCAGGTGAATGAACATTCTAGATAGGAATGATGTTTGATGATTACTCTAAACCCTGCCCTGGCCCCAGAAGGTGAGGGTATAGACCTATCTGAGCAACAAGAGAAACTGTCCAAACACCATCCAGAATTCAGCCTATGTAGACACAAGCCTGTATGCAAGGGTGAGGATTTGATGTCCAGGATATAGAGATATCCACCCACATCTTGGTTGGGAAATGCAAAGCCCTTTCACATAGCTCACTCATGACACTGCTATATTCTATATTCTGCCACTCTCTCAGAACACATGTCTCTGGAAGGGGCCAGAGTTTACCCAAAGACCTCTGATAGCAATGCTTCTTGGTACACCATGCTCCCTCCTTGCCAACACACACTCAAGGGATGAGATTTCACAGTGGCCTCTTTCACACTCCTGAGGCTGCACCATGGTGTTGTTGATGCAAACCTGGTCAAAGGTAGCTGTGGAGACCCTAAGATATAAGACTGTGAAGAAATTCTGTCAGTTCTCTTCTCTGATACAGATGTGAGAACAGAAGAGAGAGAGTTCTGGAAAGGGGAGAAGATACTCCCATTCATGCCAGGGAGGTGTGCCTGGGAAGGAGAAAGGGTTGTAGAAGGAACAGCGGGGCGAGGGGTGGGGGGGTGCAGACATCAGACATCAGACAGACCAAGTGCCAGACTGGTGAGCTTTTCCCACAGTGATCAGGATAGACTGTATTTTCCAAGGATAATTTCAATAGGATCTCCCACTCACATGCTTTTCTACAATGTGATCTTGGCACTCCCCCATCCCCTTGAATCTGAAAAGACTTTGACAGCTTTGATGAGTAGAATATGGTGAACATTGCACCAGACCAGTTCAGCTTCTGTCCCTTGGCATGCTGGCTCCTGGGATGCTAACCTGGAAACTCAGTTATCCTGCTGTGAGAAGCCCAAGCTGCTTGGTTGGGGAGGCCAAATGTAAATGCTCTGTTTGCGTGGACAACTCCACTGAGCTCCTAGCTGATGGCCACATCAACTGCCAGTCACAGAATCAAGCCTTGTTATATTCCAGTCCTGCTGAGCCTTCTGATTATGTCAGTCCCAAACACCATCTGACCGCAATCACAGGTGAGATCCCAATGGGGAACCATCCAGCTGGTAAACCACAGAACTCTGAGAGATCATAATAAACTGTTGTTTAAAGCCACTAGGTTTCAGAGTGGTTTGCTGCATATCAATAGATAACCAAAATATATGGTATGGTATAGTATGAACACTAACCAATCATAATTGATGCTGACTGGCAGTAGGGCTGAAGCAGAGTCCTTAGAGACCTCATGCTATGTCAAAATTTTATCCTTTAATTTCTTGGGGAGGGTCCAAGGTGGTAGAAGGGCACTCAAGGAGATTGGGGCAGCAAGCATTTCAGTATTTTAACACAGTCATGAACAAACTCATGAGCACCAGTGTGGCATTATCCCTGGCATCCGTCATGCTGGAATTCATATCTACATCCATGCTGGGTCGTATCAGATGTTGGAAGGTAACCTATACCCAGATCAGGACATGTAAGCATGTGTCACTCCTAGGACCTAACACTTCCACCATTTTAGAAACTTTTTTGATCCATAATTGTGCTTGGTCTTTACAACGGTCTTGAGAGGAAGATGTTACTGGCCTCCACTTGAGAGATGAGGAAACCCAAGGTCCAGAGAAATTAAGTAGGGATAGAGGCAGTAATGGGAAGTATACTGGTTGGGATACTTGATTTCTAATTCTGGTTCTGACACCATCTCGGTCTGGGACCTTAACCCAGTGCTGTGACTTCTTAAAGCCTCCCTATCTCTCAAATGAGAGAAATGGAAATATGATCCCTAAGGACCCATCTGGCCTCACCATTCTCTGACTTTGTAGCTTGACTGAAGTTACCATGAAAGGGACAGCAGATTCAGGACATGGTCTCAAGACTCCTGACTCATTGTCCAGTGCTCACATAACTGCTCCTACAGCTACCTTCCTAAGATATCTCAGCATCATTTTGCAATGGGGAGGCCAAACCCTATTCCTAGCTCCTAGGTAGGAAAATATCTTCAGATCCACACCCAGTTCTGTTTGTGCCTCTGGCACTGGGCCTTCTGTCATTATGTGAAAGAACTAAATTTCATGCTTTGTAGGGAGTACATATGGGGATAAGAAGAGAGAAGTATGGGGAGAGAGATGAGGTGAGGGACTGGCTCTGAATCTCAGCCAGATCTGCCCAATCTAGCTCTGAGTAAATCCTGCAGCCACCACACAGGAAGCTGCTTATCATGGCAGACACTGTCTCATTCAGAGGTCCAGGGCCCCTGTCTTGACCTAGTCCTAAGGCAGCATCGAGGTGATGAATCTCTCCTGAGATTGTGCGGTTTCCAGGAAAGCATTCCAGGATCTAAAATGGGCTTCAAAGGAATGCATATCTGCTCACTCCCTCCCTGGCTGGGAACCAGCCCAGGGCACCTTATTCTTATTAGACTCGAGATGTCTTGGACACTAAGCTTGAAAAATGCACCAAGGATTCTGACACAGATGGGGAATGGTGTAGCTATGCAGAAAACCCCATTGTTGGCAGCCCTAGACTTTCTCTGAAAGATTTTTTGGGCAGTAATTTAATTCCTCTCCATTTCACTTTTTCTAGCTTTGAAATAAAAAATTAAAATTTTTTTTTGTCTTATAACCTTCTTATACCTGCGAGGATGAGATAGAGTGGAAGCTGAAGCATCCATTACCTGCTCAAATGTGCAACATAACAAATACTAGAATCAAATGTGAAAGAGAATCTCCATGTGGAGAGCAAAGAAGAGCATCAAGAATAGGCTGTCAGAGGAAAGGAGAGCTGAAGTGAGAATTAGTTTGGAGAATCCATAAAGATCAGGCTGGAATAAGCAAATGTGATTGAATAGGTATGTGCCCAACACCCCCTTGTTCCTCCATATCCAGAATGCATATGTGTGGTGAACATGGGGAGATGGAGGAGGCATATGGATCATTGTAGCAATTGTAAAGGGACAGGTTATTCTTTATTTATATTATTTATTTTCCCTCATCTGAACCTGGGTGTGAAGCTTCCAGTCAGTGTCCCACCTTGTGATGTTTCATTTTAGGTATCAACTTGACTAGATCACAGTACCCAGATATGTAGTCAAACACGAGTCTAGGTATTTCTGTGGAAGTAATTTTTAGATAACATTAACATTCAAATCATTGGACTTGGAGTAAGGCAAGTTACTCTCCTTAATGTGGGTGAGCCTCATTCAATCCATGGAAGGCCTTGAGAAAAGTTTGATGTCCCCCAAGAAAGAAGGAATTCTGCTTCTGGTCTGCCTTTGGACTCAAGACTGAATCAGCTCTTCCCTGCATTTCCAGTCTGTTGGCCAAAGCTAGAGACTTTGGACTTGCAAACCTGAATAATCACAGGAGCAAATTTCTTAAAATAATTCTATCTTTGTATATCCAAATCTAAATCTATATATATAATAGATGTAGACATATGTCAGAGGAGAATAAAAAAGAAGTGACTGGAATGACGTTAGGTTGGTGATGAAGTAGTCTGTGAGCAGCTGATGAGATCCCTGTGGCAGACTCATTTATCAGCACTTCTGCCTCAGTATACCCAGAAAATGTGGCCATCCCCCCAACACCTGTTCTCTGCCCTCCTCTCCTCTCACTCTACACATTTTGCCTAATCCTCTTTCATCTCTTCAAGGACAATCCCCAAACCTCTATCACCAGCCCTGACCTTCCTGCAGAGCTCCAGAACCATGTACCCAACTGCTACTGGACAACCCATATGGAGGTACCACTGGCACCTCTCACTCAACATGTATATCATCCATCTTGCCCAAAAACCTTCTAGCTCTTCTGGTGAATGGCATTATCATCTATGCAGTTTCCCAAGTTATTATCTTGAGAGTCAAGGATGATGCCTTTATCCACCCCCAACTTCTACATCCAATACTCACTAAATCCTGCTGGGATTCACCCAGTGATATAGTCACTGACCTAATTCAGTACTCATCTCTGGCTTGGACTACTCAAATTCCCTGCAGCTGGTTTCACTGGTCACACCAACAGTCTATCAACAGTTTGCCCCAAGTTGCCCCCCTTGTGTTTAGACTCTTTCTAAAAGCAGTATTTTCTGACTTCTCAGAGGTGATAAGAATATACTTGTGTGAAAATATCTGGCTCAAGGGTGGATACTTCCAAGTAGTAAGTCATTTTGAGTTACGCTCCTCCAGGCATCTTGGGGATACGTCATTGTTACCTTCTCAGGTTTGCTCAGATCCTTTGGTCAATCTTCCCACCCCAGTCTGGAGACCCTAAGTAGTATCTTCTTTCCCTCAAACCTACCAGAGATTCCTCCTTGGTACTAGAATAGAGGCAAAGAAAGATCCTCCAGATGACCTGGGTAGACTTCAAGGTGCATTTGCAGAGTAATTTGTCCTCTGGGGCACTTGGCCTGAGCTATCAGCACCTTGGAGAGCTCCAGCTCTGACCTCTGTTGGGAAGCTAACTGGACCACACCACAGTTCTGGATTCTTCTGAGGTAGGTGGCAGGGAGAGAAAAGTGTTGATGCTGAACACCTCCATTAGCCAGATACCAGCCCAGTAATTTCAGGGATCCCCAATACACAAATGGCCCTGAAGTCAGCCCATATTTGGGTTTCAGGTGCTCTGCATCCTTTGCTCAGGTGGTCTACATGAGGTTGGTGGTTATGATCTTAAATTATGGCCAAGCTAGTTTAACACTGAGAACTAGTGCTCCCCAAGTTTCTATACCCAGACTGCACAGAATTCAGCAGCTTTTGTGATTTCATTTCAGGTTAACTGCCAATAAAAAGACAAGCCACCTTTGAATTACCCCATCTTTCTGGACTATTGCCATTTGTGCTTTGTGAAGACTATGCCTGCCATTTCAACTGTGGACATTCCAACATCCTCAATCCCAGCACCACAGGGTGAACTGGGAAGCAAGGACATCAGGGATGTGGAGGCCTCACCTGACCTCTGGATCAGTGTCCATTTGGGGGTGAAGGTGTTGCCTCTGATCACATGCTCAGGAAACTCTGAGGAGATTCATACACTGGGTCAGTCTCTGCTCTTCTTTTTGCTCCTGCTGAACCAGAAACCTCTTAGTCTGTAAATGAAAGGAGTGAATCTCCAAGTAAAGGCAGCATACATCTGCGGGGTGACAGAAAATTTCTTTGCTCGCTGGAGATAGCACAATGGTTCTTCCACTCACCTTTGCTCCCTCAGATCCAGCCCTATCCTGCCACCACTCTCTCTCTCTCTCCAACCTGCACTTTATGTCATAATCCTGCTTAGTTCCTGAAGCTGAGCTATCACAGCCTCCTTTCTGCTCACAAAGTGTTTGATATCTCCAGTGCCCTGTGCAGTTTTTGCAACAGCTTGGACATGTAAATAGAGCTTTTTTTGTTACTTACACATGAGTAACCTAAGGAGTAGAGCTTAGGTGACTGGTCTAAACACACAGAGTTCCTCCAGTCAGGTACTCTTTATAATTTCTTAAAAACTTTCATTAGACCAGGACCCTACTGTGGTGCCCAGAAACACTGTAGTGTGAGCTTGTAATGCTGCCAGTGAGAAAAAAAATAAAAGTGAGAAACTTACCATTTGATGATTATGTTCATCTGCCTGAGTTTGTCAAAGTCCATCTGTTATTCTCTGCCTCCAGAGCACAAGCAAAAACCCAGTTCACTGGAAGCCTGTCAACAGCTTCCTCTGAGGTTTTGGAGATTTCCTGGGGACATTCTCACTGCTCACACATTAAGGTCAACCAAGGCTCCAAGAGAAAGAGCAATTCTTTTTTAAAAAGACTCCCTGGCAAACATTTTGATCCCTGTTTATTTGTCAGACTTTCCTTTAACTCTTCAGGTACAACCTCCTCAAAAAGAAGGTTTGACTCCAACAAAGGGAAATACATTCAGCTTTGCCCTTAACTCTAAATTGCCTGAGACACATGGCCATATAGAGATGTTCTGATTAGTCAAAGAAATTGGTAGGTAGGCAGGGCCTCACCATCCACAGTTGTGATCAGCAGCAGCTAAAATGATGCTCATTTGGGTCTTAAAGGGTAACATTTTCCTTTAAATTTGGTTACAGCATATCACCCTATGTTGTATCATTAGCCATACTAGGTGGACCAGCCAAAAACTCAAGGCCACACGGGATACCCCATGTTGAAAACCAGTAAGTTCACATTCCTCTCACGCTCTTCCATTATAGTTTCCTGCATATATAAATAAATGCAGCATCATTCAGAATTAGCAGAGTTGATTTATTGGGCATGCACGCTTTATTCTCTATCAAGGAAAAAAGCTCTTCATTTTGTTTGTTTGTTAAAATTTTGTTTTGGATAATAGATGTGTTCTTAGAGGTACATGGGTAAATCACTTTCTGTATGTGTGATTTCAATCCTATTTGAAATTTGTTCTTTAAGAAAGCTCAGGTCTGAGCCTTTTAACAAAGAGAATCTCTGGTGTAAATTGAAGAATGAAACTTCATCTTTATTAGCTTAGGCTGGTCAGACCCAGGGCTACTCTTGTGCCAAGGGGCAGGAAACAACCTCACTCAAAATGCCCAGGATTGGGCTCTTTCTTCACCTGCTTTATCCTGGGGCAGAATAGGTCAGGTGGCCTCGTTCTTTTGTTACTTTCTCTCCTTTATTCTCTGTGATCCTGTCCTATAATTTCAGTTTCTCAGGGCCCACGTACTATTCCTGCTCTAAAGGAAGAAGCTGGCCACTTACCCCAACATAACAATCAGACCCTTAGCTCCCTCTTCAGAGATATCAGGATTCCCACCATCCATCCAAGCTAGGGAAGGAGAAGCTCTATCTCCCAGGAAAGGGCTTCAAGCCTTCTTGAATGAGTAGAAGGGGGAAGAATGTCTGAGGACAGGCAACATGAAAGGAAACCATTAGCCTGTTCTCTCTAGAAGTAAGAATACCCCCAAAAAAGGGCTGCTTTAAGACAAGAGGCGTTACTCTTAAAATGCTGCCTGGAATTGGGTGCTGAGCACCTACTAAACAGAACCAGAGGTCAGGAGTAAGAGCTGGAAGAAAGCAATTTTATGTTTAGCATCCAACATACTCCAGAGCAAGGCTTATTCTGGCCTTCTTCAGCAAAGAGTGGGAAATACTGGGTCCCTCTGTGACATCGACATCTTTGTCAGGGCTCACTGGAGAGGTGCCATCTGTGAGCTGGGAATTCACGGAGGTCACTACTGCCCCACACGGGAGGCACAATGTGAGATCGGCCCATCCAGGAAAAGCAGGCGTTGGGAAGGAAGCTGCACAGCTCTTGATATTCAACCCGAACGCTTGGAAAATGACCCATCATCTTTGCCTTAAACTTTTCCATACGCTCAACATTATTAGAATTTCTCCTTAACTACACAAATCATCCTCAGGATCCGGGACAGCTGTACGAGAAAATGTTTTGCTCTCCACCCTTTCCCTTGAGTTCCTATAATGAAGGTGCTTAGTTAACACAAATTACCAGCTTTGCTTTTTACTTTTCTGACAGATGAGCAAACATAAAACCATCATCAGTATGGAGGCCTGGCTGACCAAATCCATTTCAATTATCCATCACCAGGACAGAATTCTCTTGCTGAGATGGGAAGACCCAGATGGAGATTTCCGGGTTGCACTATTAGCTCCAGTAAGCCGCCTGTTTCATGCTCATCACAGGAATTTAAGAAAGCCTTGAATATAAATCAAACTATGGAGTTGGGGTATCTTATTCCAAAACAAATAACAAGAAAAACACTGTTTAACTCAGACGAATTAGGAGAGATTGAGAATATAGTTGAAAGAGCCCTGGGGTTGCTGAGGCAGGAGACCTGAGTCCTCACCCCAGCCAACCACCTATTTTCTGTATGGTCTTGACATGTCCTTGACACCTTCCTGGCCTCAGTTTACTCGTCTGTGTCATAAAGGGGTTGACTCAATCAATGGGTCATATCACACACTCTGGGCCCTACAGACCCAAGTTACTTTATGGATTTCAGAAATATTGTATTTCAAAATACTGTATTTCAAAAATATTTTTTAGGGGCAGCTGGTTGGCTCAGTTGGGTGAGCATTGAACTTTGGCTCAAGTCATGATCTTACAGTTTGTGAGTTCAAGCCCTGCATTGGGCTCTGTGCTGACAGCTCAGAGCCTGGTGCCTGCTTCAGATTCTATGCCTCGCTCTCTCTCTCTCTCTCTCTGCCCATCTCCCACTCTCTCTCTTTCTCTCTCTCAAAAATAAATAAACATTAAAAATTTTTAAATATATTTTAAAGTTTTATATTATAAAATAAATACCTTTGTCAAGTTGATTTATTATTCATTCACTTAATGTAAGTGTGAAATTGTACAATAAATATATTTATCAATGTGACTTAATTTTTGTTAATCAATAATAAATATCAATATATTCCTAAAATAATGCTCTGTCTGCTTGGGCAGCTTAAGGTTCCATATAAAATTTCACTTGAGAAAAATGGTTCTAGTCCTTTACAAATTTTTTAAACCACTGGACTAATTATCTCTAATTTTCCTTCCAGCAAAAGGATACTTTATTCAAATCCTTCTCTGGGGATAGGAGAATTGTATGACTTCAGGAAGTTTCTGGCTTAATAAGAACATTCATAAGAAAAACAAACAAACAAACCTGATTCCCACATCTATAAATCTCCCTGAAGAGTTCCTGTGCTCCTTCTCCACGGTGCAGGAGTCCTGCTGAAGCAGATCGCAAGGCCATCCCGGCAGCGGGAGCCCATGCTCCATATCCGCAACTGTGCAAGACACAGAGGGCACGAGAAGCACAGGCTCCTGGCCATGGCTCTCCCAGCCTGGTTGCAGAGACTTACCTGTAAATGGCTGACAGTGGTATAGGCAGAACGCCATCAGGGAATGGGAAGAAGCCTAACCTTGTCCGACTATCTACTCTGTGCCAGATGCTGTAGCAGGCACTACACACAAACCATTTTATTTATTCCATTTATTGCTATTGCATTGCTATTACAATGTTTTTTCCTCTCCTACAGATAAGGAAATCAAGATGGTTGGTTACCCAGGCAGCAAGTAGTAGAAGCGGGTCTCAGATTGTGACCACCCCGCACCCCCAAACAGCTCCCAGTCTGTGGTGAGCAGCATCATAAGCCCCCAGTGTGGGGGTTCCATTGGGAGGGGAATCCATGCAGACCATGGGAGTTAAGGAAGGCTGCAAGGAAGACCTGGCATTTGAGTTGGATCTTGCAAAATGAGGAGAAATTCTCCAGGAGGCAATGAGGAGAAAAGTTTCCCAAGTGCATAAGACAGTGTGAGAAAATCACAGAGAGAAACATCTTAGGAGGATGGTTATTCAGGTGGCAGAGAGCCTCTTGTGCAGCAGGAATGAGAAGTGTGGGTAAGAACACAGGGATAGAGCAGGTATGGTGGTGATGTAGGAGCAGAGCATGACTCCCCAGGACTAGAGACTCAAACCTGGAACTCCGAGCTTCATGTCACCCTGTGTCGTCAGCTTCATCTCCCTCCACCCTGGTGCAAGGACCTTAGCTGCCAGCAATTCAGACTATCCTCTGTGCCTCTGTGTCCCCTCCTACATCCACCTGGCAAGCTACTTTCTAGCCCATTCCTGGGAAAGTCTCTCCTATCCTCCCAGACCTTGACAAAAACCATCTGCTAGATGCAGCCATTCCTGATCTTCCTCAACCAGACACAATGTCTCTTACTTCTGAATATCCACAGTTCTTTTATTGGTTCAAAGTTGTGCTTCAGTGGGTGTACACACAGTGAATGTTTTTCAGTAAGAAACATTCTCTGGGAGAGATACTGAAGTGGTGGCTGGGGTATCAGCGTCATTAATATCTCTATGTCAGCTTCACGTTTCAACAACCAAAAACCTCCAGCTCCTTGTAGACCCCCAATTCCCCCCACTCAGGACTGTGGAGCCAGGCGTGACTCTAGGCATAGCGTGTTCCAACGCTTCCGTCTGCATTTACAGGAAATATCTGGCCACATGGCAGAGATCCAAGCACATAGGAAGTGCCAACAAGTGTTTGCTGAACCCTGCTGAACTCTAGTCCCAGCTTTTTCCAGGAAATTCCACTCTTGTGCATTATGCATCTTTTCAAGTAACTCAGGAACTTCTGATGATGACCAGATTGGTAACTTGCAGGAAATACTGTCATCTTCAGATTAAATGTAAAGCTAATTTTTCTCAATGTTTTTCCCAGCAAAGAAGGTTTTCATTGTCACCACTGTTTCCAGGCTGTTGCCCAACAGCTTCGGTCTGCCATTCAGATGGAAGGCCCAGCTCCGGCCACACAGCACAGCTGTCCTCACCTGCAGCCTCTGCTCCTGTATTCCCTCAGCTCTCCTGCTCCACCACCCAGCCTCCAGGCATCTACCCTCCTGGGAAATCTGCAGACCAAAGAGCTCTTTGAGTCCTCTCCATCCTAATAAATTCCATCTTGCTGGCCAACTTCGTGCATGAGCTCTGTCCCTAAATGGGGGTCTGAGGGCAGAGTGAGCACCTTCTCTTTCTCTAAGATCCTCATAGCCTGGCGTAGAACTGGGCTCTCAGAAGTGCTCCACAAAGACTCATCCTACAAGCTGTACTTCCTGTGCAGACGTGGAGCTGGAGCCCAGAACTCTCTTGGCCTGGCCCTGAGGGAAGCATTCAGAACAACCCTTCAAAACAAAGCCTGGCCTTGGAGGCCAGCTCGGCATGCACAGAACATCAAATGGCTGGACATGAAAGGGCTGAGGAGGATGCTTGCTGGAGAGGCACTTAGCCCGGAAAACCTGAAACCATCTACTTGACTGAGGGCCGCTAACCACAGCTTCAATGAATGATTAATGATTATGGCCAGAGCTTATTGCAAACAGGCATGTGACAGCAGAGCCACTACCCACCCGCAGGACCTGCCCGTGTGATTGATGAGCCACCGAGGGGTGCAGAGCGGCTGCAGGGGGAATGGGCTGGCTCAGGCTGCAGCTGCCAGGGAGCACCCATCCTTGGGGGGAGCTGGACAGACACCAGCGTTTCCTTTCTGGGTGGCACGCTTATCTCATGCCTTACAAGCCGACCTGCACTGACCATCCACCTGGGTGATGAGGGGAGGGCACAAGGGGCCTGAACTACAGTCTAATGAGGACAGAGGTGCCAAAATGGATGAGATGTGGCCCCTGGCCTTGCAGTATCTCTTATCCAGAGCCATGCATCAAGAAATATAACTCTAGTTCCAGGACCATGAGAGAGCACAAGGAGCTTTGAGAGACAACTAAGACCTCTGTGCAGACAGAGCAGGCTGCGAGGCCCAAGACACCTGCCCCCCCTCCACCGTCCCAAGCTGCTGCCAGCTACAGACAACTTCCCCTGAACCCTTGGTCACTTTTCATCAGGATTTGCACATGAAAGAAGAGGTAGCCACTCTCATGCTTTCTCTGTCCTTCACCGGAGAGGTAGGTTAGCCCTGTGTCCCCATCCTCCCTTCCCCTCCAACCTACACCCTCTAGAATGGCTGAACCAGGGTTTCTATGTCCTCTTCCAGAGCCTACTCAGTCGGAAGGCCAGTCCTGACTCAGATACATAGAATCCCTACAGACCGGTGGATTCCCTGAGCGCAAACTGCGGGATCTGGCAAAGGCACAGCCCCTGCCTTCAGGAGTTTGTAGCCTCATTAGCGAGGAGAGCTTGCCTTGCATGAAACACAGACAGAACAAAGCATAGCCCCCAAGCATGCTGCCAAGAGAGAGTGAGGAAAGGGAGAGTACGTTGAGTTGAGAGGCCACTGAGGGTGGCCAAGGAATCTGAGAAGGGCCTATGAGGCGCCCTGGGCTGCATGCAGGCCTCTTCCCCAGCAGAGCCACTGTCCAGTCTGGGCCATCCCAGTGCCCAAGCCCACCACCTCTGACCAGGGTCTCCAAAGGCACCTCAGAGCAGGCCTGGGGCAGTGGCAGCAAGAAAGCTCAGCAGGGACCCGTAAACTGGCTCTGAGATGACCCAGAGAGCCGGCCAGGAGCCCAGGACGACCCTTGAGGGGGCCTGGCCACTCTGCAGACTCTGGCTCTGTTTCATCTTAATACACTCCTGCGTGTACCTGACATTGGATACTCGTCCTAGAGCATGCAAATCTAATAAATTCTTGGCTCCTGCAAGTTTCTTTAAAAAATATAAAAGAGGATCATATATAAAGAAGTTGATTAATATACACCCTGGTAAAACAGCCTGGAACATCTGTGTATTAAGTTCATTTATTAAATTACACCAATCTGTATTTTAATGAGTGAAAGATACAGTACTTATTCTGTCATCCATCAAAATAAACTCAGGAAATACTTAACATTATAATCATTTTTCTTGTTTGAACACGAGTTATGAAATATGAATCCCGCACTAAGAATGCTGGACTTGCCATCATGATCAAATATGTTTTCACAGGTGCAGCAAATATTCAGTTTTCATTTCTCTCTTCAACTGTTGAAAATATAAACCATGCTTTCTAGTTCGTAGCTGGGTAACATTGCCTTCCCTCCACATGGCAGCCATTATTGCAGACTTACTACCCCACTGTCTTTCTTTCCCCAAACACACTCCTCCTTTACTTAGTAATGAAAACACGGGCTTCTGTGGGGCCCCCTCGACACAGGCTCTTTTGGCTCAGGCTGGGCACTGCGTCCCCTTCTCCTCCATCCTGGTGGCACATATATCCTGTTGATTAGGGACTGAGCTGCAAAAGCCATTTGAAGGAAACAGTACTTGGTTGAAACACAAAAGGCGGTGGGGCCGTGGCTTCACTGTAGACCACCCCCTGGCCGTGGGGCACCCAGGCCCAGTCCTTCCCACCCAGTGACTGTTCTATCCAGACGAGGAACAACTTTCACACGGACTGGAGCCTCAGGAAAGAGTCCAGGCTTTATCTGCATTCAGCTCTCCCAGAATCAGAAATCCCAGGGCCCATGGAGCAATACCATTAACAAAGCAGCCAGGTTCCATCAGCCAAGGAAGGCTCTGGCCAGTGGCCAGTGGGAGCTCATCGAGACTCAGGAACCTGGAGAAAGGCCCCAACTGGGTGAGCTGCTGGATAGAACCACAAGAGGAGGCTGATGAAGCCCAACTATAAGCTGGCCAGGTTTGTTTCTGCTTAACTCACCCAGTGGCTCCCCATTGCCAGGAGCAAAGTCCCTGCCTATCTCTTTGATCTCATTCCTGGCCACACCCACCCCAGGTGGATAACACAATGCTAATAGACAACAAGGAGCTTTTGAAGGGATTTGAAAATTCAACACATGTGTCCATATTTGTGTTTTAGAAACAAGGTTTACTCGGGATTTAGTGTAAAGAAGAGGTGTTTGGGAGAGAGCCCTGAACAGGCAGAGGCTCGCAGGACACAGAGGAATAGAGACAGGTGTGTTGAGCTGGTGTGAAAGCTGCAGCAGGACACCCTCTCCCCATGCAACCCAAGGATGGTGTTCAGTAGAGCTTGCTCAGGAATGTCATTGATTACCTGGGTTCTCAGCACACACGAGTGCAGACCCCTGCTCTTCTGTGCCCAAGAAACCCTCAGTATCCTCAGCCTCACCTACTCCCAGGCCCTGAATCTGTCTGGCCCATGACCTAGAGACCTGCTGATTCTGCAGGGTGCTAGCCTAGGGAGGTGCCAGCCTTGACCCTTCACCCTCACGTACCCTATACTCACCACCACAAAAGCCCTGAAACCTGAAACAGCATCCTCCTGGATAAGGTTTAGAAACTCCATTGAAAGATCACAGAAAGTTATACACAGGAAATTCAGCAAAAGGAAACCATAACAGCTCACTCTCAGGGTGCTTTTCGGAGCAGACATGGCATAGGCACTGACCAAAAGAACAGACTGTCTGAATCGTGGGGGCAGGGCCATGGAGGTCCCCTGGGGTGCTAGACACCCCTGTGGATACTGGATTATGGGGAGACCCAGGGGCTCCCAGTAGAGGGGCTTAATTGGTTGGGCCAGGTGTTGGGGAGGATTTGGGGGTTCAAGCATCGGCTGTTTTAATATCTGTTTCTAACTGGCTGAATCAGCTTTACTAATGGGCACATAAAGACATTTTTGAACTCACCAGTAATCAAAGAAATGCAAATCAAAACATCAATGAGATACCACTTTCTCAATTCACGTTGCAGGGAGATGTATGCCCAGATTCTCATTCAAATGACTTGCTTCCTACCTGCAAGGTTCAGGTTTGGCCTCAGCTGTCGTGAGCAAAGTGGGAAAGAAAGGCCTGGCCACTTCAGCCCAGCACAGGACACCACTGGGCCACATTTACTCCACAGCGTCTTGCAGGGTTGTCCATGACTTGCCCAGGCTTCCCCAGGCCCACATCACAGTTCAGCCTCTCCTCTACCCAATCTGACTTCCTCCTCTTTCCCTTATAGGTGTTAATCCCAATAAATATCTTCTTGCTCACCAAACTCCATCATGGTGTCTGTTTCTGGAAAATCCAGCCTGCAAAACACGGAAAGTCACTTTACACACTTTGCTAGTGATAGAATAAATGGGCAGAACCACTTTAAAGAGAAATCCGACAATACTTAGTACACATGCTCCCTCTACCTCAGCCCTCCTGTGCCTGGGTATCTACTCCAGAGAGGCTCACTCACCATCTCACCCATCCACATGCACAGCAGGGCCAAGGATGGCCAGTGCAAGGCAGGCTAAGGGCAATGGAGCTGTCACCAGGAAAATGGGTGTGAAAATGTAGCAAACACCCCGTGTTGGGATTCCATGCAACTGAATGTATTTGTATGTAGCAACACGTGGAGTTCTCAAACACAGTGTTGAATGAAAAACAGAAACAGAACCTAAGACTAGGATCTGAGGGTAACTAGTTTGCTTGGGGGGTGACCACAGGAAGAACTGGTAGGTGACAGGGGAAGTGAGATGGGTAGGGGAGGGAAGAGCTTGTTCATGAGCAGGGCTCTTTTGTGGGCAGCTGGGCCTCCCTCCCGCTGAGCATCTCAGGGGAAGAGCCTCGAGCATGCCCAGGGCTGTAAGAAAGCTGGGTTTTATTACCTTCCTTCATTGACGGCTGCTCCCAGGGGTGATGGTCGCCCTGCACTTGGCAACCTGCCCCACTCTTACAATAGAGAAAGTGCTGCCAAAGCCCCAGGAGAATAAATACACAGTCAGTGACAAAAGGATATGGAGGAGACTAGAAGCAAGTACTCCAGGAAAAATCTGAGATTTATAGTACAACACCGTCTGCGAAGTAAAGGCACATCATGGATTTTTAATGGCTCTGCATGCGTCTAAATGAAACTATGGAAGGCGGTTTGGAAGTCATGCAGGAGTGCTGTTCTCATTACCTACTGTTCAGCCCAGTGGTTACGGAGGGATCCCCTGCCCTAAGTAGTGTGAGTCCTGCCCACATGACACCTGACCAGGGACAGACGAGACAGACAGCGGTTTATTAGTCACATGTGCTCACAGCTGGAAGGACACCACACACCACACACCACACAGGGCCACCCAGGGCTACACTTGGGAGCACAGAGAACTCACAGGGACTGCAGGTAATAGGCATTTAGTAACTGAAGAGTGGGGTGCTCCTGATCCCCAAGGGAGAATGTGATTGGCTTGTTTGAATAATTTCACAGGCTGGCTGGGAGATGAAACCATTAGATAGAGAACCAGATGGGGAGTAGCTGGTCCACCTTGGAGGGGGACTAGCCAGGAGGAGAGACTTTCCCGCTGGATGGGGACATGTCTGATGAAAACAAGGTGAGGCTCTGTGAGGCTCAGAGAAGTCAAGGCTGCACACAGCATTTCAGGCCTTGCAATACAAGCAGGTTCCTGCAGAGGGAGAGAATGGGACAGAGATGGAGGGAAAAAATAAAACAAAAGTCCTTGATGTTAGTGTGACATGAACTAGGGCATATCTGTACTTCAATTCTGTACACTTGAGGCCCTCAGAAATAAATAATATTATTAAAAACAACAAGGATCAAGAAAGAATGGATTTGGGGCTGGGAGAAGGGAAGGGCTAGGCTCTCAGATACAACCAGGCCACAGGCCAGGGACCTGTGTTCTCAGCAGAACAGAAAATGCTATTTGTTACACAATGTCTCAGGAGTGATTGCCCATTAAGATAACAAGAATAGAGGCAAATAAAACTTCAAACAGAGTTTAATGGCTAAGCTTAGTCAAATGGGTGGTGAGGCCACTGCTCTGTGTGTGAGCAGCATGGGGAGAGCAGGCAGGTGGACTGAGGGGCTGCAACGTGGCTCAGACTTGTTTTCTCTGTCACTCAGACACAGTCTCCAGGAAAAATGCTAGTGTTACCTTCTGGAGTCCTCATGGAGCACTGAGAAGACCTGGACACCTAATAAAATATAATGAGGCAGGTTATGATCACGAAGCTTCTAGACGTCGGGGCTTTTCAGAATCTTTGACGGGATGGGCTGACATCAGCCACTGCAGATACCTCGGACTGCCAGTGGCACCGATAAGGGGATAAGGAAAGGAGTGTGGGTCATCACAGCACCATCCGAGATCCGGCAGGAAACTGGTTCAGACTGCTGCGCCCACAGATCTAGAGTCCCCAGATCAAAACCAACTTTTCTATCAAGGGAGCTCCTCAACAAGAAATAAGCAGTCACTCAAGCTGGAGGGAATGATTTTATGGAGCCCATATCCAAATATGTGGGACAGGCTCCTTCCTCTTGCTAGCTGTGAGCAATGAGACCCCTTATGGTGACGTGATTGTTTCATAAGGACACTGCATCTTAAGGACATTAAGATGATTCCCAGTGACATACTACCTCCACCCACAAAACAGACTCCATTATTTATTGATTCACTTGACATGTATGTATAGCATACTCATTTTGCCTGTCTTATAATAGAGAAATGGAACAATGTTATTCATGGTTCTTAGTATGGGGGAAAGCAGAGAGATCATAATAAAACAATGACCACACATATGTGCATACACACACAGTTGTCATCAAGCTCAAAATCAGCAGAGAAATTTGATTCTGTGGGAGTCTGAAGGTGGGCATTAGAGTTAGGAGCTCAGGGAGATGGAAAGAGAAGGGATACATTAAGCACAATCCCTGAGGAACATTCTAGAATATGTAGAATCCCATAAGAGAGCTGTTCTGGATTGAGAGACACTCTCACATTCACATTCAGCCAGCAGGCACTCATTTATCACTGGTTCTAGACTGAGTCTGTACCCATAATGGTGTCACGCCTCTGTGGGCACACCAATCTTTCAGAGGGTGCATACACAGTCCTAACACTGATGATGTGACACAGAGTTCAAAGTTACCCAGCGCAGGTGCCCTTAACGCCACCCAGGGGGGATTCAACCATACCCCAGAACCCCAAGGCACTGCTTCCCCTAAGAGGCCCAGCCATGAGAGACACTGAGTCTTGGAAAGGGCTCCAGCACAGAAAAGAGCCAATTATTACCCAATTTACCTGTGCTCCATATCTGTAGCAGCTGTAGGCCTGGTTCAGAGCCTCAGGGGTAAACTGTCAGCCAATTGCTCTTGGGCCACAGGCCCTGAGAGTCAAGGGGTATGTGTAACAGGTCCTATCTCTACCATTGATATAACTCAGCGAAGCCACCACCACTTGAACTTCATTCTACCCAGCCTAGGCTCAAAGTGCATTACAAAGTTCAGAGGAAACAGGAATGCAAATGCTTTGTTAAATGCAAAGTCCACAGACACCTGAATGGTTAGGAGCAGCCATCAAAAGCCAGAAACCCTAAGAATACAATAGGTGGGAAAACGGCTAAGGAACCAACCGTAGGCATTCTTCTCTGCCTAATGTCACCCCTGCTCTGTCCCTGTCTCTTTTCCAACACTCCGGCAGATGACTGCTTCTAGTCAGAAGACAGTCCTGCTCAAAGTAGTATGAAATAATACTTCCCCTCTGCTGACGTGGGGCACAGGAGAAATGGAGAAGCAGGAATTGAAGAATGGGCTGCTATGTGAGCCAAAGACTCATCTTAGTGAAGATTCCCAGATTTAATCTCTGACAAAAGGAACTGGTCAGGGCCAGATGTGCACCTTGTTTGTGTAGATTTTCTGTATCTTAATGTAGATTTTCTTTATCTTCAAACACTGAGGGTGGAGGAGGAAAGGGGAGAGGAAGCTAAAAAATACTAAAAAGCAGTCTGAATAGGTGAATCTCCTACTAGTTTGTCTCCTTTTCTTTATTATGGAATAAGGTTTATCCTCTATCCAGCCTGGAGTTAAACTGTCAAAAAATAAAAATACTTCAATCTCTCAATCTTAGGAGGCATTAAACTTAAAGAAGTGGAGGTGATGGGGTACGCAGTACATTTGTGTGGATAAAAACCTGACAGAGTCCAGCGGGAGTCACACCCTAATGGTGCTCCATTCAGGGAGACAGGCTTTCTATTGACTGTACGAAGTTTTCTAAAATACCTAAATTTGGCACTTTGTGGCAATTCTTGTCAGAAGAACAGTAGATTCTTCACATAAATCAAAACATAAAGTGCTATTCAAAGTGTGGTCAAAATTGAAAGAAATTGAAGATGACACAAAGGGAAAAGATATTCCGTGCTCATCGACTGGGGGAATAAATATAGTTAAAATATTTAGAATACCCAAAGCAATCTACAGATTTATTGCAATCCCTATCAAAATACCAACAGCATTTTTCACAGGGCTAGAACAAACAATCCTAAAATTTGTGTGGAACCACAAAAGACCCAAAGTAATCTTGAAAAAGAGGAACAAAATTGGAGGTATCACAATCTTAGATTTCAAGATAAACTCCAAAGCTCTAATAATCAAAACAGTATGGTACTGGCACAAAAATAGACACATAGATCAACAGAACAGAACAGAGAGCCCAGAAATAAACTCACAATTACATGGCCAATTAATCTTTGACAAAGGAGGCAAAATATGCAATAGGAAAAGACAGTCTCTTCAACAGATGGTACTGAGAAAAGTAGAGAGTCACGTGGAAAAGAATGAAACTGGACCACTTTCTTACATCATACACAAAAATAAACTCAAAGTAGATTCAAGACCTACATGTGAGACCTGAGATCATAAAAATCCTAGAAAAGAACACAAGCAATAATTTCGCTGACATCAGCCATAACAACATCTTTCTAGATATGTTTCCTGAGGCAAGGGAAATAAAAGCAAAAATAAACTATTGGGAATACATCACAATAAAACACTTCTATACAGTAAAGAAAACAATCAACAAAACTAAAAGGCAACCTATAGAATTAGAGAAGATATTTAAAAATGACATATCCAGTAAAGTGTTAGTATCCAAAATATATAAAGAACTTACCAAACTCAACACCCCTAAACAAATTAATTCAATTAGAAATGGGCAAAAGATATGAACAGACATTCCTCCAAAGAAGACATACAGAGGACCAACAGACACATGTAAAGATGCTCAACAACACTAATCAGGAAAATGCAAATCAAAACCACAATGAGCTATAACCTCACACCTATCAGAATGCCTAAAATCAAAACCACAAAAAACGAGTGTTTTTGAGGATGTAGAGAACAAGGAATCCTCGTGGACTGTGGTTGGGAATGCAAACTGGTGCAGCCACTGTGGAAAACAGTGTGGAAGTTCTTAAAAAAATTAAAATGATTTACCCAAAGATTATGAAAACACTCATTTGAAAAGATATACACACCCCATGTTTATTGCAGCATTATTTACAATAGTCAAGATATGAAAGCAGCCCAAGTGTCTATTGATAGATGAATGGATAAAGATGATGTGGTGGGGCGTTTAGGTGTCTCAGGAGGTTGAGTATCTGACTTTTTTTTTTTACAGAATTCTTTTTATTTATTTGTTTTAATATAATTTATTGTTAAGTTAGCTAACATATAGTGTATATGGTGTGCTCTAGGCTTCCGGAGTAGATTCCCATGATTCATCACTTACATACAACACCCAGTGCTCATCCCAACAAGTGCCTTCCTCAATGTCCGTCACCCATTTTCCTCTCTCCCTCACTCCTCCTTCAACCCTGTTTGTTCTCTGTATTTTAGAGTCTCTTATGGTTTGCCTCCCTCTCTGTTTGAAACTATTTTTCCCCTTCTTTCACCCATGGTCTTCTGTTAAGTTTCTCAAATTCCACATATGAATGGAAACATATAGGTCTTTCTCTGATTTACTTCACTTAGCATAATACCCTCCATTTCCATCCACATTGTTGCAAATGACAAGACTTCATTCTTTCTCACTGCAAAGTAGTAGTCCATTGTATACATATACTACATCTTGTTTATCCATTCATCAGTTGATGGACATTTGGTCTATGGCTATTGTTAAAAACACTGCTATAAACATTGGGGTACATGTGCCCCTATGCATCAGCACTCCTGTATCCCTTGGGTAAATTCCTAGTAGTGCAATTGCTGGGTCATAGAGTAATTCTATTTTTAATTTTTTGAGAAATCTCCACACTGTTTTCCAGAGTGGCTGCACCAATTTGCATTCTCACCAACAGTGCAAGAGGGTTCCCGTTTCTCCACATCCTCATCAACATCTATTGTTTCCTATGTTGTTAATTTTAGCCACTCTGACTGATGTCAGGTGGTATCTCAATGTAGTTTGATTTGTGTTTTCCTAATGATGAGTGATGTATAGCATCTTTTCATGTGTCTCTTAGCCATCTAGATGTCTTCTGCCCATTTCTCCATGGGATTATTTGTTTTTTGGGTGTTGAGTTTGGTAATTTCTTTATAGACATTGGATACTAACCCTTTATCCAATATGTCATTTGCAAATATCTTCCCCCACTCCATCCACTGCCTGTTAGTTTTGTTGATTGTTTCCTTTGCTGTGCAGAAGCTCTTTATCTTGAGGTGTCCCAAACATTCATTTTTGCCTTTATTTCCCTTGCCTTTGGAGACATGTCAAGTAAGAAATTGCCGCAGCTGAGATCAAAGAGGTTGTTGCCTGTTTTCTCCTCCAGGGTTTTGATGGTTCCTGTAACACATTTAGGTCTTTCATCCATTTTGTGTTGATTTTTGTGTATGGTGTAAGAAAGTGGTCCAGTTTCATTCATCTGCAAGTTGCTCTCCAGTTCTCCCAACATCATTTCCTCAAGAGACTGTCTTTTATTCCATTGGCTACTCTTCCCTGCTTCATCAAAGATTAGTTGGCCATACATTTGTGGGTCCAATTCTGGATTCTCTATTCTATTCCATTGGTCGATGTGTCTGTTTTTGTTCCAATATCATACTGTCTTGATGATTGCAGCTTTGTAGTAGAGGCTAAAGTTTGGGATTGTGATGCCTCTCACTTTGGTTTTCTTTTTCAACATTACTTTGGCTATTCAAGGTCTTTTGAGGTTCCATGCAAATTTTAGGATTATTTGTTCTAGCTCTGAGAACACCAGTGCGATTTTGATTGGGATTGCATTGAATGTGTAGATTGCTTTGGGTAGTATTGACATTTTAACAATACTTGTTCTTCTGATCCATGTGCCTGGAATGTTTTTCCATTTCTTTATGTCTTCTTCAGTTTCTTTCATAAGTTTTCTATAGTTTTCAGCATACATATCTTTTACATCTTTGGTTAGGTTTATTCCTATGTATTTTATGGTTCTTGGTGCAATTGTAAATGGAATCAATTCCTTGATTTCTCTTGCTATTGCTTCTAATGACGCAACTTGGTGTATAGAAATGTAACCAGTTTATTTACATTGATTTTGTATCCTGTGACTTTGCTGAATTCATGTTCTATCAGCTTTTAGGTGGAGTCTTTCAGGTTTTCTATGTAGAGTATCATGTCATCTGCGGAGGGTGAGAGTTTGACTTCTTTGCCAGTTTGGAGAGCATCTGACTTTTTATTTCAGCTGAGGCCGTCTGAGTGCATCTGGCTCTGCACTGAGCACGAAGCCTACTTGAGATCCTCTCCCACAGCCCCGCTCTCTCCTCCCCTGCCGCTCGTCCAGACTCAAGCTTGCCCACTCTCTCTCTCAAAATAATTTTTAAAGGTTTTTATGTCTTTATTTTATTTTGAGAGACAGAGAGTGAGCAGCGGAGGGGCAGAGAGGGAGGGAGACACAGAATCTGAAGCAGGCTCCAGGCTCTGAGCTGTTAGCACAGAGCCCAATGTGGGGCTCAAACCCATGAACCGTGAGATCATGACCTGAGTTCAAGTCGGATGCTTAACCGATTGAGCCACCCAGGCACCGCTCAAAATAATTTTTAAAAAGATGATGTGATACACACACACAATGGAATATTAGCCATTAAAAATGAAATCTTGTCATTTGCAACAACATGGATGTATCTAGAGAATATAATAATAAGTGAAATAAGTCAGTTAGAGAAAGACAAGTACAATATGATTTCACTCATGGAATTTAGGAAACAAAACAAAGGAACAAAGGAAAAAAAAGAGACAAACCAAAAAAACAGACTCTTTTTTTTAATGTTTATCTATTTTTGAGAGAGACACGGAGTGCAAGTGGGGGAGGGGCCAGAAGAGGGAGAGACACAGAATCTGAAGCAGGCACCAGGCTCTGAGCTACCAGCACAGAGCCCAGTGCAGGGCTGGAACTCACAAACTGTGAGATCATGACTTGAGCTGAAGCCAGATGCTTAACTGACTGAGACACTCAGGTGCCCCAACAAACTTTTAACTATAGAGAGTAGAGGGTTCCCAGAGGGGAGGTGGGGGGAGGATGGGTCAACTAGGTGATGGGGATTCAGAGTCTGTTTATCATGATGAGCACTGAGTAATATATAGAACTGTTGAATCACTATATTGCACACCTGAAACTAGTATATAACTGTATGTTAACTACACTGGAATTAAAATTTTAAAAGCTGAAGTGTGATGAAAGCCATTTGCTTTGCTCACTACAAATGGTCATGGAGGTGCACATGGAGTGTCTCTGAGAGGATGGGAGCCACAAGCAGGAGCTGGCACTGGGCATACTCAGAAGCCTTCCAAGCTGGACAAAAGAAATAGGCAATCACCAAAGAGGCAGATGACAAGAACGAGAAGTGCAAGAGGGACTCATAATGGCACGTCCCGAATACTGAACACTATTAATGAATTAATGTGACACTATTGTTTTAAACTAGAAAGTCCTGTTCATGTGGGAAATGTTGCTGCTGTTATGACTATTGGGGAAGGGGAAGGAGCACTCTAAAGGTTCAGGCATCTAAAAGGGACAGGAGCTCCATCGAGCTTATAAAAGAACTGAACTGCTGCCCCAAATCAGAGAAAGGGGAAATTGTAGCAACTGTCATAAATAACCAAAGAGCTAGAAGAACCATATAGATAATTCTAATCCAGTCTCCTCATTTCCCAGAGAGGAATTGGGGACTCAGAGAAGCTTGGGCAAGTGCTGTGGTCACACGCAAACCCTGCCAGAGCCAAGGCCAGGATCTCAGTGGCATAGAGCTCACTTGCTCATACCTGCCATGGCTGGGGTGTGCCAGTCCGGCTGGCCACACAGCCCTGCTGTGCTGTGAGCATACCTCCTTCAGAAGTCAAAGAGGCAAAGCTGGATCCCAGGTAGCAAAACCCCTTCTCACCCAGGTTCTGAAGACAGGGCTGGAGTCTCAGGAGACAGAGCAGGGGCAGAACTCCTTGCTTGAGGCTCAAACATGAGCTGGCATCATGCTCTAGTCACAGGGTGGGGGCACATGCAAAGACAAGTGAGTGGACACTCCTGGATGCTTCATCATGATAGCATCACATTCACTAGCACCTGTGCTTGGCCATGGAACACCCCACACACACACCATAGCCACCTCCAGGCAGCCCCACAGCCCTAGTGGGTTTCCTCCCCAGGACATGGGTCTGGGACAGAATTATGGAACCATGGGTAGAGGTGGGTGGAGTGAGGCAGAAAGGAAAGGTGGGGGAAAGTCTGGTTTATACAGATCCTACAGCAGGTTTGGATCCTTGCTAGCCACTCAGGTGTGCAACTCACCTGTTTTTCTATAACTTCATGTTTGAATCCCACTGCACAGGCGTGGCAGAAGCTTAATCTCAAGCTCCTGTTTCCTCCAGGACTTGTATTCTGGGAAGCTCACATAGGGCTAAGGTCACATAGAGCCCATGCAGGCATCCTTCCTGCTGGTCATCAGGTTTCAGTCCACACAAGTGCTGAGCAGGACCCCTCAATCCAGGCAGAAATCCTTTAGATCTGACTATTCCATTAGCTTTCCTATGCTGCCCATGAAGGCACAGGACTCATTCTGTGCCATGTTGGGGCAGGAGAATCCTCCCAGATGGAATTGCCAACAGGTAGACCACAGAGCTCTCTAACTACTTTCCTTCACCCAGGAGGGCCCTTCCTAAAGAGGACAGGAGTGGGTCTCTCTGCTCTTACTGAGGATGTTCATCTCACTTTATCTTTGTACTGAGTCTTTGCTTCACCTTTGAGTATCAACTTCTCAGGGCACCTGGATGGCTGAATCCATTAAGCATCTGACTCTTGATTTTGGCTTAGGTCATGATCTCACAGCTGTGAGTTTGAGCCCCTCATCAGCTCTATGCTTAGAGAAAGGTGACTGCTTGTAATTCTCTCTCTTTCCCTCTCTGCCCCTTCCCATCTCATGCTCTCTCTCTCTCAAAATAAATAAACTTTAAGAAAAAGAGTATCAGCTTCTTAGGGTGCCTGGGTGGCTCAGTCAGCTAACCATCTAACTCTTGATTTCAGCTCAGATCATGATCTTTGGTTCGTGTTTGGCTCTGCACTGGCAGCATGGAACCTGCTTGGGATTCACTCTCTCCCTCTCTCTCTCTGCCTCTCCCTCACTTGCATGCTCTCTCTCGCTCGCTCGCTCGCTCTCTCTCCCTCTCTCTCTCTCTCTTTCTCTCAAAATAAATAAATAAACTTTAAAAAAGAGTATCAGCTTCTGGAAACATATGTGAAGACAACACCTTCTCTGCTTCCTACTTTCCCCATCCCTTTCTTGAGGGACTGGGCACTGCACAGCCTAGTTGTTTAAATTGGCTGATTGGAGAGGGAAGGGCAAAATAGTTAACTACAGGGAGAAAAGAAAATCCACATAAGTCAATGTCTATATCCTATAGGATATAGATATGCAAGAAAATCCTTCATGTGTGCTGAATTTGTGGGCAGGAGCATCACCGAAGAAGCTGAAAAGAAACTGGGGAGATTAGGCACTTGTGGGAAATGGCATTAGGGGAGAAATTCCTTCATCTCTGGTCTGTCCTCAGCAGTAGAGAAGCCTGAGTGTCATCTGGAGGCTGAGGGCAGGGCAACAGCTGGCATCGAAAGTTACGTGGCAGACACACCTTGCAGCGCTTCTGGCAAAAAGGGTGCCCCTCTGAGATGACAAGTTACAAAAAGATGTCCCATCTTCTGGGCTGACACAACCTAGGACCAGAGAGCAAGGCCTGGCAAGCAGAGGAGGGCTGCTTTCCAGCCAGGCAAGCCCCACCCCTTGCCCCTGCCCCACCCCTTCCCCTTCCCTACACTGGCCATGGCCACGGTCGTGGGCTTTTAAGTCTCACACCAACCTCGTGACTCTGAGTGGGAACCGGCTGCTTTTCATTACAAAAAGCCACATTGTACTTTAGATAAGATTTTAAGGGAACCTGTTGGAGGGCATGGCTCCATACTCAATAATCATGGGTAGTTAAGAAATTCAAAACATGAAATCCCAAGGTCATCAGACATTAGTTGTCTGAGTACTTGGTTAAGGTTGGTCTGTTGTTTTTATTAAAGGGATCTCCACCTCTCAGGTAATGAGCCAAAGCCTGAGAACAAAACATTCAAAAAGTTCTGTGCCCAAAAGCTTAGCTGCTACTATAAATGGTTTTCATGTGTTATATATCTGAGCTCCTCAATGTCAACGCCACGGGACACTCTATAGGGAACACAGAACTTTAGAAGTCACCTCCCAAGGTTACAAAAATGATAAACAAGAGCAAAGCAAAGACTAAAGTCATTAAGCGGGCCCCTGCACAAGCCCAATTTTCTGTTAACCCTGATCGTATCTGAAGCAAAAGCTGCTTCTAATCAAAGGTGGTTGCATAGCTGTTATAATACTTTCCACGTTGGACATTCTGACTAGCGCATGGTGTATCAGGAGGCCTGTGCATAAACAGACTGTCAAGTTGAGCAAATGTTCTCTCAAAGGAAAGCCTACATAAAAAAGGAATGATAAACCTCCAAGAAACCTCTTGCCCTCACTCCCAATGACCCAGTGGGAAATTGCTGAGCAAGTTGCCAAGTTAACCTGATTCTAAGCTGCTTTTCACACTATGGAAGTGAACTGTTCAACTGAGGAGTTTCCAGTATCATCTGAACCACAGAACATGAAAAATTACTCCAGTGACTATTCCCCCATTTTTCCAAGGATGGTATAGAACTGGTACCATTCTGAAGGCACACCAGAGAAATTAGTTCATTATATACTCTTGAGGCTGCTAGACTGTCAATCAATGAATGAAAAGCCAGCAGAGTGTTAGGGAGGTTGGGAGATACAAAACTAGAGTGTGTGTGATCTGGTTGAGGAGGTTCTGGTTTTACACACATAACTAAGAAGGAGAAACGTACTCTGGCTGTGCAGAATGGGCTCAGATGGTGGGGTTACTCAATGGGACACCACAGAGGAGACCGTGTCTATCATAAGGATGTTGATACTGGGGGTCAGCTTGGCTATAATTCGGCCTCAAGTTCCTCCAGGATAGAAGATGAGAGAGCGGTGAACAATGTGTGCAAAATCATGTAAAAGAGACAGCAATCAAATCCTTTGAAAAGCATGACTAAGAAATTTTGGAAAATGTGAGGGTGGGTTCAATGTCAATGGGGGATTAAGATAATTTTTCACAGAAGACACAGGGCCTGGCATGCCTGTGAAGGAAAATGTAATCAGCGCCCGGATATAGATTGTTTCCATGTGTTTATTTGTCAACAGCTTAATGAAATAATGCAAAAGCGGTGAGGATGTCTCAGCCCCAAATCTTCCAACTTGGGGTGCTAAGCAGCCCACCAGGCTTGAGGGAGCTGGGCTCTGTGTCCTTCCCCTGCTCCAGAGAGCCTTCAGCTCTGAGGCCAGTTGATAGGCTTTCACTTCTGGGAGACTTTGCCGTTTCTCCCCAAACAATGCTTTTCTTGTTCTGCCCCAGCACACACATTACTTGAATGCCTTCTCCCTTTTGCTGGGGGCTCCTTCTTTTCTGTAGAAAATGGTACAAGTTCCCTGTCATCATAGCATTGGGGGAAAGGGGCTTTTTTTTTTTTTAAACAACTGGTGTGATCATTGATAGGTCTAATGTTTGCTCCATCCAGGAGCCAGCACTCTGACCTTTGGTATCATGGAGGGGTATCATGGAGGGAATCATGAAGGGGATGCTACTTTGGCAATCCTGTGCTCTATCTCAGACCAGGTAATAGGATGACCCATGATAAGAAAACCAACCCTGGCCATAGTCATCAACTAAGAACTGTAAACATTTTAAAAATGTTTTGTAGGGAATTCATTAGATTATAAGGATGCTTTTATCAGAGACACTCTCCTTAAGTCAGTCTCCTGAGATAGTGGTGGGGGGAATAGTAAAATTATGCATAATAACACAGAAGAAAGCAAGCACAAGTTTGCCTGTTCAGCTCAATGCTTAGTTATATGTAGGCTATAAGTTAGAAAGAAGTTCTCACCTAGGGAAAGCCCAGTATTTTATGTCATCCTGCTATTTCATATGGAACTAAAACATGCTCCTTCTCCAAGGCCCTGAAGACACAATCCCCATGTCTCTCCTGGTTGGCATGCTTCTTGTGCTCCATTATTAGCCCTCTAAGGCTTTACAAACACCCAAAAATGTTTGTCCATTGTTAGGGAATGATTTGCCAATCTGACTCCAAAAACCAGTCATTTCAAATCTTCATTCAATGATTCATTCATTCATTCATTACACATTCATTTATTTATCCAAAATTACCTGGGTCTTTCTGTATGCCATGAACAAAGGCATAGAAACAGATGTACTGTCCTCAGGGAGCACACAGTCCAGTGGCTGAGACAGAGGTTGACAGATGATTATGGCACCTGCAAAGAAATTAAATGGCAGAAGGGCATACAAAGGGAACACTGAGGAGCAGGTTGTGAAGTTTACTCTGTCAGAGATGGGAAGGCCTCACAGAGAGGGAAAGATGAGCAGAGAACCATCAGTCATTCCCAGGAGTTTTGATTCGTCTATTCCCCATTGGACCTAACCATACAGCAGTTTATAACTATAAGGATTCTAAACCCTCGAAATCCTTCCCTAGAACTCTGACAGTTATTGCCAGGCTGGCTAACTGTAGCCATGGTGCTCTGGCATCGGCAAGCTATCACTGGCTGTGCAATCACCAGGCCCTGAGTCAACCAATCCCAGAGGAGAACTCTTTTAGGCCCACTCTCATTCTACAAAGATTTCCACCATGTGACCAGGCCTATGTATTCTCAGTCATTGTATGGCTGTATTAATATCAGTTATTGATCAATTTAGAAAAGAAACAAGTGGGACTCTGTGAGTCTTTCCTCAGTTCCTACTCCTGCCCACATTTTTGGCCTCTTTCCCCTCCCCTCTGGGGTGTTGAAAGCCTTCACTTTTGCTTCGCATTTCCCTGAACACAGTGATCTCCTCTTCCTGTTTTCTAAAACAATGGATAACAAAATGGCTGGAGAACCAAGGCTCTGCTTACAGGAATCAGGGAGAGTTTTGAGAATGGTCCAAAGATAGGACAAAAGATTTTCCCACGTATGTAGGTCATCTGTTTTGCCTGTAGTTAGTTGGGGATTTCTTCTTTGCTTCTTAAGAACTAAAAAATTGGAGCATCTGGGTAGCTCAGTCGGTTAAGTGTCCAGCTTTGGCTCAGGTCATGATCTCAAGGTACGTGGGTTTGAGCTCATGTTGGGCTTTGTGCTGACAGCTCACTCAAAGCCTGGAGCCTGCTTCAGATTCTGTATCTCCCTCTCTTTCTGAGACTCCCCTGCTCGCACTGTCTCTGTTTCTCAAAAATAAATAAAAAACATTTAAAAAAAACCTACAAAATTAACTTATCTGTAGTCTATGGCATCAGTCACCAAAACTCCCAACTTGTCCAACCAGACATGCTTCAGTCACCTGCAGCTGTTGGAATATGGATGCTGGAGAAGATCCTTTGAGGTAGATTTGATTACATAATACTCTCTTGAGCCCCTCAATTGCGCTAGGTCCATTGTGGCCTTTACTGTAGGGACCTGGCCAAAGCACCAAGAGATTGTTCACACATGGTGTGAAGAACAGAGAGCTGCAGCTGGGTTCCCAAGGAGCTGCAGTATCCAAGGCAGAGGAACAGGGTCCACCATGGACGGTGGTATGTCCAGAAGGTTGGAGGGAATGAAAGGGGTGAAAGGCATCAGTCATGCCAAAAGGATGCACTGGTGCCACATGTCACATGCCCAAAGGAGGCCAGATGGACAAGACCTGAGTGGGTATCCACTGGATTCACTGATCAGGAGGCTGCTCAGGAACTCAGTAAGAGCAGTTTCAGTGCAGTGCCATAGGCAGCAGCCAGATTACAGCGATTCAGAGTTGACAATGGTGGTGATAGTTGCACAGGGAAGTTGGCCTCCCCTGGGGCCACCATAAGGCAACCCACGAGTGGAGTGGTGGAAAGCTCAAGACCACTGTGGCAGGGCTGGAGAAAGTGCTCACCTAGAGATATATGAAAGGTCCTCTCTTTTTCAGACCGAGTTTATCAAGTAACAAAAGAGGAAGAGTCTTCTATCTACTCTTGATCACTTGCTCTCATCCTGACTGCAGCTGCTGAAATGTCTTCAGGAGGACACCTAGACAAGTGCTCCTCAGCTCAGAGGCCGGGATGTCAGGCCACCATAGCTGGGGAGGAGCCAACAGAATCCTGACTGGACCCTTGGGCTTGACTTTGGGCAACGAGACACAGGCCTAACGATGACCCCAGGTTGGCAGCACCACCACCAGAGCTGCTGGGACTGGAAGGACCTGCGGTCACTGGACCCCATTCATTGGGCTTCCTGTTCAATCAACCAGGACAACACACATCAGTGTCAGGTTCCCCCCTTTGGTTTCTGCTTTTCTCTTTTATCATCACATGGTTGTTGTGATAGCTGTTAGTACTATTACCATTGTCATCATTATTGTAGTTGAATATGACCCAATGGGATTTGGAGGCCAACATGGAACACTGATGCAGCACAAAAGTATTTTTTTTATCTTGCCTGCCTCATATATTAAGTTTCAGTTTTATGGGATTAAAACCAGCTGAGGTCTGAGGGCCTCCTCAGGCCCACTTGACTACCTTCAGGCATCCTGCTGTGGTTTGCCACCCACAGTGGTGAGGACCCTTCTGGGATGCAGACATCAGGGCCTTAGAGAGGCTGGCAGGCGGGTGGTCTGGAGAAGCCTCTAATTAAAGCTCTTCAGACCTGCAGCCATAGGACCCAAACCTCTCCTTCTCAGTGTCTGAACACATCTCAAATACCAGACCTTTCACAGGACTCTGAGGGACAGAAGACCCAAAAAGTAAGGGGTCTGCACTGAGGGAGGGCATGGGGACTAGTATTGGGCTGGAGGCCGGGTCTAGCTCACAGTCATCTCGGTTCTTCAGATGGCAAGCATCTGTGCTAGCCCAAGAGAGGAACAAAGGGAAAAGGGAGCAAGAGCCACCATCCTGGAATGGGGACAACTGTACAAATAAACACCTGGGAAAAGGAACATAAAAGACCCATTCTAGAGTTCCTTTTCAGGAAACCATGGCATTACCTCTGGGGCTCTCAGCCCTGTGGCTGAAGCTTGGACATCCCTTCCCCCTCACACTTCCCCATTTAGTCTCAGATGCCCTGTCAAGGCTTCCTACACTAAAAGTCCCTCTTTGCAAAAACAATTCCCTGTGAGAAATGTTCATTCCTTCAATAAAATACATTTATTGGATTTCTCACATGCACCTATTTAAAATACAAAACCCCAAAAGAGATTCAATGCTGAGTGCCCCTTAGAGATGGCTTTCACACTGGGAATGAGTTTCAGGCCTCCATCTGATAGGTAGAGAGCCAAGGGTATGTGGTGGCAGAGTGGTGGGAGGCTAACTCAGAACAGGATTGGGCCTTGCCTACTGCACTCAAAGACTTCCCAAACTTCTTGGGTGCAAAACTCCTTTGATGTCATAGCAAACACCAGAGCACACTTTGAGACTACTTTCAACTTGGGCTTTCTGGAGGCTGTGGTAAGTGTCCCTGGAGCCAGGATTCCAATGCAGGATGTCCTGGTTCCAAAGTATATGCTCCTCTAGCTTTACTTCAGGCTGAGTACTCTTTTGCCTGCTCCCACACATGTTCCTGGGACAGCATGCATCCCCTGATTATCTTGGAAGATGTGTGTTCCCACTGGATGTGCCTAGGAGGTGAGCTGGAACAAGGAAGCCTACGGAAATGAACATGGCAAAAACTCAGTCTCTATTGGGCCACAGATAGATCCTCACCCACTGGGCTCAGTCTTAGTTCTTTTTTACTAGAGGGAATATCCACACAGAATCCGGGGGCCAACGACAACCATTTTCAGAGACTCTGTTGGTCTCCTGGGTGCTCCAGTGGATGTTGTGGGGAAAAAGACTAGATAAAGCTGAAAAAAGATCAGCCCTATGCTAGGAGTAGATACCTATCACTGTGACATACCAGAAAGGAACAGAAACTGGTCTCCTACAGGAGAAACGGATTTAGGAATGAGAGGAACAAACAGCTTTTTACAGAAAGCATGAAGGAAGGAGTAGCAAGCAGAAAGAAAAAAATATAAGCAAGATACTAAAACTAAAGAGAAATTATATGAAGATGTTAAGAATGAAGAAATGACTAATGCATAAAAGATACATTGTCAGAGAATAGCTAGCCTCTAACTTGGGTTTTCTCTAGCTTCTCCGAGAGCTAAGTCTATTTTCACAGACCATGACTGAGGAGGACGATCCAGGCTTCCTCGAGCATGTGCACCTGCAGAACATCAGTGACACTCAGAAGGGATAAGGATGGAATTGAGTCTAATTGGACCTCAGTATATCAGACCAGACCTTTCATCCAATCAGCTTACAAATGTATGTGGATTCATGTCATATTTCTGCAACTTACAGCCATATGACTTTGGGCAAGTTTATTTAAATTGTTGGGATCTTAATCTCTTCATCAGTAAAATGGTATTGTTACCTACCTCAAATGGTCATTGTGGGGTCTACATTAACTAAGGTAATGTTATAAACACCTAGTAATATACCTGGCACACAGGAAGCCCTTACTAAATGTGATCATTCTACTTATCCACCTGGATTTCTCACATTTAATTACATTTCCTGGAGCAAAATATTAGAGACCCTCAAAAATTAGAGTGAACTTAAAAACCAGGCAAAGCCCAGTTAGCATCTATAGGTATTCAGCCATGCTTCCTTATGGTGGTTTGACCAACCTTCAGATGGCCGGCCAGTAAATAGTTCCCACTACTCCCAGCCCCCACCTCTATGAAATAATGTTTAGGTTATTGTTTTAGGTCACTATCCCTTGGATATGGGACTCTGAGCTTGCGAATGGCATGCTGCAGTCAGAGTATCAACAAATCCTGGCTTATCTTTCACCTGAATGTGGTGAATAGTCAGGACACACCATATTACCCTCTGTGCTCTAGCATCGCTGCCATTTAAATTCTGTAGTCAAAATTATTTCAGAGGTGTAATATGTAATGTGGGTTTTGGCTGAACATGTAAAGAACTTATCTGATAAGGTCTTCATTTAGCAGGCTTATAATGATGAAGGCAGAGTATTCTATAGCACAGACATTAGAATTAGTTCTTTACTGTTCTTTGAATTTTCTATTGGGGCAAATGGTTTTGTCAATGGAATTGCCCCTCTGAAATGTTATGGAAATTAGAAGGAAAATACATATTTTTACTTTTCATTTAATTTTTCATAACAAATATAAGTAAAATAAGATCAATATACATGTAATGTATATTGTGTAAATACAAAATACTATGTTTTATATATATAACCTATGGTATATGCCTTAAGGATATGAAATATGTGTTACATAGTACATATCTATAAAAATATTGTGTATACACAAAATATTATAAAGATCACATAGTAACTGTGGCAGAGGCAATAATGTAACTATGTAGTTCATTTGCTCTCCTTCTAGCCTATCTGGTAAATGGACTTTGGTCAGAAATGACACTTGTCACTTTCAGATCCAATTATAGAAGAGCAAATGTGATTTCTCTATACTTCTTTCCTTCTGCTTTGGCAAATGAGATGTTCTCCACATGGGTGCAGCAACAAGATGGTGGAGCATCCATTGGCTGGATGCCAGGAGCAGAGCTCCGTCTCCTACCCAATCTCTTGGCTGACTCACAATGGCAGGTAGCATGAAGGATATATCTTTGTTGTGTTAAGCCACTGAGATGTTCCAGTTAACTTGCTATCCCAATATAACCTAACCTATCCCGGCTGACATAGCAACTATTCCTTGGAATTTTCTAAATCAAACCTCAAGTAGAGCTTTGAATTCAGAGTGAAGAGTAGCAGGTATAAGAAACAAGGATTGCATTTTATTGTCCTTTTTCAATTTGATGTTAAAAATCAAGTAATCACTCAATTTTATTAAGAATATTTAAGTGTTTTCCTCTTAAATATGGATAATTTTGTTTAAAATTCAAAACCTTTTTATCTGGATGAGGTTTAAATGCTTTTAAATCTTTAAAGTTCCTCTTATTTCTAGACTACCTTTCAAGCAAAGGGACTTTCCCTATTAACTAATAAGAATATTTCCAAATCTAGTGAGGAAGAGGCCTTAGAGTTGTGTCTCACTTATACTAAAGAAGGTATTTTTATGACATTAAGATAATTGAGTTAGTGCTATAATGTAAAAATAATAATAATAAAAATGAGAACAGCAGCCCTTTGCCAATGTTATGGTTTATGGGAGACTAAATGAAATGGTGAAGGAAACATTTTTCACAATTCATCCACCCTAGCTGGATCCAAGTGATACAGGAAGAAGCAAACACACTTCAGTGGTTGGGGTTCAAGACTATGAAGTGAGAAAATATACTGCTGGCTGACTTTCTCGTTTCACAGGGGTTTTCTGAGGATTAAATGGTTAAAACACTTTGAAGATGACAAATGCTTAAGGGCTAGGCATTATTATTATCTGAAACTATTATTACATCAATTCCTTGTGTAATCAAGTATTATTATTGGAAGCACTGCAAGAAAATCTAATCTTTGGAGATTTTCAGCTCTATTTGCAGAACAAAGGGGCATGGGTATCATTCATCCTAAGTACTTTAGACATGTGAATCAAGAGTATCTAGACAGTGAGTGAATATTTCTTGTTTGCCCATATTTCAACTAATAAGAACTTTGTATTTATTGGCATGTTCCAAAAAGCAATATGGTGCTTTGGGGAGGAAAAAACTCACAAGATTTAGATTCTAGAATAAGGTGAAACTGAAATGGAACCCACCCAAACATTTTCAGCTGAGATTAAAACCCCTCCTGGCTATTTGAATAAATTGCTCTTTAAGTAATTAAAACTGTAACCTATGGTCTTTAGTAAATTCTAGTAATTTCTCTGTAGTCAATTTCAAGGATTTTCTAGCTGGCTTATTTCCAAAGAGTACACCTGTGTGTTAGTTGAACAATGTCTTACTGAAAGATGAAATTAACTAATTTTGTTTGATTTGGATCTTGGTTAAAATTCTGAAGTTAGATATTTATATGCAGAGCCATATAAAGACACCAGCTTAAATTATTCCACCAGGGACTATAATAAGATTTCCATTTAGCTAATAGAACATTAGAATATGCTTAGCTAATGAAAACGATTTATCTCTGTTTTTCTATCAAACACAAGAGTTGGAGGAGCAAAGAACTATTATTTTAAGTATAGAACTAGTGTTTTAACTTTCTTCCCTTCCATGCTACATCTTCTTCCTAAATTTATTCACTATTTTTCCTGAACTTTGAAAAGACCTAGATCTATTTAATTCATAAAACCCAATAAAACATTGTTTTGACTTTAAATAATGGGTCTTTAATGCCTTTGATCCCCCTTTTTCATGTAAAATAAAAGCCTAATGATTCCTATTAAATGGAGGGAATAAAGCATATTCCAATAACTATTTTTATTTTATGAGGGTAATTTAAGTTTTCACTTTTGTGCATTAATTATATGAGATGTCATAAATGTTGGAAGATGCGATTTGTTTATGTTTCCAGTTTGGATCTCAGTTACTTTTTGCTTTGTATGGAATTAACACATAAGAGCACAGGTCCCTCCAGCCACCCCATCCCACCTGCAGGAGTGTGCAATAAGAATCTGGTCCCATTCACAAGTGTACCACAATTCCTGAACAATCATACTTTCCATGGCCCCACTATGGCCTCCCAGGAGCCCCCATCTTGCTTTCAGAAAAATGCAAGCTCTCCTCACCCTTGGATGTGTGGACTTTACACAGCCTTGACGAGAAGGGATGTGGCTGATTTCCCCTGCCATCCATACACTCTGGGGGCCAAACCTGGTCAAGATTGGGAGACATACTTCAGTTTATGAAAGGAGACTTCTAATTTACGTACTATGCTGCCTATTTCACCTCCACAGGTTTGGCAAACCACCTTGGGGAAAGTAATAAATGTTTGTGATTTTTTAAAAAGAATATTCAGTGGTGCCTGGGTGACTCAGTCAGTTAAGCATCTGACTCTTGATTTTAGCTCAGGTCATGATCCCAGGGTTGTGGGATCGAGCCCCATGTTGGGCTCCGTGCTCAGCCTGCAGCCTGCTTAAGATTCTCTCTCTTTCTCTCTCTACCCCTTTCCCCAGCTTGCACTTTCTCTCTCTCTCTAAAATAAAATAAAATAAAAATTCAACTCTACAATTAAAAAATTTAGAGAAATGAAAAAATAAGGAGGATAAGTATATATATATATATATATATATATATATATATATGTATAGAAATACATAGCATGTAAGAGATATTTGGGGAAAAAAAAAGGTAGAAGAAACATGTGCTAAAAACAGGCTAGAATGGATGGAAGGCCCAAGTAGGCATTAAATATTCATGAGGCATGTGATCCATCAAATTTTCATGAGGCACTAAATAAATATTCATGAGACCTTTAATTAGACATTTGGTGGTAGTGCCCATTTAACCTTCATTTGTTCTCATGCACCACTCAGTTTGCATGCTTGTTCTGCAACAGAAGTATCCATGGGACACTAGTGATCCACAGGACTGATGTCCAAAAAGTAGTTTTTGCATCCTTGAAGGCCATGTGTTCTAAAACTTTAAACATATACATACAAGAAAGTCCTAATTATATTAATATATATAAAGAGCTCTTATAAATCAATAAGAAAGTATAAACACAATAAAAATTGGCAAGAATTATAAGCATGCAGATTCACAGTAAAATAAATACATGTTAAAGCATATTTCAGAAGTATTTAAGATCAAAGAGAGAGTCTTTCAGATTTTCTCATAACCACCCTCTTCTAGCTCCTCCGGTGTTGGTTTGGGACCAGGGAAATGGGGGAAAGGCCAATGGATTCTACAACCTCTTCTCTGTGGGCTGTTGGGACAGACACCATGATGCTGGCTCTCCTGTAAGCTCAATGTAAGCTCCTTTCCTTGGAAGGCTGCATATTTTTCAACTTTTATAAGGTTCACCAAAACAATATTTTTCTAGGTATTCCCAAAGATGTCTTATGTATGTTCCCTTATACACTTAGATTTCATGTGGCTGCTTCTGTTCCAGGCCTTTCCCTGGAAAACTGATGTCTCTGCCTCCAAGGTTTCCCTACTCTGAAGTCATGGTATCTCCCAGCCCAAAATGAGGAGAACGAACCTCTCCACATTCTGTATTACCCTTTGTCACACAGATTCAAGAGAAGTAAACAGCCACAATTCTTACAAGAAAGATATCTGCCATGGACCCTACTAAGGAGAGTCAGCTGCAGAAGAAACTAAGGGGCCTCCTCTGGATAGTTCCATTGTGCAATCCACAAAGAAACTCTTAGGGTGTCTATCCCTCCATCCTTCCTTCATTTCTTTCTTCATTCTTTTTCTACCTTATGTTCAATGTATACTTGCTACTTAAAGGGGTGCCCAGCAATACTGAATCACCTGGGAGTAGTTAGAAATGTAGAACATCTGTCCTACCCTCGGCCAGCTTCATCAGAACCCACATTTTAACAAGATCCTCTGGCCATTCAAAGACACATTGAAGTTGGAGAGGTACTGATTTCTGGAACAGAACTTCTGGATTCTCCAACTCTAGTTTTTCACATCCACATTCATGCTTAGTTGGAGTGGCTCTAGAGAGAAAAGCTTTATTCGTCCTCCTTTCTCCGTCAGACTCTGCCTTATACAAAGCTGTCCTTGGCAACATTTTAGTCCTGTACCCTTCTTTCCCATTTTCT
>NC_043703.1:149763555-149765042 GCF_006229205.1 Suricata suricatta
CCCAGAGAGGCTAGAAACACACTCCAAGGTCAGCTGTGGCTAGCTTGAAGGACCCCCCCCTGCCTCTTCTAGTGCCAGATGTAATTTAATCATTCCCAGAGTTCAGAAGTTTATGACTTGTTTCTTGTAGTTCCAAATGTGCGGTCAAGATGCCCTGGTGTTGAGTTGGCAGGACTAATGGCTTATTTAAATATTTTCCAATTCTGCTCTTTCAGACCACTGTTTCCCCATTGCTATCACTTGAAAATATGAATGTAGAGAAATCATGAGGTTCGTGTGAAGTTTGTCTTTAAACTTTTATACTGATTAAGTCATTATTTCAGCAGTTTCCATGAATTAAATCTCTTCTGAAAGAAAGAGTATCTGGAATTGGGATCCAAAATCTTTCCATAGGTTCTTGGGTGTGCTTTGTGAGTGTGCTTTTGTTTCTTAGACACCCAAAAATGTATTTGAAGTCCAAAAAGGTACAGGATGACTTTCTGTGTTTCTGGGGTGCTTGGAAAATCCACATGCATCCACAGTATAGAGTGCTTCTATCTCAGTGCACACACACACAAACAACTGCTATCCCTTATTGTCCAAACTTCTTCTCCCCATCTGAGATGGAAACACACACACACACACACACACACACACACACACACACGTGATATCTAGAAGAAAATTCGACTCTAACACGTGATATATGCATCTTATAGACATTGGAATATTGAGGACAATTCAGCTGAAAGACATCACTTGTTATACAACTCAGATGGTTGATGCTGTGGTTTACACAGGCAACAAACAAAAAACATAGATAAACTGGACTCTATTAAAATTAAAAACCTTTGTACATGAAAGTACACTATCAAAAGAATGAAAAGGCAACCATGGCAAGGGGAAAAAATCTTTGCAAATCATATATCTGATAAGAGGTTAATATCCAGAATATAGAAAAAATACCTACAACGTATCAATAGAAAGGCAAACAGCTCAATTAGAAAATGGGCAAAGGCTTTGAAAAGATATGTCCCCAAAGAAGATCTATAAATGGCCAATAAATACATGAAAAGATTCTCCACATCACTCATCATTAGGGGAATACAAATCTCACAATGAGATACAACTACTAGAATGACTGTAATTAAAATATTTTATATAGTAGGTATTGATGAGGATGTGGAGAAATTGGAACACTTGTACATTGCTGGTGGAAATGTATAATGGTGCAGCCACTCTGGAAAGTCTGTTGGTTTCCTCAAAAAACTAAACAAAGAATGACCATATTGGACCAGGAATTCCATTCATAGGCATATGCCTGAAAACACGGACTCAAACAGATATTTGTCTGCCAATGTTCATAGTAGTGTTATTCACAATAGCCAAAAAGTGGAAATAACCTAAGTGTTCATCAACAGGTGGACAAATAGATAAACAAGATGTGATATATACATACAAAGGAATATTGTTCATTACTAATTAAAAAAAAAAGAAGTTCTGATGCA
>NC_043703.1:149765142-149806093 GCF_006229205.1 Suricata suricatta
GGAGGGGAGCTCCCTCTCACTGCCACCAGCACCGAATACTTCTAGCCCTGTGCGTTTCATCACCACCGTCACCGGCCCATGTGGCTATGGAGCGCTGGACACGTGGCTGGAGCAACTGAGGAATCGAATTTTAAATTCTGGTTTACTTTAACATTAGAGCTAGTGAAAAATACATCATTACTAATTTTTATATTAATGGCATGTCGAAATGGTAACATTTTTTTGGATATATTGGTTAAAATATAATATATTAAACATTAATTTTATCTATTCCCTTTTTTTTTTTTTTACAGATCTGTATAGGCCAGAGGTTTATTTTGGAACAGCTGAGAAAACCGGTGGACTTTTCTCTTCCCATGGAGAGCAGGGACATCAAACAGTGGCATTCTCTGTGGAACAGTAGAGGATCAGAGATCTGTTCGTTTTGCCCCAGGAGAACTAGACTGTGCCCCGCTTTCACAGCCACTTTCCATGGGCCCCCCTGAAGACCTCAGGACTTAGTTTCTCTTGGTGAAAGAGCTATGGAAAATCAAATCCCTAAATAACCTTGTTAGAAAATTGAGTGACACTCCAGGACAGTGAGTCACAGGATGGTCAGGAGAGCTCAGATGTTGAATCCAAAGTAGGTTCTTGCTTTACCTGCCCTGCTGGGCACTCTACCAAGTTATGTCCTCTGGCTGGGCCTCATTTTTCTCTCTGTGAAATGAGCTCATTGAACTAAATGGTCTCACAGGGTATGTTTTGCTGAAGGGCCCATCAGCAATAGTATTCCTTTTTTTTAAACGTGGCTCCTAGAAAAGTCTAAATTAATTATATATCACATACTTTTTAGTTTTAATTAATTTATTTGTTCCTTTTAAAGCCAGTATGATCAACATGGTGTTATATTAGTTTCGGGTGTACAATATAGTGATTTAAAAATTCAACACATTACTCAGTGCTCATCAAGATAAGTGTACTTTTAATCTCTTTCACCTATTTCACCCAGGCCCCTCCCACCTCCCTTTGGCAACAACCAGTTTGTTTTCTGAGTCTGTTATTTTGTTTGCCCCTCTTTTTTTAGACTGTTCATTTGTTTTCTTTTTTTTTTTTTTATGTTTATTTATGAGAGAGAGCAAGAGCGAGTGAGTACAAATGTGGGAGTGACAGAGATAGGGAGGGGGACAGAATCCAAAGCAGGCTTCAGGCTCCGAGACATGAGCACAGAGCTTGACACGGGGCTTGAACTCATGAGCTGTGAGATCATGACCCAAGCCAAAGTCTGGTGCTTAACCGACTGAGCTACCTGGGTGCCCCTGTTTTGTTTCTTATATTCCACATATGAATAAAATCATATGGTGTCTGTCTTTTTCTAACTGACTTAATTCATTTAACATTATATTCTCTAGATGTATCCACATTGTAACAAATGGCCTCATTTCAATCTTTTTTATGGCTGAATGATATTCCATTGTATGTATACACCACGTCTTCTTTATTCATCTCTCAAGGGACACTCGGGCTGCTTCCATATCTTGATTATTGCAAATAATGCTGCAATAAACATGGGTACAGATACCTTTTCAAACTAGTGTTTTCATTTTCTTTGGGTAAATACCCACTTGTGGAATTCCTTTATATTTCTATTGGAAAGAGTTTCTTAAGCACCTTCTCCAGGTTCTGGAGCCCAGAGCTGGGGGCCTGGGGCAGATATCACCCACCTAGCCAGGTGAGTCACTTGAACCAGCTGGCCTTCCATTCTGCTCTGTCCCCAAGCCTGGGACAGACCTAAAGTCCACAGTGGGTCCTGGTGGAAGTTGAAGGATACTTTGGGTGAAAAAAGATGGTCTTTCTTTGCCTGACGTGTATTGCTCCTTAAGAGCACTGAGGCATTTTAGAACGATTTTAGTGGCTTGCTTTAAATACCAGCTCGTCTTATTACTAACTGTGTGATCTTAGGCATGCTACTATACTTCTCTGAACATCTTATTCTTTGTATTTAAAAAAAAAAAAAAGATTTCTTGTGAATCCATTTAACCGGTCCTACTAGATCTGTGAGCTTCTTGAAGATGCGATCTGATCCCTACCTGGCAGGGATGTCCTGAGGATCAAGCATCAGGGGTATAAGTGGCCCAACATCTAATGCTAAATAAACAAACAATATTCAGTGCCTAAGCACTCTGAAGGAGCAGGAAGAAAAAGCCCTGGAGAAGACAGTGGTAACTAAAGAGCTTACATTCATGTGCGCGCATGTGTGTATAAGTGTGCGCGTGTGTGTGCACGTGTATATATGTGTGTACGTGTATGCTGCTTGAGGGGATGGGATGCAGGAAACGAACACATAAGTACAGAACTCAGGATAGGGTCTGTCCTGTGAGGAAGAACGAAGCAGGACATGGAGCTACCAGCACCAGGGTGGAGACGTTGGTTGGGGAAGACTTCTCCCTACGGGCACCTCCCCTGAGGGGCAGCCAGCCGAGTTCCACTTATCAAGTTCCAGGCCTGCAGGGAAGTAGCCTTTGGGCAGAAACCTGTCCTTTACCACTGCCTCATTTTACTTTTCCTGTATCCACCTACAGTTTCTCTTTTTACTCTGAAAACTTCTGTGTAACCCCAGAATCACCAGAGCAGTGCAACTTTCTAAGAAAACAATTTAACTAAAGCCAGTTGGCCTAAAACCAATCCCTCTAACGTGAATTTGCATACAGGCAACTTGCTTGGGGGATCCTCGAACTGGACGCTGCTTCCACCTACCTTTGTTTCAAATGACAGAGTGTTTGCTATGAAGTCAGTGTTAGCCTCTTGTGAAATTTTGGTTTTCGCTAATTGTTTTTCTGTTTCAGTCACTTGCTAAAGGTATTTCCCATTTTCGTGTTTCTGATAAGCATGTATGTGATTATTCCCATATGATTCATCAAAGTGATCATGTTTGCAATTTCTACCTGTTTGATTCTTTGCTTCTTTATACCTGTCTGTCTCTCTGGGATTACCTACACAAATCACCCCTCCTGTGTTTGGTGCATTCAATGCAGGTCACTACTACTGAGACCAAGACAAACCCTTCGGCAGAAAGCTTCCTAGTGGAAAGTTTTTACTGTGTGCTTCTAGCTTCATAAAGCAGAAAAATAAAATGACAATACCCGTGCGGGTGTGCCACACATGTTCACATGAAACCCATTTGGCAACGGTGAGTTGCCCGCGCCTGCATGTGTGGGCAGAGCCTGGGCCACAGGTTTTCTGACTCCGAGCTCAGGGCTTCAGGTAAAGATTCTACATTGCTTCCATTAATAATTCTGTAAATGTACCGATTATGTTGCTAATTAGTTAAGTAAGGCACAGCTGATCTACCATTTGCTCAAACACTGTCTCATTTGAACTTCCAAAATGGGATTTCTTGTTACCACTACCACTTTAATGAAGAGGAAATTTGATTGAATGAATGAATAAATTAATTACGGAAAACAGAGTTTATAAACTTAGTCCAATAATGAAAAAAAAGAAAAACTGAGACCAGGAAATAGTTGAACAAAGCAACAAACATCATCCTTTAGAACATCTAAGCAAGTCCTTCTCAGCTGGGGGGAGATTTTATATCCCCATGGCATATCTAGAAATGTCTGGAAACAGGGGTGCCTGGGTGGCTCAGTCAGTTGAGCATCCTACTTCAGCGAAGGCATGAGCTCACAGTTCATGAGTTCAAGCCCCACATTGGATTTGCTGCTGTCAGCGCAGAGCCCACTTCAGATCCTCTGTCCTCCTCTCTGCTCTTCTCCTGCTTGCACGCTCCCAACAATAAATAAATATCTATTTTTAAAAGCAATGTCTGGAAAGACTTTTTACTGTCACATTGGAGAGAGGGTGCTAGTGGCATCTTACAGGTAGAGAGGCCATAGATGCTGTGAAAACACTCTACAAGAAAGTACTATCTGGCCCCAAATGCCAATAGTCACCGAGGTTGAAACACCCTGACTTAAGGGCTGCGTGTTCAAGGAGATAAAAATGTGATGTACACTGAGGACTAACTGATCTTGAAGGAAATGGTCTTCTCTGTGTAACCTATTTTCCCAATAGGGCCTTCAAATGTTTTGCCATTTACAGCCAAGCCTCCACGTCAGAAATCCACGTTCTTGTGTCCATTTTCTCAGCCTGCAGTCTTGGGTGAGGTTCTGTTTTACTTGTCTGTTTTCTCTGGCACAGCCCCCTCTCCACCAACTCTCCTTAAATGAGTTTAACTCTTGCTCTCAGTGGAAAGAAAGGCCATTATGGCCTCAGATTTTGTCCCTGCTCCCAGAGCCATTGTCTGCGAGAGGCTCCCTGGTCAGGAGAGCAGGCGGAGTCTCTGGCTGAATCTATTCCCTTACAGCCCAGGCAAGACCAGGAACCAATAGAGGCAAGGGAGGGTTTTCTGTTTCTTTCCATCCGTCCTTCCAACACCATGCTCCCCATCCTCTGGTCTTCCTCTTCTATCTTCCCTCCCTCACTCCTACAGATGGCCTGCAGAATCCTTATCCTCGGCTTTCGGGCCAGCCTGCCCCATCAGGGTCTAGACCTCAGACTCCTTTCTTTCAATCTTCTTTTTAAACCTCATTCTCAATAGGATCAATCAGGAAAGAGGCAAGATGTTAATGGCTAACAATTAGCGTCTGACCCCTTCCCGGCAGACTAAGGACTTTGCCTTAGCTCACAGGCTAATGGTGGGCTATCAGACATTCTGACAGAAAGTGCTTTCCCATCCTTTACCTTGCCAGCTTCCAAATCTCCTTTCTAGCTCTAGGAGAGGGAGGGATCATAATGCTCAGTAAAACAGAGAAAACATGCTCGTAACTCCAGGTGACCCAGCTGGCTTCTCGCGGTGCCTGCATGAAACACCAGGCTACGGACCCTAAGCCTAATCTACTCCGTGAAGAGACACGGACACCTGCTTGGTGGGGGTGGGGGAAGAACCCTCTTAGCATCCTCCTCCCTGAGGACGTTCCCAAGCCGTTGCCTGCTTCTCCATGAAGGGCCACCATGCTTTCCATTTGTTTAATGCCTAGATTTCCTATCATTCCTTCCTGACCTGGCAGATTCTGGTTGAAATGGATCACATTCTTCCTCCAGATTCTCACTCTGTTCTCTTGCCTCATTAAGTAAAGGTAATTATAAAAAGGTAACACAAATTTAGAATTTCATCTCAGGCAAAATACAAAAACATTTATGAAATGGCCTGAAGATCCCTAAGGAGCCCTCAGTCTAGAGGGGAAACAGAAAACCCAATTAAATACAGGCTGAGAAATGCTGTAATGGTTAATGTGCTTGCTCATGAGGCAGCAAGAGGCCTAAGGAAGGAGAGACTCCCTGGATGGAGTGGTGGGGGGGATGGGACAGATGTCACCTGCCCTCATAACTAAATGACAGAACACCCTCAGGTGAGAAACAGGGCCCTGTGCCAATGGTGCCACTAGTTTAGTAGCTGGCTTTCTTTCCCACTGTGTGAATGGCTTCAAATATCAGTATTACCTAACATGCAGCACCACTTTAGTAGAATATCAAAGTTTGGAAGTGATTTTCCATATAATTCAAAAGGTAAAATAAAATTGAGAAAACGTTAACATTTTTGTTGTTGTTTTTGCCCAAATCATGCTCTGCCTTCTGTGTTCTTCTTCAGCCTATTGAAACTTACACTGAATTAATCACCCTCTGATTCCAGGTAAAGTTTCAATACTACCTACAGCCACTACTGCATCCACACCACCATGTTTTCACACAGTAATCACGGCCAAGTTTACTTCACACCAGCTGTGGCAAAGTAGGACAATTACCTAATGCCCCTCCAACAAAAGTGTGACACTTATTTCAGGGCCTGGCCTTGATATTATCACTGCCATCGTTATCGGATCTTATTACTGCCTCCAGCTAAACCTCCTTAACCTAGCCGGCCACTCCCTGCCCTTTCCCTTGAAACTCCCACGGTGATCCCACATACTTAGTTCAAAGTTTTGCTTTGTTTTGTTTTCACGGGACATGTATGTGTTTCAAATAACTTTTAAATTTTTAACTAAGCGAAGCAGCAAAGCTCCCCAAAGTGCACGGGTGTCCGTCCACAGATTCAAAGTTTAATAATTAAAGATCCTGGGGATTACGACCAATGGTGTATTGCCCTATTTTATAAATTAGAAGTGGCACCAGACAGACTGACTCAAGAGAGCCTGCCCCCTCTCGCATCTCACGCTAAGCTCTCCTGGGATGGCTGTGACCACCATAACACAAAGTGAGCACTTTGTAAGTATAGGAAAAGCAGTGATTATGAAAATCTAAGGAGACACTGAAGAATTGGGAACACAGAATACAGTGTGTCACAAGAACACAGGAGGTAGAGCTGGAACTTTAAATTTGGATAGGATTTCAAACAGTATAGAATGCATGAATCCTCCCGGAAAATGGAACACCTCCAGCCTGATAGCATGGTAGAGAAAGACCTGCCCCAAAAATTAGTCCATCAGTACCACTAGAGAGGGAAGCTCTGGGTGCAGGAGGGCATTGAAGGAGGAGAGGCTAGGTAGTTGGGTCAGAGAAGACCATGTAGAGCTCTAGATGATGAGCTGGATGTGGACTTTATTCTGTATGGATTCCCATGATAAGTGACAGGTTTTGGAACTTTAACTAGGACATTTGTTGCTGAGAGGAGAGGAGGGGGAGGGGAACTTTGTAGCCAAGTGAGCAGATTGAAGTCAGGTCAGATTGGTAGAGTAGGGCTGAAATGCTGGTATGAAGACACAGCCAAAGCCAAAGAGAAGGCAATCTATATCAAAATATTTTCCCAGTGCAAGATCTAAGGTAGTCATTCAACAAATATTTACTGAAGTTGATGGCTCTAGGATTTGGAGTATAAATCACGGGTGATGACAGTCACTGGGATCAGGAAAAGAAAACGGGGCACTGGGAGGGAGATAATGGGATGAGGCATGGGCATGTTGCACTTGAGGTGCTTAAGAAACATTGACTAACTGGCATTGGAGATACAAATCTGGAGCTCGGGGGAGAGGTGTAGGACAGAGGGGAAATCAGTGTTTAGAGAATAGGTGAAGTCATAAAAATAAATGATATCTTCTGAGAACCAGAAACCTCATGGTTCTTCTGGTATTCTTGTGTTTGTTCCTTTAATTGATTAATTTGTCATTTTCTAAGAGTCTCCCCTGTACAACAACTGGGAAGAAAATATGACTTAGCCCAAAACAAGCTTGATATACAGCTCATTCACGTGCACACATGGGTGCGAATATTTAGCTATAGTATAATCCATAAGTAAGTGCTGTATTCTGGTGACACATAAAAATCAGGGAGCCTAGTTCTATCTTAAAAGTAAAAATAGGGGCGCCTGGGTGGCTCAGTTGGTTAAGCATCCGGCTTCGGCTAGGTCATGATCTCACGGTTCGTGGGTTCGAGCCCCGCGTCAGGCTCTGTCTGTGCTGACAGCTAGCTCAGAGCCTGGAGACTGCTTCAGATTCTGTGTCTCCCTCTCTCTCTGCCCCTCCCCTGCTTGCGCTGTCTCTCAAAAAAAAAAAAATTTAAAAAAGAAGTAAAAATAAAGGTGGGAGATCATGGAAGTGTTTACAATAGGAAAAATACAAAAACAGAGCCTTGAAATCTAAATGGGTCTTGGGGACTTTTTTTTTTTTTTTGTCATTGTGGTGGCTATTTTTCCCATGCAGAAGGGGCCACCTAAGCAAAGATGATGAGACACAAGGTGGCCTGAGTCTGAACTGTTTGAAAGCTAGAGCAGTATCCCAGGAGGGGTTTAGATGAGTGTGATATGACTGGATTGTGTTTTGGGAAGACACTTCTGACGGCAAGTGTGGATGGTGGATTAGAGCCTGGAAAGATGCCTTGACAAAGAGCTTCAGGCCGAGAGGCCCTCCTTCTCATCCCCTTGCCTGCTTCCCAAAGGCCTCAGGAGAGCTGGGCTTTGAAGACCCACACTTGTGAATGAGATGGTCCATTCGAATAGGCTGGAGACGGGAGCATACAGGTGAATGCCTGTGTGGCCAGCAGAATGACAGGCAGGTACAGACTCATCATTGGGAGGAATAAAAATAAGGCTTCTCAAGAAAGGAGGGCAATGATTTGGTCCAATTTGTACTCATAAGTTGATTTATCATAAATGAGATTTCTTCCAATCATTACTAGGTTTGCACTTAACTTCCTAAATCCCCTTCTGTGTTCTAAAGAACTGTCTCATTTGTCAACACTGGCCCTGGCTCTGGCCCCAGCCCCAGCTATAGGGAAAATGCAAAGCTCCTAACCTTGAGGGAGCCAAAGGGAGAGTGACTGAGCTCAGCATAGATGTTCTTGCCAGGCTTTCCACTCAATAACTTGCATTTTAACAACTGTTAACACAGACCATCATGCTACAAAATTCAAGGGGATTTGCAAAGAACATTTTTGGCCTAATACAGTCCCTGAATTGTATCTCAGAATATGGGATCAAGATTCAAGAGTTTTAACTAACCAAAACCATTTTGTAAGTGCTGATTTAATTGCCATTGTGTTTAGCTGCATTTTCACACATGTGCTTTTAGCATTTTGCACATATGTAACCAAATGAACTGGCAACTGAATTTCTAGAGTAACTTTTTAAGAGCCAAGAAATGAGAATGGGGAAGTTTATTCCACAGTTTGAGATGCAGCAGCTCTAGCAAGTCTGGCAACAGAGAGAAACACAAAAGAGAGAAGCCACAAAAAGGACTGTCCTGGGGCACCTGGGTGGCTCAATTGGTTGGTCCTCTTACTTTGGCTCAGGTCATGATCTTGCATTTGTGAGTTTGAGCTCTACATCAGGCTCTGTTCTATTAGTGCAGAGCCTCCTTTGGATTCTCCGTCTCCCTCTCCGTCTTCTCTCTCAAAAGTAAATAAACATTAAAAAAAAAAAAAAAAAAAAAAAAGGACTGTCATTTGCAGCACTGGGATACCTCTACCTTTGAACTTTCTCTCCAAGCATAAAAATGCACTGTTCAATCTGGGCTTGGGGAAGTGACCTCCATCCCACAGTGGATGATGGTGTTAGGCCATGTTCTGCAGCTGAAAATTTTCAAACAATGATGACAGGCTAGTATGTGCCTTCTGAGTTCCATCTCTGCCTTCCTTTGTTCTGAGCATCTCGTCTCCCATTAGTCTACAACTAATGCCCCAGACGGAGGTTTCTGAAATTTCCTAAGTAGCAACCCACATTGGCTCTCCAGAGAACTGCCATCCATCCACCCAGTGGAGTGTGGAAGAGAGGTGTTTCCTCTAGGAAACCCCAGCAAAGCCTAGCAGGACTGACACTTCCGCTGCATATGGGAATGTATGCTGAGGGTCTCCGTAGTAAGAGATCCCAATAAGAAAATTCATCCTGCTAACCAGTAGAGTCGGTATTTACTCCCTTCCAGGGATTTATTATTCCACAAAGCTTATTTTCACCTTATATCTGAATTTTAAAACGATATTTTAACCCCAGGAAGTCTATTATAATGTTCACCAAATTTATTACATTTAAAAAATTTTGTATACAAACCACTATTTGTAACAACAGATGAAAGTGAACTTACGTACCTCTTTCTTTCTCCTTATGTTTTATTTTCTTCTGATGTTAGAACAAGAAAGAGCACTGGATGAAGAGCCCAAAGTTCTGTATTTCAGTCTGAACTGTGCCAATAATGCTGGCAACCTTCGAAGGTCAATCGGCCCTTCTAAGGTTCAGATTCCTGGCCTCTCAAAAGGCACAGGAACTTTCATAGCCACTTGCCCCACAAGACTGCTGTGAGCTTCAGACAGGAACCATGTCTGTGAAAACAAACTAAAACCCTTCGTGAGCCAGGGAAAAGAAAGGGAGTCTCAAATTTTCCACAGATATTCCACATCAAGCATCATGTTGATTCAGTGTACTTAGTTTCCTTTGATATTGTCCATAGCTTTGGTCCTAAATAGTTCACATTCTTAGAATTAATTTAATAATAATCTGACAGCTGTGTGTGTTTCTTGCAATATTTATAGCCAGCTATGAAGGACAGTAACTTTCTCACCTGGGAACTAAAACTGTAATGGCTATCTATTCCATATTTAAATCCATTTAAATCATGTAGTATCAGACCATCATTGAAATCATTTCAAATCTAAGAGATTTGCCAACGTGTCCTCATGTACCGTCTACTCCTGTTGGATTATTCTTTGACTCCACCCACACTGACGAAGCAAACACTCCACAGAGAGCTAGCCACAGAGACCATGCAGCTGCTGGGAACTAAGAATTGAGTGAAAAGGAGGTTAATGAGGAGCATACCTTATGGGTAGTGAATCTTTGGAGCATTTTGAGGGAAATCTTTTTATGCAAATCTTTTCAGATTTCCATACTTTATCATTAAAAATGACAACGATAGCTAAAATGTGTCCTTGGCAGTGGAGATCATATTTGGTCTAGTAAAAATCTTAGCAACTTCCCCTTTTAACCAACAACTCATCTAAAACCTTTTACCAAATTCAGAATATAAGAGAAATTACAATGAAATCTGGAGGATAGGAGACCCAAAATCAGCTAATAGAAAACTAAACTTTGCCCCAAGCAGCCTCCGGTGCAAAATCTCAGGATTTTGCTGAGAGCAATGCTCAGAGCAAGTCTACCCAAAGCAATATATGTGGTGCTGAATGCAAAAGCTCCAGGTACAATGAGCCATGATTAAACTAGATCAAATCCAGGAATGCGTCCTGTGATTAGAAATAGTTTTCCAAAAATCTGAGTTTTGTTTTCATCTATAATAATTTTTCAAAGAAATAGAAATTCTATTACATGAGATCTGGGCACCCTTTTGGCTGCAAAAGAACCATGCATACAATTATTGTGAGCTATTATACCTAGTCAATTCTAGATCACAGGGAAAGAAGTATAGATGCCTTGTAACGGTTAGTGATCCCTTAATGAAGTATCATTTCTGCACTTCATTGATAGGGACAGTTTAAATATTTATAGCTAGTGCTCGCTTCGGCAGCACATGTACTAAATATTTATAACTGGGGGTGCCTGGGTGGCTCAGTCGGCTAAGCATTTGACTTCCACTCAGATCATGATCTCACAGTTTGTGAGTTCGAGTCCCACAATGGGCTCTGTGCTGACAGCTTGGAGCCTGGAGTTTCCTTCGGATTCTGTGTCTCTCTCTCTGCACCTCTCCCACTCGTACGCTAGCCCTGTCTCAAAAATAAATAAAAATTAAGATGTAAAATAAATAAATATTTATAACTGATTATTTGCATTTCATTTACCTGTTAAACAAGTATCTATAATACTGAAGAGTATGCTCCTGTTTGGGTTTATATCTTGAGGAAAACTTGCACTATCTTAATATTTGCTAATCATGTCTAAAATTCAAGCACCCTATCTTCAAATTAAGCTTGCTTTTGTTTGAGATCTTTCCTTTAAAAATAAATAGATTTAGCTGAATAATCTATATTTTATTGTATTTTAAGCAAATACAAAAGTTTTTAGGAAAAAGAACATGCTCTGCTTTCTTTTTCTCAATAGCTTTAGAGGAAAATAGTGTGATTGGTCAAAAACAAATGACTGAAAGGATTGACAGGTTGTAAGACGATGGGTTTAGGAATTGGGGGGTAAAGCACACTGTCGTTTTCAAGGACTGCAGACAAGAGACTAGCTCCCTTGTTTCCTGCAGCATTGTGGATTCAATCCTCTGAATGAAACACCCTAATAAACACCACTAAAATTTCCGAATAAAATATTTTAAGCACTCTTTTTAACTTTAAAAAAGGTCAGGAATCTTCAGAAGAAGAAAAAAAATGAGGAACAAACTGAATACCAAAGTCAGCTAACTGAAACCACATAAGCACTAGAAAAACACATGTGTGAGCTCCATTTTAACTTCAATGGAGAAAAAAAAATTTCTTGCTGCAACTCAAAATCCAGAGGAAATAAACTTGGGAGAAAATATTCATGACAGTATCACAGATAAAGGGCCCCTAACTCTAATTTTAAAGAACTCTTAAAATTTGGGGGGAAAAATGGGCAAAAACAAACAAAAAGAGCTATAAAAATGGCTCCAAAACATATGAAAAGGTGTCCTTACTCATGACAGGAAGAACAGAAGTTAACACCACACTGAAATACCATTTCTTACCCAATAGATTAGCAAAATTTGAAAATGTGGCAGTGTGCTCTGTTGGCAAGGCTATGGGAAGTTGATGGTTTCATACGTTGCTGTGGAGCTTCAAAAAGGGAAGAACTCTGTAGGAAGAGGAGTTTGGCAACATCCAACAGAACCACATATGTTCCTTCAACCCAGAAATCTCCCTGCTAGAAATTTACTTAGAGGCACCCCTCCAACCACAAGGTGCATGTGCCCCTTTAAGTCAGCATTTTTGATTCCTTTGGACAAATACCTAGTAGTGCAATTGCTGGGTTGTAGGGTAGTTCTAGTTTTAATTTTTTGAGGAAACTCCACAGTTTTCCAGAGTGGCTGCACCAGTTTGCATTCCCACCAGCAGTGCAAAAGGGTTCCCCTTTCTCCACATTCTCACCAACAGCTGTTGTTTCCTGAGTTGTTAATTTTAGCCATTCTGACAGGTGTGAGGTGGAATCTCATTGTGGTTTTGATTAGTATTTGCCTGGTGATGAGTGATGTTGAGCATTTTTTCGTATGTCTGTTAGCCATCTGTATGTCTTCTTTGGAAAAGTGTCTGTTCATGCCGTCTGCCCATTTCTTTACTGGATTATTTGTTTTTTGGATGTTGAGTTTGATAAGTTCTTTATAGATTTTGGATACTAACCCTTTATCCAATATGTCATTTGCACATATATTCTTCCATTATGATCATTGCCATTTAGCTTTGTTGTTTGTTTCCTTAGCTGTGTGAGGTCCCAATAGTTCATTTTTGCTTTTGTTTCCCTTGCTTCTCGTGTCTAGTAAGAAGTTGCTGAGGCCAAGGTCAAAGAGGTTGCTGCTTATTTTCTCCTGCAGGATTTTGATGATTTTCTGTCTCACATTTAGGTCTTTCATCCACTTTGAAATTATTTTTGTGTATGATGGAAGAAAGTGACCCAGTTGTGTTCTTCTGCATGTCGCTGCCCAGTTTTCCCAGCACCATTTGCTGAAGAGACTGTCTTTTTTCCACTGGATATTCTTTCCTGCTTTGTCAAAGATCAGTTGGCCGTACATTTCTGGGCTCTCTATTCTGTTCCATTGACCTACGTGTCTGTTTTTATGACAATATCATACTTACTTGATGACTACAGCTTTATAATACAGTTTGAAGTCTGGAATTGTGATGCCTCCAATTTTGGTTTTCTTTTTCAGGATTTTTTTGGCTATTTGGGGCATTTTCTGGTTCCATGAAAATTTCAGAATTGTTTGTTCTAGCTCTGTGAAAAATGCTGGTGTTATTTTTGATAGAGATTGCACTGAATGTGTAGATTGCTTTCGGTACTATAGACATTTTAACAATATTTGCTCTTCCAATCCATGAGCATGGAATGTTTTTCCATTTCTCTGTGTCTTCAATTTGTTCCATAAGCTTTCTATAGTTTTCAGAACTTTTACCTCTTTGGTTAGGGTTGTTCCCAGGTACTTTACGGGTTTTGGTGCAGTTGTAAATTGGATCTATTTCTTGATTTCTCTTTCTGCTGCTTCATTATTGGTGTATAGAAATGCAACTGATTTCTGTACATTGATTTTATACCCTGTGACTTTGCGAATTCATGTATCAGTTCTAGCAGTTTTTTGGTGGAGTCTTTCGGTTTTTACACGTACAGTATCATGTCATTTGTGAAGAATGAAAGTTTGACTTCTTCCTTGTCAATTTGTATGCCTTTTATTTCTTTTTGTTGTCTGATTGCTGGGGCCAGGATTTCCAGCACTCTGTTGAACAACAGTGGTCAGAGTGGACCTCCCTGTCATGTTCCTGACCTTAGGGGGAAAGCTCTCAGTTTTTCCCAGGAAAGATAATAGTTATGGGTCTTTTGTATATGGCCTTTATGATGTGGAGGTGTGTTCTCTCTATCCCTATTTTCTTTTTTAAAATTTATTTAAATTCAAGTTAGTTAACATACAGAGCAGTATTGGTCTCAGGACTCATCACTCACATAGAACACCCAGTGCTCATCCCAATAAGTGCCCTCCTAATACCCATCACCCATTTAGCACGTGCCCCCACCCACAACCTCTCCAGCAACCCTCAGTTTATTCTCTGTATTTAAGAGTCTCTTATGGTTTGTCTCCCTCTCCATTTTTATCTTCTCTTTCCTTCCCTTTATCTATGTTTATCTGTTTTGTTCCTTAAATTCCACATATGATCCCTATTTCCTTGAGGATTTTTATGGATTAAGGATGCTGTATTTCATCAAATTCTTTTTCTGCATCTATTGAGAGGATCATAAGGTTCTTATCCTTTCTTTTATTAATGTGTTTCATGTTGATTGATTTGTGAATTAAGGCAAACAACAAAAACAAAAAACAAAAATGATAGGGCTTCTAAGAATCTTTTTTAATTTTTTTATGTTATTTATTTATTTATTTATTTATTTATTTATTGAGAGACAGAGAGAGACAGTGCGAGCAGGGGAGGGTCAGAGAGGGAGACACAGAATCTGAAGCAGCTCCAGGCTCTGAGCTAACTGTCAGCACAGAACCTGATGCGGAGCTCAGACCCACAATCGTGAGATCATGACCTGAGCCGAAGCTGAACGCTTAACCAACTGAGCCACCCAGGTGCCCCAGGGTTTCTAAGAATCTTAAGGGCCTTGTCCCATTGACTGGAGTCTCTCAGGGAGTCTAGGTAGAGGACAGCATATCTAGAGATATGTGAGTGTACTTTGGTCTAATGGAGAGGCTTATAAATTGATACACAAAAAGCTCACAATATTTAAAGGAAGTATATCAACTTAGACAAAAAAGAGTGACACTCAATGGGGCACCTGGGTAGCTCAGTTGGTTGAGTGTCCAACTTCAGCTTAGCTTATGATCTCAGGGTTCGTGGGTCTGAGCCCTATCTTGGGCTTGCTGCTATCAGTGTAGAGCCCACTTTAGATCCCCTCTCTGCCCTTCCCCCATTTGCTCTCTCTCTGTCTCAAAAATAAATAAAAACATTAAAACAAAACAAAAAGAATGATACTCAAGGAATTGTACCTGAGGGATGATACCCCATGGAGGACCTTCATCTGCACCTAGACCCAATCTAGATGGTGAGATCAAGTTCAAGGTGATTTTTAAAGGGATGAGGATGGATACTCTTAGAGATAAGGGATGGGTATATTTTGCTCATGTAAGAGATGGCAACTCTTATAGCCAGAGGGTAGGCTGGGACAAGCAGATTCTTTCCCAAATATGGGAGCAACAATACCATCATTCCATTTGCCCCCCTTAGAATGTGACTTTGACTTCTCTCCCATCAATAGAGGTCTATAACAGGTTTTCCAGACATAACAAGTGAAAATACAGGAAACCCAAATAATTTTTTAGTATGCATATGCCCCAAAAGTTGCATGGGACACACGTAATACTAAAAAAAATTGTTATTTATCTGAAATTAAAATATAAGTAAGCATTTTTGTATTTATTTGACAACCCTAGAATTTCTCCCTGTTAAGTCTAGGTGGGCTTGTGATTATGGCTGAGATGATGCTATGTGAGTTCCTGGGCTAGGTCATAAAAGGTGGTACAGCTGTCTCGTTCTCTCTCTTAGGTTGTTTGCTCTTGGAAAACAGTCGCTATGCTGTGAGCAGGCCCAAGCAGCCTGTGGCACACATGAAGAGGAACGGGGCTGCTGGCCAACAGCTCTGGCTAAGCAGCCAGACAGCAGCTGGTACCAGCTTACCAGCTTGCTATCCATGTGTGAGAGTAATCTTAAAAGTGGATCTTGGGGTGCCTGGCTGGCTGGGTCAGTGGAGCATGTGACTCTTGATCTCAGGGTTGTGAGTTCAAGCTCTGTGTGGTATAGTGATCGTTTTAAAAAAATAAAACCTTTGCTCCAGCCCATCACTGAGCCAGCCCAGCTCTGCCACTAAGTTTTAGGGCTGTTTGTTTTTTGTTTTGTTTGTTTTTAAGTTTTATTTATTTATTTATTTAGAGAGAGAAACAGAGAAAGCATGAGAAGGGGAGGGAGGACAGAAAGAGAGGGAGAGACAGAGACAATCCCAAGTAGTTTCCGGGAGCAGTCAGCATGCACAGCCCGATTCGGTGCTTGAACCCATGAAGCCATGAAATCATGACCTTAGCCAAAATCAAGAGTTGGTTGCTTGACCAAAGGAGCCTCCCAGCTGCCCTGAGTTTTAGGGCTGTTTGTTATGTAACAATAAGGTTACTAGAAAAACAGGTCACATGTTACATCAATCAGGGTTCTCCAGAAAAATGAAACCAACAGTATAAATATATATATACACACAACATATAAAGAAAGACACACAGAGACAGAGAAAGAGAGAGAGAGAAAGAGAGAAAGAGCTACAAAGAGACCAAGAAAGATTGAGAATTGGCTTAAATGATTGATTATAGAGGTTTGGCAAGTCCTAAATCTGTAGGGTAGGCCAGAGGCTGGAGACACAAAGAAGAGTTGCAGCTGCCGTCCAAAGGCCAACCTTGTGGCAGAATCCTCTCTTGCTTGGAGGTAGGAGGAAGCCAGTCTTTATTCTATTAAAGCCTTTATCTGATTAGATGAGGCCCACTTACATTATGGGGGATAACCCAAGTCTACCCATTTAAACATTAATCTCATCCAAATAACATCTTCACAGAAATTATCCAGAATAATGTTTGACCAAATATCTTGGCACCATGGCCCAGCCAAGTTGACATATAAAATTAACCATTACACACATTAAAGGCTGTAGCTCATGATTTGTCTAAACCAGCACTTCTCTTCTGGGCCCTAGAGAGGTCTTGACACTTTTGTATATATGACTCCACAGGAAATGACAGAGTACATGCTCTCTGCTGCCAAAATTTACCATGATTGGCACTGAAATTGCAACTCTGGGGTGTAACATTCATTGGATGACAGAACAGGTTTGAAAAATCCCTTCAACACCATACAGAAAATGACCCAAGTGGCAGTTATCTTTATCAGAACCCCATAAACTATGAGAGGAGGGGAAGTTACCGCCTTGATAAAAGGCATATGTGTTTCCAGGCTTTGACACTAATGAGCGGTGTCCAGAGATGAAAATGGGTGGGAGGGCTAAGTAGTGCTTCCACTTACCCCTGACCTGGGGGATGGGGAGGTGAGGACATGCGGTGCTGCTCCAGCAGTACTTCTGCAGCATACCCGACAAGGGGTGGACATCACAAGGGCATCTCTCTTCCCATCTCACAAGAGTCAAATGGTGGGTGGAAGAGTGTATTTCTTCAAGGAGGCCTTTCTATTGATCTCTTACTACTCTGCTTTTGTGTCTTATTCTGGCCCCATTCCTTATCTTGCTTAGCCAAATCAATTTCCCCTCTTTGACAGAAAAAAAAAGGGGAGGACTCTCTATGCTGTACACCAGAAAATATTTAAAAGCCTAAACCAAAGGGCATGAAACTTTTGCTCTCACTCGCCACAAGACTTAAGAACAAGGACACTGCCTTCCTTCAAAGGAATTTAGGATGCCCTAGAACATCAAGTTAAGAGGTATTTCTACACAATGTGATCAGGTAGAGTCTAATCAAAAGCTCTGGAAAGAAAGTCACAACTACTCCTGGTGCCATTGGTGTAGCATGTTGACTAATGCAAGGGAAATTCTCTTTAAGAAGTTAGCTCCAAGAGCAAGTGTCATGGTTCCTCAACACAAGGGATACTCAAAAAGAGACTAGACATACTATGAGTACTGACTTTCTCCTTTATGGCTCGTGATTGGTGAATACCTTGGCTGTTTGCTCCACTAAGCACTGAATGTTCTCCAGATGCCATCTTTCTTCCTCTCCCATGGCCCATCCCATTTCCCCCATGTCCTTCTCTAATTAATCATATCTTCTCCCTTTCTCTCTCAACCTGCCTAGCCTAAGGGATGTCTCCAAGCTTTCTCTTACCATATAGGCTCCCAGTCTACAGTCCAGCTCCAACTGGGGAGTTCCTCCCCTTTCAGTGAGACTTAGAGTTTTGAAACGCAAAAGCAAGGATTGCCTTCCTTCTACTTCCTGCTGTGTCTTCCCTACCCTGCTGCAGGGAATGTGGAATGTCCACCTAACTGAGTGGGAGAAGGGCCAGAAGAACACCAGGAATAAAACTGGATTCATTATTATTTCAACAGCATGATACCACAGCATGCTGGTTTGGAAAGCAGGGAGTAGGTATGAGACACCAATGACTCGGTCAAGGTGAGTGGCAACTTAGTCGATTCCATCTGCAGTGACACCTAGACCCCGTGTTGCTCCTTCAAAACGCTGCTCACTCACTCACTCACTCACTCACTCACTCAATGATGTTAACATTTTCAAACTTATTTTGTTAGCTACTTTTTCTGAGTAAAGAAAGTACAATGCATAAAATATCTAATAAAATAAGTAAAAAAAATCACTTTGGAAATAAGTATAATTTTCAGGGTCAACATAGGTCAGAAATAATATTGAATGAGCGAGCATCCAAGTTCAAACCATCATGCTGAACTGAGCAAATACTTGTGAAGAACAAAGGAAGATATCAGAACTGACTGAGGAGCACCAGGCCTCTCCGTGCAGTCAGTGCTGATAGAAACAAACTTTCATCCATAGGCAGGTAGGATCAAATATGGAAAATCTACAAGCCTCTGAATTGGGCACTTACTGTAGTAAAGGTGTTTTCCCATCAAAGCTTTAGTTACAAGTATAGTGAGACATCAAGGGAAGATTACAGTGAAAATAAAAGCTGCTTTCCTTCAGAAGAACCTGCTTGGTTGATGGAATTAGGGAGTGGGAAAGACTTGTCTTTTGGAATCTTATTCACAGGAACTTGAACAAACAGATAAAGAAGCTATTAAAATTGCCATTCTCCCAACATTTACTATTTCTGCTAGGGCTCATGAATGCCCTTGCAAACCTGATTTTCTTTAGGGGCACCTGGGTGGCTCAGTCAAGTTAAGCATCCAACTCTTGGTTTCAGCTCAGGTCATCATCTCAGATTCATGGATTCAAGCAACACTGCAAAGCCTGCTTGGGATTCTCTTTCTCTCTGTCCCTCCCCTGCTCATTCTCTCCCTCTCCCAAAATAAAATAAATTTAAATTTTTTTGACTTTTTAAAAACCACCTGTGGCTTTATTTTCCAAAAAAATACACAAATGTGCAACTTTTAAAATTTATTTCATTTCACTGAAAATTGGTTTGTTCGGTGACCTGATATCAATATTGCATAGTGGAAAGAACCTTGAACTGACCCTGCCACTAACACAGACAACTTCATGTAATGTCTACGGATCTCAGCTCCTTGTCTGTAAAATGAGAAGGCTGGACTAAATGACCGCCAGGTGCACCTCTACTAGAGGTGTTCCTAACTGAAGGGAAGGTCAGTATTCCTTAACGGAGCGCCTTGCAGCACTGTTGGTGAAAGGGGCGGCTGGCTCCCTGATGTGCTTTCCTCACTCCTTCCTCCTGAGTTCTCCCTTTTTCTTGTGGACCCTGGGCGATTCTTGCACCTACCATCATACTGACTTCTGAAGGACTCTACATGGACACAGGCCCTTGCCTCGGCACTTCTGAACACCGCTCAGATAGGGAAGAAACATTTAAAGTGGAGATACACGGAAAGAGCAGCATGCATCTAGAGTGAATCAGCTTATACGCTATGGCTTACTCACTTTTGCTCTGTGATGCACAACAAGGTCCCACTCAATCTGGGTCCCCATATGCCTTCTCACCTGAAAGTATCTTTATGGAAACCTAGACTCCTCATAGTTCAGGCTCAGAGAGCATGAGAAAGGCCCAGTTATTTATCAGCTGAGGTCCCCCTTATAATTGTTCTGGTTTTATCTGAAGACTTTGACTGTTCTCTAGATGACAGACACCAAGATGACCCTCTGGGAAGTCTCCACTCTCAAGAGCACCACCAATTAAAGGGGCACGCCCTGACAGAACTCAGCATGACAGTCCTGTTCCATTAGAACACAACATAGTGACCCCAGCTCTCCTCCTGTGAAATAGAGCAGGATACATATATACCAGTATTAGACCAAATATTATAACTTTGGTAGTTCCTACTATGCAGATGCATTAGTCAGGATTAGAGTTGGTGAATATAAGAGAAAACCCAATTAAAGAGTGCATTCCACAAGCATATTTGAAAATCACAGAGTAGATAAACAAACTTTTATCTCTCAGGTAAAAGAAGTTCAGAAGTACATAGTCCAAGGCTGTTTACAGTGCCACCTTCAGATTTTTCCATCTTTCTGCCCCACCATCTCTAATACATGATGTTCATTCTCAAGGGAGCCTTATGGCCCAAGATGGATGCTGGAGCTCCAGCCAATACATCCACATTCCAAGCAGTGTGTAAATATACAAAGAATCAGTGTCAGATAACTGTCTGCCTTTTGAGATTTCTTAGAAGTTTCACACAGCATATATTTGTAGTTTATTGGCCAGAGATTGGTCACTTGGCCACAGACATTTGGGAACTGGACACAGTGACACCACAAAATTAGAAATCCTTTATGAGGAAAGGAGAGAAGAATGGATATTGGATTGACAGTAAATTAGCCATCTCTGCTTCAGCAGGTGTGTAACAAAGTATAGTGGGAATTCTGGAAGATGCCACTGGCAAGTAGGAAAGACTTCCCTGAAAGGGTTTAGCATTTGAACTAAAACAAAAGAATTAATTAGCCTCCCCAGTTGGTGAAGGCCACCCAAGACTAAACAAATAGATGTGTAAATACAAAGGTATCAAAATGCAGCTTGTAGAAAAACTCTATAGATTGTTTAAACTCCTAGAGCAAGGGAGAGAAGACCAGAATGGAAGATTAGAGTCAGATCATGAAGACCTTGTATGCTGGATAGAGAAGTGTGGGTTTCATCCTGTAGGTAAGAGAGAGCCAATGGGCAGTTTTAAGCATAGGAGTGACACAGTCTGATTTGCACAACTGTAAGATCATTCAGCACTTGCACTAGGATCTATCCATAGGTGAGTGGTACAGGGGAATTCTCTTATAAATGGCTCGCCTCAATAAAGAGTCACTAACAGATGTGATAAGGACATCTTCCATAATGGGAGGGGAAAAAAAGGAGGAGCAAGGCAAACAACCAGGCTAAAAATACTTTACAAAATTTCCTTGCAAAAACAACACACACACACATATACACACACACACACACTCACACTGACACACTGCACACAAACCTAGTATAAACACATTCCAAATCTGCGGGAAGTTGACAGGGAGTCTTGGGACTCAGAAAAACTAAAGGAGGGAAAAAATTAAGAGATGGATAAAAAAGTCACAGATTTAATTCTGATCTATTCTTTTGTTTGGTCTTTTACAGACCAGTCTCCCCCACCACCACTTAAATTCTATCTCACTGTTAACATAATGGAGAGCCAATTTTTTTTTTTTTTATGGAAAGCCAATCTTTTAATCAAAAGCCATTTTTAGGATCAAAGAGAAACATTTTTCTAGGCAGATAGTATGTTAGTTATATCTTGTAATATCATATGGTGAAGGGTATTCAACTAAAATTAGAGATGATATTTACTGAAATTCTCAAAAAATCAAATGCCTCCAAATCCAGGGGAGGCAAATTGAATCTTTTTTCTTTCAGGATATTTTTCTCAAGTACTAGCGGAAGTGCTAATGAGAGACAGGCCTCCTTGCCATCCAGTGACAAATGTAATAGGTTACATGAAACCACAGAAAATGAGTCTATTTAAAAATGTCAGATACAACACTAAAGGAAAACTTGGTCTTGTATTTTTTCCTCTTGATCATGGCTTAATAGAGACAATTCAGAAATGATTTCTTCTGAACTTGGTGATATTCATGATTGAAATAGTGTTGCTAATGATAACAATGTGTAGAAATATTACATGGAAAGTACTAATAATGCAAATCATATGGTCTGTAGATGCAGTTCCGTGCAGATTATTTTTTCCTAGGCACATTTGATTACTCAGAGATTAGCATACTAAAACTCAGATTTGTACTAACATATTGAGAATTGGGGTTTATAAGAACAAAATTAGACATTTAAAAAAAATCGCTTCTCAGCCTTTTAGCTAAGATCAAGTGTAAAATTACACATGTAACCAAATTTTCTTATGCCAGCTTTGCCATGTACAATAATGACAATATAGAGAAGGAAGTATTAAACCAAAATTAATATTTTCAAATATTTTGGGGATCTTATGTTTTTGCTAAGATCTACCACAAACAGTGTTCTGTAAACACTGTAATGTTAAAATAATTATAAAATTATATCAGTACTTGCTAAAGAAAAGGACAACTCTTAATCTGTGGTTTCAAAATGAGATACATATTTTGGAGTCTTTAAGTATTACCTGATTTCTTGACTATGGCTTCAAGAAAAAATTAGAATGTTTTCTTCTTCCTATTCAGAGAAATTTTTTAAAACTATCTTCATATACCATGCTGATAGTTACGGGAGATACATTTCTTCTGTAAGAGACAACATTTATAAAAATATGTTACTACAATTATAGGTTATCTCCACTGGTTTTAAGGAGTAAAGAAATCAAAATTTTAAAATGGCAAACAAGTAGAGCCAATGTTTTCTTTTCTTTCATATTAGTAGCTTTCTAGAACCAAGTCCCAAAGCTAATGGGTATAAAACAAGGAATTTTCTCAAAAAAAAAAAAGTTGCAATGGAGGAATTTTTCTGACAAAGACTTGGCATCAAACAAATCATGGCTATGACTACAGATGTGTCATAAAAGCAAAGACACACTATAAATTTTTGTAATGATTTAATTAGCAAAAATTGCATCTAAAGTCCCATAAAATTTACTTGTACCTTATTTTTCAAAAGATGTTCCTATATCATATTTAGGTGTACGTGATACATAGTATATAGTATATAAAGGTAGATATGAAGGAATATAGAATATATACCTATATGTGTCTGTATGTATATTCAGTGAATGCTGTAGCAGACAGTTTTGCTAGCTTATGATACAATAATGAACAAATTAAAAGTCTCAGCAGTTTACAACAACAAAGATTTATTTCTTGCTCCCATTACATGTCCTTCACCAGTTGGTTGCATCTCTATTCTCTATCTTCTCCACTCTGGGACTCTGCTCAAATGAAGAGTCCCAATCTGGGACATGCTGATCTTGGGGTACAGAGGGGAAAAATAATGGCAGAATTCTTCAACGAACCATCTGCTAACTTTTCATTGTCCAAAACCAGCCACGTATATACTCTGGTTTCTCTTCAGATCGTATAAATCTTTCGCCTTTTACAAAACAAGCCACGCAACCAAGCTTGATACTAATGGGCCACCAAAACTGAGTCGCTCCGTGGAAGGGCAGGAAATTACTGGGAATAACTTTGTTGCTTAAATGATGTCCTGAAAACATATTTATCCAAACAATAGATCATTCAACTATCTCCTTCACAGGACAATAGATCTCTCAACTAGTCACATCTGCTTGTTTATCAAATGACTTTACTCATCAAAATCATGGGATACAAGCAAACCAAAGCTCAGGGGAAAATTCATAGCTAAAAAAATTATATTTTCAAATAAGACTCAAGTTAGGAGAAAGAATGCCAAGGAAAGCAGAAGGGAAGAATCATAAATAACGCATATTCAATAATGAATTTAAAAGGAGAAACATGTAAATCCAAGGAATGCTTTTCCCAAAAAATGTTAAACCTACATTAACATAAATCTAGGTCATCTGATCAAGTCAGGAAATGGGCAATCCTATAAAAGCACAAAAGTTGGAAGTAATAATGGAATAACCACAAATAGAAGAAACTACAAAATTCATAAGTGAAATTTTGCTCAACTCTTAGTAAATTAATTTCAGAACCTGAATTAGAAGGTGATTTTAAGAAAATATAAATTATTGTTAGTTCCAATACTATTCAAATCGTTCCAGAGCATAAAAAAATAAAAAGAAAGAAAATGTCTAAATTCTTCTTATGAAGCTAGTGTAATCCTGGTAACAAAACCTCTAAAAGAAAGCCACATATTAATCCCACTTATGAATATCAATATAAAATCCTACATAAAATATTAGCCAATATATGTATTAACATAACATTTTATGATTGTTTATATTTTTGAGAATACTCTCAAAATTGTACGTTCCATTCCCATCAGGGTTCTAAAAACAATTGAGAAGACTAGGAATAGAACATATGGAGACCAAAACATTAACTGGATTTCTAATAAAGGCTATAGCTACCATGTGAGTCCAAAGGGACTGCACAGTGATCACAATTAGATTTACCCAAATAACATTCAGGTAGGGTGGAGACTTGCCCAGGTATATCATCAAGAAGCAAAGACCTCCTACCCCCTGTGAGAAGCTAATTCGGAGAAAAAAAACAGATGAGTTAAGCATGCACATCTTAAACTTATGTATCAGGCAAGTCCCTCCACTTTCCTGGGGCAGAGAGAGGAAGGGATTGAGAGGGGCCAGGAATATTACATTCATTTAGATCCTTCACCTTGGAGAGAAACATTGGGAAAACATTTCAGCTTTTTTTTTTTTAACTCATTTGGTTCAACCATGAGTCTATGGTCTACATCCCTCAAGAGAGAGACCCATAAGGATCTCTTACCCTGAGGAGGCTGTTCCACTCAGCACTTCTCTTTTGGGTGACCGGGGGCTCTGAAGGACAAGATGGAGTTCTCCCCCAGTAGGCTATGAACCGGCTTAGGAGAGTACGTTATATAATAAATCCAAAGCCATGCTGCCTTCAAAGCTGAAATCTTATTCTCCCTTCTTTTTCCTACCCTAATTTTTGTCCCTGCTGTGCTAAAATGGAGGTTCTGCAATCAGTTTAAATGACAATCCTAAGGTACTCCAGTGGTAAAACACAAATCCTCATGTCATCCTAGAAGTTGCCAATTGGAACTTGAGGATGTAGGCAGCTAAATCCATTTTAGAGAAATTCAAGAAATTGAGTAAGAACTGAGTAATAAAAATATATTACAGAGTTATTGTTAGTTTTATGAGGTGTGATAACAGTGCTGCTATTTCCGTTATTAAAAGTCCTTATCTGTTAGAGACTCATACTAAAATATCTGAGGTTAAAGTAATATCATTTCAAGAAATCTTTTAAATGTTCTAGCAAAAAAATCAAACAAACAAAACAGTCACATAAACATACTGTAGATGTAGTAAATGCTAGAATGGTTAGATATGTTCAAGGTATCTCAAGCCCAGGAGCCTATTTGTGCTGACTAGGAAAATTGGGGCAGTATTACTTGAGTTTTGGAAAATGTGTAGAGACTTTTCTGGCCTATTTGGGGGTAGGTAACCAAGGAAGGCAACTGCATTCTAAACAAAGGACATGAGATATGTAAGGGCACACAGCTTTGGAAGACGATGGTGAAATAGACATGTTAGAACTCAGGGCAATTCTTTACTAAAAAATGTGCACAACCCTAGTGAAAACACATAAGGTAAAAAGTGTTACTTGTTTTGATTGTGCAGAGTTGTGACCAGAATCAACTTTTTCCCACTGGATTATGCCATTTCAAAGAAGCTAATTTTGTTACATTATCTCACCTACAATGCCATTTTCCCTTTCCTTTTGAAAATACCAACTATCTTTCCAGACAGGACTCAAGAACTCCCTTCAGTCAAAAGCTCTACTTACCCCACATATAGTTAACTGAATTCTCCCTCTTCTGACTTAAGAGCATGTACTCACTGTGACACTGGATGTTGAGTTCATCCACAATATCAGGACGGTTTTTATGTTGGATAATCTCATCTCCTTGGCTAGAAGATGTTGCCTCAAACCAAGTCTAGAACAATACTTAAGATCTTCTAGGACTTATCTGTGGGGGATTTCCCCAGACAAAGGGAGAGGGTCAGATGCGAGCAGTCAAAAGTTCATGCATCCACTCAATTCCCACAGATGCTCTTTGGGGTTGATATTTCAGTTTTACTACCTGGGGGGAAGAATCACCCCCAAAAGGAAAATTAATGTGGTTCTCTGACCTCCTTAAATGTTACAAAAATGGATAATGTCAGGACTAAAAGCTAAGATGCTCTAGTAATATTGGAATTTCAACCTTTCTTTAAAAAATTTTTGTTTAACTTTGTCAATTTCAGTTAAGAATTCTAAAGAAAAGCATGAATGAAAATGTAATCTAAGAATGGATTTGAACACTATGTGAACGATATGACTATTTTATTTTTTTAGAAACTAGACTATGAAAAGAAAAATAAGCATGAAACTCTTTAGAGGCATTTAAATCCAAGAAGGCAAAAGTTTAACAGAGAAACCAGAATACACAGCAGTAGAATAGTAGACATTTTAGTGCCTCTGCTGTGTGGTACCCAGGATCATACAGGGCAGTATCTCTGGTGGATAATTTAGAGAGCTGAATTGTAGGCTTGGATCTCATTAAAGCTATTAAGTATGTTAGCTTGTTTGGTTTGGGCTGAGAATAAAATGGCTTTGCAATTTTTAAGGTCACAACATAATATATTTTTAAACTATAAATTTAAAAAAAACTAACACATGTGGCTAAACCCAAGATCCTTAAAGCTCAATATTAGAGAAAAACATAATTAGCTGAGGCAGTTGGCTTTCTTTCTGTTGTGACTAAGTACTTGTCAAAAGTCCCATCAAACAGAATATTCAGCCAACAACAGGACAGAGATGCACGGAGGGGAAATATGTGGTGGAAAAGAAGGCATAGGACTTTGGCAACAGCTAATACTCTAAAGCTTGAAATCTATTTGTTTAATATTGTTCACTTGTTTATAAAACAGAAATGATCTAAGCCTTTATCTAGTCAGTATATTCCCTTCCTATTGCTGCTGCCACAAATTACCACAAATCTGTGGCTTAAAACAACACAAACTTACCCTCCTACAGTTCTGGAGATCAGAACTTCAAATTCAACTTCACTTGGCTAAAATTAAGGTGGTGACACGCTTTTGTTCTTTCTGGAAGATGCCGGAGATAATCTATTTCCTTGCTTCCTCTAGAAATTGGCTGCCTACATTCCTTGGTTTGTGGCCCTTTCCTGCATCTTCAATCCATCAGCATGGCACCTTCTTATCTGTTTCTCTGACTAGGATTGTTTCTTCTACCATTGCATTCTCCTCTCAGATTCTGCCCCCCTCCACTTTCCTCTCCTGTGGGCCCTGGTATTACATTAGGTCCACCTGGATAATCCAGGATAATCTCTCCATCTCAAGATCCTTAACACATCTTAATCACATCTGCAAAGTCCTTTTTGTCATGTAAGGTAGCATATTCACAGGTTCCAGAGACTAGGACATGGACAGGTTTGGAAGACCATTTTTCAGTCCATGGCTGTTCAATAAATAGATGATATGGGAAGACATTTTGATTAATGAAAAATTCCATTTTTATTTTACTAGGGAATTTCCATTAAAGTTTCCATTTAAGAGTAAGAAGGAATAATTTGTAAAGGTAACAATATGATTAGTCCACAAAAATTAGGTTGAACAGAGCAATTCGTTTCTGAGGAATCCAATAAAATGGAAACATACTGTACTCTAAAGGGGTATTCATGTGTAGCTAGTCTCAATCTCTACTTTGTCTTTAATTTATAATGATAGCTAAACTACATCTCCCATAGTTTTCTTTCCTCACCATACCCTGCCCTGACATTGAAAGCTTCTCTATGATGTGGGCTTCATTGAGGGGAATTAATGGATCATATTGATGGATTAAAATAAAACATTTGGAGTTGCAGTGACATTATGTGTCCTTGAATGACCTTGAAAGTCTTAAAAATATTATTTTCATCTCTCTTTAATGTATATGTATGTGATATGTATCAGATATCTAAATGTTGATATTTGCCAGATTTTTAAAAATTCATTCTTTTTATAAGCAATGAAGGCAGTGCTTTCATTGAACAGTCCTTTGGCAAGAATTTCCAAGTCTCACAGTTCAAGTGTGCTGGATGGTAGGGCCAGCGATCTCTTTGGGTCTCTGCATAATTAAATGCCAGCTGGTACAGGATAGCTAAAAAATAGGAGTTAAATATGGCTTTATCAATGGGTTAGCTATTGATTTTTAACTTATGTTTAAGATCAATCACTATGTGGATCAGTTTTCTTGATCTAAAGTGTTTGAAAAGAAATTAATGTGAATCTATCCTATGGAGGCTCCATGAAGCAATCGTGTGTTTTACAAGCTTTTAGAATTATCTGTACTTAAAAATATACAAAGAAGAAAATTCACTATTAGAGCCAATGGAAAAACCACAATTAAAAAGTCACTGATATTTTTGACTGGTGGTTCTATCTCTAGAACACGTATTGAGAATAAATTTTAGTTGTCTTCTAAACAGAAAAAAATCTTTATTTTCCTTTGTGCTGCTCTTTTTCTTCCTCTTGTTCCTTTCTACATACTCTTCAATCCACACATCCTAGTTCAAAGGAGGTCTAACCAAAATTTTCCACTTCATGTGCAATGGAATAATGAGTAAGAGGGGAATATATATTATGAATAAGTGCAGGTCCTTCTGACATCCTTATAACATCCACCAGAAGTATTCCTTCCTATTATAAATATCTAAGTGTTACACTTTTCTCTGTTTCATTCTCACTGCCATCCCTTCTTCAGTGCCCCTAACTACTCTCTTACTTCCACAAAAGGGTCCTCAACAACTGGGGCAGTGTCTAGGAGTTGTCTTCAAGTGTCCCCACATAGCTGATCTGGGCCATATCAAATATGCAACCATTTTTCCTCTCTTTCTCATTAGCAACATCGCCCATGAAATGCCAAGAGGCCCTACACTACCTCCACTGCAATTTCCTCCTTGTAAGGGCTGCTCGTGGTTGACAGTCCCCTGAAGTCATTTCATGTCCATGGGACACCACACAGACATTTCTGTGCTCAAGAAGAGTCATATTTCCTTGGTACACACTGTCATGGTAGTTCCTGAGAGGCACTACCTTGGGACCCCAAAATCTCTCATAGATTTTGTGGGAAAACTACTTCTGTCTGCTTCCTGCTATATTCCTTCTCTCTCTAGGACTCAGACGTGAATCTAAATGAAAACACCAAAGAGGAGACCACTATCTGAGACCATCATCCAGAACTCTGTCTTCAAATTTCCCTTCCCTTTCTAGAACTATATAAAGTGCTCAGCACAAAACTATATAAAGTGTTTGGCACACAGTAAATGTTCAATAAATCTTAGTTGACAAAAGTCTCTCTCTTTCCTTTTGCTCATTTACATTCCTTAGAGTTCCATAAGGAGCCTATTCTACATAAGCCTCAATTTGCATTTTGAAGCTTTCTTTCCATAAATGATTCCTTGCCACTCAGTCATGAAGGTAAATAATAGAAAACCTTGCATCGCATCTTTTTGTGGACATTGCTACATCAATGAAATGTGGAGCTCCTAAATGCTCTTAAAAATGAGACCCCAGATGTCTTTAGAGCAGGCCAGCCACTGGCCAAAGGCCAGTGAGGACAGTGACTGGCCAACAATCACATGATTGAGCTCAGCTGCGGATTCTCCAGCCCCAGGGGAGCTTTGAGATGTCTGCATCTCTGACCACTGAGCTTGGCTGCAACCTCATGAAAGACTTTGAGCTAGATGCTCCCATGTACACCACTCCTGGACTCCTGACCCTCAAAAACTCTGTGACATAATAAATGTCTGCTGTTCATGCTATGTTTGGGGTAATTTGTTAAGCAACAATACATAACTAATGCACTCCTCACTCTTTATTCTTACCCTTTTAGCTCCCCATTGTCATACATCAATGCATTTCATTTGTTTCTTGTGTTTCTGTGAGACCAAAGGTTTTCTCTTCAGATTGCCTTTGTGTCCTCAGTGCCTGGAAGAGTTTGGAATATAATAGGTGATCAATAAAATTGCATGAGTAAGGAGAGCCTAAAATGTTCAGTTAAAATGTTTCCATTTCATATACTGTTTTTAAATAAGTGCACAACTGTCTAATTTTATAGCCGTGTGTGTTTACAGTAGACACTTGTGGAATGTTCGCCTCCCCCCATGATCTCCTTCACTGTAGCAGAGGGCTCCTCTGTATAAGGTACAATATGACCCCTGGCCCTCGTCATTGATGACTGGACAATTGCTACAAACCAGATCCAAGCTGAGCCCATCAGAAATCCTCCCCCTGAGTATTTGGAACTACAATCAAGTGAGAAGAAAGAGCCTCCCTGTGTGGCTGTCCCTGTGTGGCAGTCTTCACAGGCTACATTGTACGACCATAACCACACCAAAAATAACACAGAGGTGTATTTCTTTCTTCTATGTGTTCATCCCAGGATGATCAGTAGGCTTTATGCAACAGCAGTTACTCAAGGATACAGGCTGTTGGAACAGACACCATCTTGCCAAAGAAAAAAGCTGAAGCTTTGGAAGCTCTCACACAAGGAATCAACTACTCAGCCTAGAAGTAACATAGCATTTTTCCTCACAACTCATTGGACTGAACTGCTCACATCTTTTTGGTCCCTCTCCTCCTCTCACCCTCCCCCCAACTATAAGAGAAGTGCATTCCTAGCAAGTGCCTAGAAACTAGGAAGTAGAAACTATTTGAACCGCACTAGTCACTCCTCAATCTACAACATAGATTGCATGAGCTGTAAACAGCCATATTCTTTCATGTAACCTAGGAATCGAAGAATGATTACAAAACAGATACCCAGAGAGAAGTGAAGTCAGGAGAGAATTCTACAGCAGTTCCCAACTATTTGTTTTGTTTCAGATCCCATTTCAACTTCATACTGAGATCTGGATGCATTCTTGCCCTTGGAGTTGGAAATCAATAGTTCTGTGTGGGATGTATTAACTTTGAGATGGCTATTTGGCTTCCAAGTGTAGATGTTAGGGAGGCTGTCTGATCTATAAGCCTTGAACCTATGGGAGCAGTTTAGGCTGGAGATGTAACTTTGAGAGTTGTCTATAAATGTTATTTAAAGCTGTGGGGGAGAGAGGAAGCATTTAGATAGAGCAGTGGATCAAAGTAGAGCTCTAAGTTATAAGGGAGCTAATATTAAAGGACAGTATGGAGGTTCCTCAAAAAATTAAAAATAGGACTACTATATGATCCAGGAATTGCACTACTGGACATTTACCCAAAGAATAAAAACATCAATTCAAAGGAATATATACACCCCTATGTTTGGTAGCACTGTTTACAGTAGCCACATTAGGGAAGCCATATATGTATCCATTGATAGATGGATAAAGAAGATGTGGCATACATATATAATGGAATATTATTCAGCCACAAAAAAGAGTTAAATCTTACCATTTGCAACAACATGGATCTAGAGAGTATAATGCTAAGCAAAATAAGCCAGAGAAAGACAAATATCATATGATTTCACGCATATGTGGAATTTAAGAAACGAAAGAACAAATGAAAAAAATAAAAGAGACAAGCCAAAAAACAGATTCTTAACTATAGACAACAAACTCATGGTTACCAGAGGGGAGGTAGGTGGGGGATGGGTGAAACAGGTGAAGGAAATTAAGGGCACGCTTATCATGATGAGTACTGAGTAATATATGGAACTGCTGAATCACTATATTGTACACCTGAAACCAATATAACATTGTAAGTTAACTATACTGGAATTAAAATTTCTTAAAATACACATGGGAAATGAGAAGGAATGCAAGAATTATCTTCCACTAGACCTTCTGGCTGATTTCTTACCGTTTAGGTCAGCTCAGGTACTTGCCTGACTACCCAACCTAATTTAGCCCCTCTTTTTCACACTGCCATTTAATTTTTTTTATTACTTTCTTATTTCTTACTTTCTCACTTATTATCTGCTGTCCTTCAAGAAAGCAAAGATCTTTCTCAGAGAAGATATTTACAAATGGCATATCAGAAAAAGGGTTAGTATCCAAAATCTACAAAGAACTTATCAAACTCAAACCCCCCCCAAAACCAAATAATCCAGTGAAGAAATGGGCAAAAGACAGACATCCAGGTGGTGAACAGACACATGAAAAAGTACTCAGCATCACTCATCATCAGGGAAATACAAATTAAAACACCTCACACCAATGAGAATGCCTAACATTAACAACTCAGGCAACAACAGATGTCGGCGAGGATGCAGAGAAAGAAGGTCTCTTTTGCACTGCTGGTGGGAATGCAAACTGGTGCAGCCACTCTGGAAAACAATATGGAGGTTCCTCAAAAAGTTACAAATAAAAACACCCTATGTCTAAGCAATCGTCCTACTAGGTATATATCCAAGGGATACAGGTGTGTTTTGAAAGGACATATGCACCCCAATGTTTATAGCAGCACTATCAACAATAGCCAAAGTATGGAAAGAGCCCAAATGTCCATTAACAGATAAGTGGATAATGACAATGTGGTGTATATATACAATGGAGTATTACTCAGCAATCAAAAAGAATGAAATCTTGCCATTTGCAACAATGTGGGTGAAACTAGAGGGTACTATGCTAAGCAAAATAGGTCAGTCAGAGAAAGACAAGTACCATATGACTTCACTCATCTGAGGAATTTAAGAAACAAAACAGACGAACATAGGAGAAGGGAAGCAAAAGAATACAAAAACAGGAGCAAGACAAAACCTAAGAGACTCTTAAATACAGAGAACTAAGGGTTGCTAGACAGGTTTGGGTGGGGGGATGGGCTAAATGGGTAAGGGGCATTATCAAGGAGGACACTTAGTGGGATGAGCACTGCGTGTTATACATAAGGGACGAATCACTGAAATCTACTCCTACTCATTGCACTATATGCTAACTAACTTGGGTGTAAATTAAAAATAAATAAACAAACAAAAAGAAAGAAAGCAAAGATCTTTCTCTCTTGTCCGTGGCACCCAAAACAATACTTAGCACATAGCAGGCACTCAATATATATATTTTTGCAAGAGTAAATAAATGAATGCTACAGTGCAAATCCATTTCACAAAAATATTTTGTGAATCATCTGTTGTAAATGCTAGAAGTGATGACAATTATATATATTCATAGGTACAAATTACTATAAATCAAGACTATTGCCCTCCCACCAAGCATCTTCTCTAGGACTACCATAAAAGGTAGAGCCATGAAAAGGATGACCTGAGAAATAGCAGTAGCAGCAGCTTTATGTCTGAGTTTGTCTGAAATGCAAATTCTAGGCCCCACTAAAGACCTACTAAATCAGAATCTCTGTTTTAACACTCTCTGGATGAATCTTATGTACATAAAGTTTCAGAAGCATTGATGGAGGATAAAACTAGAAAAGATGATTTGATTTCAATACCCAGACTTGCAAATAAATCAATACACGCATACGAATATTAACACAGTCTTTATTCGAGGGCTGCATGGAGCATAATTTGCAGGGAAATCTCTTTCTTAATTAGACCTGGAAACCAGTGTGGAAAAGAAGATACTCACATAAAAACTCCATGATGCAAGTTTACCTTGAATATGTGCCAAACGGATCCTATAGGCCTCATAGCACACTCCACTCCGCTACTTGAGTGGAATCATTTAAACATAGATTTGCGGAACACTCACCATGTCTCATACCCCATTCTAGATCTAAGGAATACAAAGATAAAAGAAGGAAGCAGTATTTGTCCTCTTGCACTTCACAGTCTAATGCTGGAGCCAAATAAGCAACCTAAACAAAAGAATGCAAATGTTGATATAGGACTAAAAAGGAGGGACCTCACCAGGGAATGCCATTCCAAAGTGAATTTTGCATATATGTTGGAGTTAGTCGGCGGGGGCGGGAGTCGGGGGTGGAGAGAGGGAACAGAGGGAGAAGAGCAAACAAGGCAGGGGAAATGGTGTGCACAAAAATATGAAAGCTTTAATGAAGAGAGCATGAGCATTCCAGAACCAGCAAGGAGAGAAGATATGGAAAACAATGAGGCTGCTTCAACAATAGTAGAATGGGGAGGCGTGCCTGGGTGGCTCAGTCGGTTAAGCGTTTGACTTCTGCTCAGGTCATGATCTCATGGTTCATGGGTTCGAGGCCCTCATCGGGGTCTGTGCTGACAGCTAGCTCAGAGCCTGGAGCCTACCTTGGATTCTGTGTCTCCCTTTCTCTCTGACCCTCCCTTGCTCATGTGCTCGCTCTCTCTCTCTCTCTCTCAAAAATAAATAAAACATTTATAAAAATTAAAACAATAGAGGGAGTGGGAACACATCCAAGCATGATGTACCATACAGAGTTGTAGAATCCAGTGAGGTTGGGCAAGTTAACTTTCTGTGCCTCACTTTATCTTGCAGATAAAAATGGAGATAATCATCGAGTGGCCACCAGTCTGAAAAGAGATTTTTTTTAATGACTGAACTCTCTTGGTTAGGTTTCCTGGCATAGGTTTGTTTAATGAAACCAGAGACATAAATCACTTGAGCAGAGAACCACAAATGCATTCACAGGATTGCAAGGCTGCATTCGTTAATTATGTTCATTGAAATGCACATTACGTGTGCATTAGTAATGAGAAAAAATATTGGATGTATCATGTAATACAGTTGCAATGAAATCACTCATTTAGTTTATATATTTGTGTTGCTAGATTCTATGGTCACATGTTAATACTGACCTCATTGGGCTGCTGTGAGGATTAAAAATGAGTTCATTCATTAAAAAAAGCTCTTAGGCAGTGAGAGGCTTTTTCTAACTCATTGTGTTAGCTATTGTATTAAGGACCTAAAACTGAAAACAGGAAGGTAATGAACAAGAGGTACCAGTCCACTGCCAAGAACTCACTGGAGTAGTCCTATCACCGAAATGCTGAATACAAATGGATCAAGGCTTCTTTCCTAACTGTGGATAAGATTAACTAGTTTGCCAGTCTACTTGTCTGCTTCTCCCCCGGCTTAAAACAATGTCACATTCCCTACTGCATTTTTGAACTGATGAACACTAATCAGCTACTACGCGCTGGGAGTTGAAAATGCAACAGTTCACAGGCCTAGTGTGATTTCTGTCTTCCTGGAGGTTGGGTACGTCAAGTTCGAAATACCTCTGGAATCGACGGTTTCCACATTTTGCTAAAATGCGGAGTAGCAGAGCCTGGTCCTATTAATGCTAATGAACAATGTCAACTGAGAATCCACCACTAAAGGAGGAAGGGTAAAATGAGCATGGACAAAGGAGTAAGGGAAGCAGAAGTATACGAGATTGGCTGAACTCGGAGGAGGTTAGCGTTCAAATGAAAAGGAAGACAAAGTTCCAGAACACCTACACCCCTCCGACGCTCTCCCTGTACCTGGAACACACACCGCTAGGCACCCTCAAGAACCTCCCAAACCTGAGTACTTCCCGCGACTTCAAGAGACCGCCTCTCCGCAGGGGTGCGCCGCGCCGCGCGGCGCGGCGCTGTGACGTAGAGGTAGGCGGGACTTCCGCTCCCAGTGCTGTGTAGGCAGGCGCGTTTCGATAGAGTCCGCTGCTTTCTAGGCTAACAGGTGAGGCACTGCTTTGGGGGGATGACTTTGCGTAAGAACTGACGGTCAAGCAGGCACATGGGAGCCAGAGCATTTCCTCTGTGGGGCTCCTCGCAGAGCCTGTACTGGCCCAGGGCGTTAATTACTGCTGCCAGCTCTCGGGGTTCGGATCCACTCTGGTGCTGTCCCAGCAGTGGTTCCTCTGGGCGCGGTAACGAGCCATTTGTACTACTTAACGGCAGCCTGCCTGCGGGACGTTTATGGCGGCCCTTTTTGGGAGTAGGGGCTCGGACATTGGGCAGTTGGCCGGGAAGAAATGACTAGGGGGGGGGGCCAAAGACTGGGCTGGAGACTCCAAAGATCAGACTTCTTGTTCCTCTAAGAAGTTCTAAACGTTCTAAGACCCTAACTAGCCCTGGATAAGTCACTGTCTTACCTTCGTGCATTTCAGTTTCCCCACTTGTCCTTCGGCGAGGTCATTAAAGGCTGTTTTGCTTTGATCTCCGTTTTCCCCGTCGATCAGCCTCTTCCCCCATCCTCTTCCAAATTTGTTACACCATGTACCCTTGAGTATTGACTCGTGGGCCAGTCTCTGAACTTGACACTCCCTACCACATATTTGATGTTCAGTCTTAGTTGCTCAGGTATTTTTCCGTGGCACCAAGGTCAGAACCGAGCTCCTTCCCTTGAACTTAGAGTGCAGCATGTTGGGGAAACCGTTGAGGCTTTCAGTTGCCTCTACCGCTTGCCTTGCATCATGGTATTTTAAGGAAGGAGTCTGGCCTGAATCTTTCTCATCCTTAAAATGAAATACATTGCTATTCTTCTGTTAAGATTGTTTTATCAAATGAGATCATTCATATGGCACTTAGAACAGTGTTTTACACCCAATAAACACTCAATAAACATCCACTGGTAGAATGAAACACCCAAAGCTCTCTAGATGTTCTTTGCAGAAGGCTTCTAATGCTCACACTACTTTATAATCACCCTTCACCCTAACGCCTTAACTGTAAACTCTCACCCTCGGGTTTTTTTTTAAATTTTTTCACACAAGGCAAGATGACACATGTATTCTTTGATGAGCAAATTCATTTCTTCCCTCATGATTAGTAACAGAGCACCTGCTTTGTGTCTTGTATGCCAAACCCTGGAAGAGTTCATAGTCCAGTATCTGAACCCATAGTTCTTAGCCACTTTTGTTCTAAGAGCAAATCCCTGTGGAGAGAGGTAAATGTAACAAAAAGAAACCCAGGAAAGTTAGGGGAAATCTCTGAAAGTTTTATTCACAAAGGTTTTTTTTTTTTTTTTTAAGCTTCTTTCCAAAATGATGAGTAGGAAAGTCTCTTTTGGATCCCCCCCCCCCCCCATTTTTCCACCTAAAGGTGAAGGCCTGCAGGATTGGTATAATGTGCATCATGCTTATTCCTTCTCCAACTTTCTCCTACAATATGGTGCTATTTATTCAAATTCTATAGTACTGCATAAAGTTTCAGAGTGACATGTGACTGGAAAATACTGGAATAGGAGCCAGAAGACTATAGAATTGATTGTGCCATTTTAAACCCCATGAACTCGGACAAGTAATGTCCGCTGTCCTGCCTGTCGTGCAGGCATTGTTAAGGTCAGATAAGAGGATGAGAATGTACTGCACAAATGAAAAGAACTACAAAGGAAGTGGTTTTGTTGCAACTGGTGAGATTATCAAGTCAATATAGAAAATGATGACTTCCTCTAATATGTTATTTGGAGAAGGATGAAATGAATATAAATTTAATGGTAAGCAGACTAAAAAAGGCTCTGTTTATGCATCTGTAGTATGTGTTGACTTGCATACTGTATGTTTTGAAGCTTACACGTGACTATGTGGTGAGATTCCCAGTTTTTTGAATTCCACTTATACCAGTTGCAATTAAATAAATAACATGTGTGGTTTCAAAAGCTTTTTTATTCTGACATAATTATAGATTGACAGGAAGTTGCAAAAACAATGTATAAGGAGGTCCCCACGTGCCATTCAACTAACCTTCCCCGATGGTAGCATCTTGTATAACTGTAGTATAATTTTTAAACCAGAAAATTGACATTAATATATCCACAGGATTTATTGAGTTTCCCCCTATTTCACAGCACTCGTTTGTGTGTGTATATAGCTTCATGTAACCACCATTTTCTTTATAGCCACAACCATCTCATCCTACCCCTGTCCCTAACCCCTGGCGACCACTAGTCTGTTCTCCAATTCTTTAATTTTGTCTATTTCAAGAATGTAGTATAAACACAATCATACAGTGTGTAACTTTTTAAGATTACTTTGCATGAATTCCTTTGAGATCAATTCAAGTTGTTGAGTGTATCAATAATTTGTTTCTTTTTATTGCTGAGTAGTATTCTATAGTATGATTGTGCTGGTTTGTTTAACCTTTCACTTGTTGAAAGACATTTGGGTTGTATCCAGTTGTGGACTATTACAGTTACAACTAGTATGAACGTTTGTTTGAAGGTGTTGTGTGAACATGTTTCTATTTCTCTGGGATAAATGCCCAAGAATGCAATTGTGCTGGGTCCCATGGTGTGTATTTAGTTAATTTATATGATATGCTTTATCTTCTTTATCATCATATCATCATATCATCTTGATATGAAAGGTTACGTTGATTTTTTAATGTTAAATATACCTGAAATATATTCCACGTATTCATGGCATATAACACTTTATATACATTACTGGATTCTTTTTGCTAATATTTTATTAAGATATAGATATGACAGGCATCGGTATGTAGTTTTTTTCTGTGTGCTATCTTTGTCTTGTTTTTTCTGTTATCAGCACACTAGTATTCTGTAGAGTCTTTAATGATAAACCCCTATTTCATTCCTGATATTAGTAATTTGTGTCTACTTTCTTTTTATCTTAGTGGGGTTTTATTGATTTTATTGATATTTTTCAAGAAACTATTCTTTATTTAATTCATTTTTCTCTATTTCCAATAAAATTTTTTTTAATGTTTATTTTTGAGAGAGAGAGAAAGAGAGAGGGTGCGCATGAGCAGAGAAGGGGTGGAGAGAGAGGGAGGCACAGAATCTGAAGCAGGCTCCAGGCTCTGAGCTGTCAGCACAGAGCCCGACACTGGGCTCCAACCTGTGAGATCGTGACCTAAAATGAAATTGGACACTTAACTGACAGAGCCACCCAGGCATCTGTATCCCCTCCACATTTTATATATTAATTGTCATATATTTTCTCGATATACATTGAGCACCACATCAAATGATGCTATGAACTTTTGGTTCAACCATCAAACATGATTTAAGAGATTCATAAGGAGAAAGATAGTTGCTTATATTTGCCATTGCTTTTAATCATTACATTGTTCCTCCTTGAAGTTAAACCTTATTCACTTATTTCTTTCTGTTTGGAAAACTTCCTAAGGATATGTCTGTTAGTGACAAACTCCTTTAGTTTTTCTTCATTTGAGAATATCTTTATTTTTCTTCATTCTTGAGAGGTTGTTTTTCCTGATATGGGATTTGAGGTTGATAGTTATTTTCCTTCAGCACTTGAAAAATGTTGTGCCACACTTTCCTGGCCTCTAATTACTGTTCGCATATAGGTACTATGTCATTTCTCTGTAGTTACTTTAAAGGGTTTTTTCCTTATTTTGGTATTCTGAAGTTTGATTATAAGGTGCTTTGTACTTCTGTAGTTAAGAAGTTGTATACCAGTAAGTATGAAAATTTATTATATGAAAAAGATTGTATTTTAATTCAGTGGAGGAAAAGATGGTTTCTTTATTAAATAGTATTAAAGAAAACAAAGTGGATACTTGTACAGGTGGATTAAAGGTTTAAATGTAAAACCTAGAAAAACAAAAATGAAAGTAAACATCTAAGAAGCTAGATGTAAAATATCAGAAGGTTCGGCAATATACAAAATTCTGTTACAAGCCAATAATAAAAAGATAACCCGTTTTGAACATTGGCAAAGAATATGAATAGACAATTCATAGAAAAGAAAGTCCAAAAGCCTAGCAAACATGAGAAGATGTTCAAATGCACTAGCAGCCAGAGAAAAGCAAACTAAAGAGTGAGATATTTTATACCCGAAGACGTAAAAGAATTAAAAACAATGGTACCACTTATTGATGATAGGATTATAGAGGGAAAGATACCTTCCTAGATTGCTAGAGGAAATGTGATTCCTATACCCTTTTGAAAAGCAATCTGGCAACACCTATTAAAATTCAACCCTTGTAATTCCACACTTGGGAATCTGGCCATTAGAAACAAAAGAACTGGTGTATATGGATATATGTAAGAACATGGGGATTTAAGAGTACTTATTCCAACATTGTCCCAAAATACTGGGAGTTAATTGAGTGCCTGTCAGCAGGGAAATGGTCACATAAATTATAGTGTATCCATATTAGAGAACCATTAAAAATAATGAATTAGAGTTATACTATTTGACTTGGCAGAATTTTCACGTGTTATTATGAAAGTAAAATACATTGAAGTGTGTATAATATGCTCCTATTTATCAAACACTGACAATTCATATTTATCAAAATGCATATAAGTGTTTATGTATATTTGTATGTGATTATAGAAGGATATGGAAGAACTTTATACCGAATTAGTAACTTGAATAGAAGTGATATGCATGGACATGAAAAGGAGAGGTAGAGATGAGGCATATAATAGATTAAAAAGTAATTGACTATCTTTTTAAAATCCCAGTATATGTTATACCTCATTTATACATTCAAATAAAATTGTGTATGTATAGGTAAAATTTCTCAAAGAAAGAACATGACCTCTGGAGTCATTCAGGCATCTGGGTTCAAATTCTGACTCTACCACAGACCAGTTTACTACTTGTGTGAACTTACGCAATTCCTTAATATCTTTCACTCAATTTTCTCCTCACATGTTTTGTTGGAGTAGAGGGAGGAAGCTGTAGTACCCATCTTGTAAAATTGTCGTGAGGGTTAAGTGATGATATGTATAAAGTGTTTAGCACAGTGCCTGGTTTATAGAAAGTACTTATTTATTTATTTATTTATTAGTTTTTTTAATAGTTTATTGTCAAATTGGTTTCCATACAACACCCAGTGCTCTTTCCATAAGTGCCCTCCTCCATCACCACCACCTCTTTTCCCCCCTCCCCCTTCCCCTTCATCCCTCAGTTCGTTTTCAGCATTCAATAGTCTCTCAAGTTTTGCATCCCTCTCTCTCCCCAACTCTCTTTCCCTCTTCCCCTCCCCCTGGTCCTCCATTAGTTTTCTCCTGTTCCCCTGTTAGACCTATGAGTGCAAACATATGGTATCTGTCCTTCTCTGCTTGACTTATTTCACTTAGCATGACACTCTCAAGGTCCATCCACTTTCCTACAAATGATCATATTTCATTCTTTCTCATTGCCATGTAATACTCCATTATATATATATAT
>NC_043703.1:149806193-149875135 GCF_006229205.1 Suricata suricatta
ACTTATTTCACTTAGCATGACACTCTCAAGGTCCATCCACTTTCCTACAAATGATCATATTTCATTCTTTCTCATTGCCATGTAATACTCCATTATATATATATATATATATATATATATATATATATATATATACACACACACCACGTCTTCTTGGTCCACTTATCAGGTGATGGACATTTAGACTCTTTCCATGTTTTGGCTATTGTTGACAGTGCTGCTATGAACATTGGGGTACATGTGTCCCTATGCATCAGCATTTCAGTATCCCTTGGGTAAATCCCTAGTAGTGCTATTGCTGGGTCATAAGGGAGTTCTATGGATAGTTTTTTGAGGAACCTCCACACTGTTTTCCAGAGAGGCTGCACCAGTTTACATTCCCACCAACAGTGTAGGAGGGTGCCTGTCTCTCCACACCCTCGCCAGCATCTAAATGTCCATCACCTGATGAGTGGATCAAGAAGATGTGGTATATATACACAATGGAGTACTACATGGCAATGAGAAAGAATCAAATATGGCCATTTGTAGGAAAGTGGATGGACCTTGAGGGTGTCCTGCTAAGCGAAATAAGTCAGGCAGAGAAGGACAGACATCATATGTTTGCACTTATAGGTCTAACAGTAGAACAGGAGAAAACTAATGGAGGACCAGGGGGAGGGGAAGAGGGGGAGAGAGAGGGATGCAAAACTTGAGAGACTATTGAATACTGAAATCGAACTGAGGGTTGAAGGGGAAGGGGGAGGGGGGAAAAGAGGTGGTGGTGATGGAGGAGGGCACTTGTGGGGAAGGGCACTGGGTGTTGTATGGAAACCAATTTGACAATAAACTATTTAAAAAAAAAAACAACAAAATCAATACTAAGACTTTAGTCTCTCATTCAATTCCTTTATTCCCACCCTCATTTCTTGCTTAGGTTATTTTGATAGTATCCTAACTTTAGTGTATTCTTCTGGGTTTTTTTTTTTTCATCTTTCACAATCTTTTTAAAAGAACTACATTAATCAAATCCTTCCCCATTTTAAAAACCATCAGACTTCCTGTGCCTTCAGCACTTTCCCAAACTGTTGAGAAAAAGAAAAGTGAGGCATTAAAGGGAAAGGTTAATAGGATCACCATTGACAAATTGGTCAAATCAGCTTTTAGAAGGTTGTATGTATATTCCGTCCTTCTCTTCAAGGTTCAAAAATTCTTATTAGTGTAATTTGAAAAGTTCTGCAGAACTAAGATTTATGTATCTTTGTTTAACCTATTTTGGTAGGTTGTGTTTTCCAAAGTTGGCCACAATATCCCCCACACCACGTGTTCTTGCAGTATGACTGTGACAAGCTTCATTTTGAGAGAGGATCATTTTTCCTCCCTTTGAATGTGGGTAGGCTATGGCTAACATGCCACTGATGCTCTGTGACTTGTGAGGCTAGGTCTTAAAAGGTTACTGTTTTAATTTGGTTCTCTTGAGACAATTGCTGTTGAAACTTAGCCATCGTGTTCTGAACAAGCCCAAAGTAGTCCATGTGGAAAGACAATATAGAGTTGGCCAGTGTAGGTGTTCCTGGCCAAAACCTGTCTGACAGCATCTGTCATCAGACATGTAAATAGAGTTACTTCCAGGTGACAACATCTCCTGCCCCCACTGAACATATCACACACCCAGCTGTTGAGTCTTCTCAGCAGGGGTCCCCAACATCATGGATTAGAGATAGGCTATTCTTTCGCTGTGCCATTTGTCAACTCCGGACCCAATGAATCCATGATTATGGTAAAATTGTTGCTTTAAGCCACTAAGTTTTGGAGTAGTATGTTATGCAGCAAGAGTACCTGGCACACTCATAAAATAATATTGTTTGTGAATAATGACAGCTGGCTTGCTTCTTATCCAATCCGCACACTTCTGTTTCTTTTTTGTGTCTTGTATTGGTCAGAACCTCAAGTACAACACAGAATAGAGGAGTTGCTAGGAGATTTCTTTGTCTGATCTCAAACTTCCAGGTGAGGTGGGGGAGGTGATGTTCAGGATTTCACCCTTAGTAAAATGTTTGCTGTAGGTTTCTTTAATAGGTACTTAAATTTCATCAATGCGGATCCCTCTATTTCTCCTTTTTTTAGAGTTTTTTCATGATTCTTTATTGGATTTTATCAAGTATATTTTCTGTATTGGTTGAGATGCTTAAATGGCTTTTCTCCTTTATGCTGTTAATGCAGTAAATTGACTAAATTTTGAGTGTTTAAACAGTTTCACATTTCTGATATATACACAGTTTGGTGGTCATGTATAACTGTTGTGTGTATCCCTGGATTTGGTCTGCTAGTATTTTGAATAGAGTTTTTGCATCTATGTTCATGAGCAAGGTTGGCCTCTAATTTTTCTTTCTTATAATGTCCTTGTCAGGTATTGATATCAAGATATGCTGGGCTCATCAAATGAGTTAGGAAGTGTTGCCTCTTTTTCTGTTTTCTGTGCAACTCTGTTAGATGGGTGTTATTTCTTCCCTAAGTATTGACTCTCATCTGTACCAGGAATTTGGGACTCAGTGTCTTTAATAGCTGTCGAACTGTTAAGAGCCTTCTGGCCTTTTTGTATTTGTTTGCCTTGGAACTTGCCCATATCAAATGTATAAAGTTCTTCATGATGCTCTTTATCATATTCATGATATAACTCCATCATATTTTTCATGTCTGTAGAATCTGGAGTGACAGCCTCTTTTCCCATCCTGTCCATTATTTGTGCCCTTTTTCTTTATGAGTCTTCTCGGGGTTATCTATTTATAACTCTTTTGAAAGGCTAGCCTTTTGACCTTGTTAATCCTCTCAAATATAAAATTTTTCCTATTTTATTAATTTCCATTCTTTATTATTTCCGTTTTTCTGTTCTACTTTATTTGGACTCATTTAGTTTTCCTAACTCCTTAATATAAATGGTTAGATCTTTAATGTCCAGCTCTTTTCCCTTAATATTTTTGAAAATATTTTAAGACTTTAAATTTTCCTGCAGTCATACCTTTATCTGCATCCCATACATTTTGATATGTCTTATATTCATTATTTATTTCATTATTACTTAGTTTTCAATTACATGGTGAATTCTTCCCCCACTTATCAGTTAGTTGGATATTTATTGCTTAATTTCCAAAAATTGGGGGATTTTCTATTTTTTATTTTTATCTTATTTCCATTGTGGTTAGAAAAAATACTCTATTATTTCATTTTTTTTGGAAATTTATTGATACTTGCTGTATCGCTCAGTATATGGTCAGTTTTGGTGAATGTTCCATGTACATTTGAAAAGTATTTGCATTTTGTAATTATGTGATACAGAATTCTAAACATGCTGATTATCTTAATTATGTTAATGTAAACATTCAAATTTTCTATATTTTTTATTGACTTTTTTCTTTGTTTATTATTTCAGATACTGAGGTATGTCAGAATCTTCTACCATGTTGTGGTCCTATCTATTTCTCTGTTTACATTTGTCAATTTTCAGTTTATCTCTGGAGGCTAAAATATTATGTATATACTTAGAATTGTTATGGTCACCTGGTGGATTGAATTTGTGAAATGCTCCTGTTTACGTCTCATGTGCTTCTTACTTCAAAGTTTGCTTTTTAATCTGATTTCAGTCTAACTATACCACCTCTTCTTTGACTAGTATTTACATGGTTTACTGTTTCCATCCTTTTACTTTTATTCATAATGTATCCTTATTCTTAATGTTGTCATTTATAAGTAGCACACAATTACTTGTCTTATTTTTATACAATCTAATCACCTTTGCCTTTTTCTAATTAGCATAGTTGGTATATTTACATTTAATTTATTACTGTTATATTTAGGTTTAAATATATAGTTTTACTTTTTTAAATTGATTTGTTACATTTGTTTTGTATTCTCTGCTTTCTTCTTATCTTTATATTAAATATATTCTCTATTTCCTCTTTTATTTCACATTCTTGAGCAGTTCTTTTATTGGTTACTGATTTTTTTAGTACCCTTTTTCCTCTGGCTTTTCATATGGTTTCAACACAAGCAAGGCTTTCCTTGCTAACATGGGATTGGACTTAATTTTAATGTACATTTTAAAATAAATTTAAAACAACCCCCAGACTCACCAGATGCATTTAGCTCTCCAGTATGTTAATGTTCACTAACAGAATAACCAGAAACTTATAGAACTTTAAATAAAGCTTCTGCTGCTGTTTTTGTACATATTTATACTTCTTATGTTGAATTTGAAAGGCATTACAAGTTTTACATCTCATCCCTGAGACAAAAAATTCAATTTTCACTTGCTCAGTCACTAAATGCTTTACAAGTGGTTTTAGTACTGGTGCCAGAAACAGCATTAATTAACTGTCAGTCAGGGCTCAGACACATGCAAAGTGTGTGCTCTGCTCTGTGTAGTTACAGGACACTAACACAGCCAACAACGTACATTTATTAATGTCACGTATAATGTGTTTGTCATTTGAAAAAGCTGAAGAGCTTCTTAGCTGCCTTGTCCTATAGATGATAAATTGTACAAGTTATTGTTACATATTGTTAGTGTTTTACCTGAAAGAAAATCATCTCACTACTTCTGCTTCAAAGTTAATGTAGTTTAATTGAAGACTATCTGGACATTGCAACACAAGTTTGTTGTTTGTTTCAAGTTTTTTTTATTAAAAAATTTTTAAAATGTCTTTATATTATTTTGAGAGAGAAAGGCAAAGAGCGAGCGGGGGAGAGGCAGAGAGAGAGGGAGACACAAAACCTGAAGCAGGCTCCAGCCTCTGAGCTGTCAGCACATGGGGCTCGAACCCACAAATCATGACCTGAGCCAAAGTCAGACGCTTAACCAACTGAGCCACCCAGATGCCCCTCAAGTTTTTGTTTAAATTCCAGTGTGCATGTAGTGTAGTATTAGTTCCAGGAGTAGAATTTAGTGCTCATCACTTATATATACCACCCAGTGCTCATCATAACAAGTGCCCTCCTTGATACCATCACCCGTTTGGCCCATCCTCCACCCACCTCCCTCCATCAACCCTCAGTTTATTCTCTGAAATTAAGAGTCTGTTTTATGATTTGCCTCTTTTTCCCCCTGTCATCTGTTTCATTTTTTAAATTCCACATATGAATGAAATTATAGTATTTGTCTTTATCTGACTGTTTCACTTAACATAATATTCTATAGTTCCATCCATGTCATTGGAAATGGCAAGATTTTATCCTTTTTTATGCCTGAGTAATACCTCATTATATACATATACCGCAACTTCTTTATCCATTCACCAGCTGGTGGACATTTGGGCTCTTTCCATAATTTGGCTAATGTTGGTAATGGTGCTATAAACATCGGGGTGCATGTGCCCCTTCCAATCAGTATTTTGTATCCTTTGGGTGAATGCCTAGTAATGCAGATTTGAGATCCTGGGGTAGTTCTACTTTTAACTTTTTGAAGAACCTCCCTACTGTTTTCCAAAGTTGCTGCACCAGTTTGCATTCCCACCAAGAGTGTAAGAGGGCTCCTCTTTCTCCGCATCCTCACCAACATCTTTTGTTTCCTGTTGTTAATTTTAACCATTCTGACAAGTGTGAGGTGATACCTTATTCTGTTTTGATTTGTACTATACAAGTTTTTTAACACTACTTTTATCATTTGCAGTTCTTACATGCATGAATAAAGCAGAATTCTTATTGAGTAGCCAAAATAAAATGCGAACATTATTTGGATTTGGATGCTAAAGCTAAATGAGACTCATTTATAACTCCACTTGCAAATATTTTTGTCCATTAATATAGCCTCGCTGTTCTCACTGGTTGAGTTTATAACAAATAAATATAAATTTGAACCTCTAGAATTTATGCTGATCGAATGCTGCTTTTCTGTTTTATATATAGATTGTCTGGGTTTGTGTAAGATTTAATTGGAAAAAAATTTTTACTAAATAGAATTAAACTCATTAATAAAAACAGATGAACACCTGTATTTAGGTAAGTAAAGCTTACGTAAGTTACACAAGTTGTATTCACACTTGGCTTTTATCCACCTTAAGCCTTGCTTATCAAAACCGATTGCATTTAAGGTTGCTTAGAGGCTGTGTTTGTAGGTGGGGCCATCAGCCTCTACAATTAAATACTTAGAACACACTGTCCCTTCTTGGACATTTGTTTGAAGACTGAATTACCTTGGATTCTTAGGTAAGGAAGAACTTGAAGTTTCTTACTCTTAAGGTTTCCTTTGCTTTTTATTTATTTTGTTTAATTTTTTTATTTTTGGCTATGTGGGAATCAGAAACATAAGAATGAATAAAATAAAAAGATGCTTTGTAATACATGGGTTTACTCCATGTTTCTTAGTTGTATTTTATTTGAGGTATTTTAGAAGTATAGTTCATTTTTTGTTTTCCAAATTTTATAGACTGTGTTTGAGTTTCTTATTTATTTGAATTCTCATTACTTTTGTAGCTAATCAAACTCCCAAGATTTAAGTTACTTGCTTAAAGTTAAGTATTTATGAGTAGAATACAGTTACTAACTTTGGACTCTCTTTTGGTGCAAGCATTCAGTTTAGCCAGTCTTCTCTGATGGTGCTGTAATTTAATGCAGTGTAGAACAGCTAAATCTCATTGTTTCCAACATTTTATAAATGTAGTAAGAGCTTGATAAATACACTTTGTTTTGTGACTGTTTCAGAAATTGGAGTACAGTGACATGTCTTAGTGAACTACAGATCAATCCTTAAGAAAATATGAGATGATATTTTATTTAGTCAATTTATTTTGAATAAAGAGCAGTCTCTACTTTTTGAGTGAGGATTTTTTTTAATTTTCTAAGTCATTTTATTTGGGAAAGTTTTAGACTTTGGGTTACACATGGAGATTGGGATATATGTTAATTTTTTCTTCCTTCCTGTATCCAATCCTTACCTTAACCTGAGGTGGCTGTCAGTCTGGGGAGGAGTAGGTGGTGCTGGCAGTGAGTTTGCTGACCATTGTGCTACGAGAGAGTATGGCATGGCATGAATAAAAGTGCAAAGATTACTAGGTAAAATTTACCTGGCTACCTTTACCACTGTCAACTTATGATAAAGGTGCTGTGAGTTTAGAGTTTATTTGAGGTGTTCAGGGAAGACCTCAGGTAGGAAATAGAATTTGAGCTATATCTAAGATGGGAAAGATTTGGAGAGAAAAATTTGGATAGACAGTGAAGGATGTATCAATCTAGATCCATTCAAGAGACAGAAACCACACAGTAATTAAGATGGTTAATTTAATATAAGGAATTATTAAGCTGTGGAAGAAGAGAAACTATAATTACTGTATAAAGAAAAATTTATAAAGATCCCCCAGGGATGAGGGAAAGTACCCAAGAAGCAACAAACTGGGAACATGGGTTTAGATCTTATTGATGATGTAGTGGCAGCCCATTGTGTGGTAGAGAAATTTGGTGGTTGCCTAGGCCAAAGCTGGTCCACAGTCACTGTGACCAAGACTGGTGGGAGGGTGTGCAGAGTGAATCAGGGTGCTGGTACAGGTGTGAGGTCTGGAGTGTGCGGTGCCTGCGTGGAAGGGCCACAGCAGCAACTCTGGGATCCAGGTGAGTTGAGGCTCATAGGCAGGTACAAAGGACGTTGGGGCACTGCTTTGGGTACTGCTGGAATGGGGAGTTGGAAAGCTTCCCTTTTTTTTTAAGTAACCCAGGACTCTTTTGGGCAAGGTACTTCCAGGCTACTGTGTGTGACGGAGGTCAGGTGACTGACTCCGTAGTATGCATGTGGCCTGAGGAGAGGGTGCAGAGAGCAGCGACCTGGTCTGAGGTACACACCTATGCTGTCTGGGACTCTTGCCACATTGCTGTTGCCACCAGAATAGACAGCTAGAGTAAGAGGGAACGCATCGCATCCAGTCAGATGCTGGACAGACTGTACCCTGTAGCTACCTAGTACTAGAGCAGGTTTGTTTTGTTTTGTTTTGTTTTGCCAGTCTTGGAGCTATTGGCTTTTGAGCTAGATAATTCTTTGTTGTGAGTGCTCTCCTAGGCATTATAGGATGTTTAGCAGGATCTCTGGCTAATCTGACCTTGATTCACACTCCTGTGAAGTCTTTCACTTCACTGAAGATGTGTCTCCCTGTTTCTCCTTACTCTTGTAGTTTGTTTTAATTGTGTGTGTGTGTGTATGTGTGTGTGTGTGTGTGATCCTATGATCCAGAACAGTTAAATGGTCATATACCTGCTATCTTTCCTTGTGTGTATTGAAATTTGCCTCTTTTTAATTTCTTGAATATTATCTTTGGCCCACGGTTTTACATTTTAGCAACTCATTTTATTGGTTTTCTCCTCTCATTTAGAAATGGACTCCAGTATCAAGGAAGAAATTCCTGTGCATGAGGAATTCATTTTATGTTGTGGAGTTGAAACCCAGGTTCTAAAATGTGGGCCCTGGACTAACCTCTTCAATGAGCAGAGAGCCAACAGGCCTAAGCTGCTTATTTTTATTATTACAGGTAAGTTTAAAAATCTGGATGAGGAGTCTTTATACAGATACTTCTATAACTTTTTCAGATTTTAAGAGAATTTGATAAATATAAAAACTTTGTGGAAAGAAATAAAATCACTCAAACCATTGATAACAACCACCCTTAGTACTTCAGAGGCTGGGCTTTTTGTTTCCCATCAATGCATTTATATTATATGTGTTATGTTGTCTGTTACATATGCATTTTAAGTCATAATTGGAAGAATACATATAGTTTTATAACCTACTTTTAAAATTTCTTAGTATTTAGAATAATTAGAACTATCAAATTTGTGACATTTTTCTAAATAATTATTTTTGTCTCATTCCAAGATGGTTGTAAGGTTACTGTAGAATGTTTATTTATTCTGAGATGTGGCAAGTGGGTCATTTGTGACTTTTGCAGGATGACTGTCAATATAATGTCAGGTAGTTTCTTGATTGTAGATATTCAAAGCCCTTTTAAATCTGTGAGTTAGAACATGTGAATATTAGCCTTAAAGATTAAGAATGAAACCGTGACTACATACCATACCATACTTAGCTAAGCCAAGGAGGTATGATGACTGTATTTCTTTTCTTGTACATTTTTTTGTTTGTTTGTTCTTTCTGGGTTAATTATTGTCTTATTTGCTTCATTTTCTATTTTTGAATCGCTAATTTATCCTAAAACTATTCTCTAGGAAATGGGGGAAGGGCAGTCTTTTTACTGCATTTGAGTAATCAGTCAGGTTTTGTTTTTGTTTTTCTGTTTTGTTTTGTTTTCATTCTTTGGAGTTATCCTTCCTAGAACTCTCAGTTTTTTGGCTCCAGTCTGGAAAGATTGCTCTGTAGGTCTGCTGCACAGGCCATCCTGGGGATTCCTGTCACTTTTCTTCTGAGTTAGATTCCATTTCCTGGACCCCACATTTTCTTATTTCTTGGTTTATTCATCAAGTACATCTTTTAGTAACTTCCTGAGAAAAGGTGCATGGAAGTAATCTTTTAAAGATCTATCATGTCAAAAAATGTCTTAAACTTCTAGGTTGGAGATAATTTTTCCTTAGAATTTAGAGAGCATTTTTGCTGTTTTCCAGGGTTGGGAGCTGCTTTTGAAAAGTCTTGATATCATTCTGAATTGTTATCTTTTGTATTTGAAGCTCACCTGCAAGGAAAAGCATTTTAGATCTTTTCTTTGTTTTAAGATTTTGAAACTGTACCATAAAGCACCTTGGTGTGGATATTTTTTTCATACACTATAGGTTTTTGTGGACCCTTTTAAACCAGAAAGTTATATACTTCAATTCTAAGAGCTCTGTTTTCTCTTTTTTTTATATAGTCTCCTGTTTTCATAGGTACGTTACATTTTCTTTGACTTCTTGCGTTGTTAGAGTTTTTACTTGCTTCCTTTTTCTGTTTGTTTGCATTAGCATTTGTTTTTCCTCAAATATTTGGTAATCCTGACTGCTGTTTCATTTTTAAGAGGAAGACACAAAACAGCTAATTGGGATCTTTGTGTTTAGGGGTGAGGCTTGTCCTCAAAATTGCCTAGAGTGACCAGCCATCATAGTCTGAGAGATTGTCTAGGACACATGACTTTTAGTACTAAGCCCACAATAGTCCTGTGCAAAACAGGATGGCGTCACCCTAGGCAGTCTCATGCTAGGGTAATTGGGTTGGGACCCAGCATTTCACTGGAGAATTTCCAGCTGTCAGTTATCTGTACCTATTTCTTGAGTCATTCAGTTTTCCTAGGAAGGAATCTTCCAGTACCCTGTTTGAGGAGTGGAAGCCTGTTTGTGAATATTCAGGGCTGAACAAGGGAAAGAAGGTAGGAAGTTTCAGTGTTTAGTAACAGTTACTCTAGGCTCTTCTCAGTATAGTGCTTCTGTTTTCAGTTGGCCTGAGATTCCTGATCCAAAACCTCTTCCATTTAACCTGTTCCGGAAATAAAATCTCCAGTCTCCTGCCATGATTTTAGAAAGTAGTCTGTTGGCCTCTATTAAAATTAAAAATACGCTTGCCAGCAGCAAGGAACAGTTTGAAATTATAGGCATGACAAGTGCTAGGTGATGGAGCAGAGATCTGAGGCCATGGCAATGTACAGGACTGAGAGGGAAGTAGAAACATTGTCTTGGACCAGAGACAGGATATTTCTTCTGAGGCTCACATGAAGGGGGTGAAATTAGTTACCAAAGCGGAGAAGTGTGAAGCTATCTCAGAGAGAGTAAAGTAATTTCCTGCCTCCTGAGCTCTGTTTTCTCTTCTAATTAAGAGTTGAGGTGATCTGTTGAGAACAAATCTGGCAGAGGTTAGATAAGGGCCCTGAGGAAAGTGGTCAGTCTTGAGAATAGCAGATATACAGGGTGAAAGGAATTATCATTTGGGAACAAGTAGATTTTGAGCAGCACGGGGATGGAATAGCAGGTGTATTGGGAGTGAAGTATAAAAGTAAAAGACCTATCAGAAGTAGAATGGTTTGAAATGTAACCATTTTGGGGTAGCAAAAAAAATCTAAGCCAGTGGTTCTTAAAGTTGGTGTTGGGACCAACAGTATCATCTGAGAACTCGTTAGACATGCAGGTTCTTGGGCCCCATCCCAGACCTACTGAACCAGAAAATCTAGGGGTGGAGCAGTCTGTGTTTTAACATTCGTTCCAGGAGGTTGTGATATGCTCACTCCTGATCCTAGGGTGTGACTATCAGAATTAGTTGCTTAAGCTTCATTTGCATGAAGTTCTTTGAATTTGATCAGGTTAATGAATTATGGGTCATGCGTGTTGGCTCAGTGAATCTACCCAGATTTTGAAATCTCCTGACATGGAATGGCACCTGAAACTGTCATTTAAAGGTCAAGGTTTTCAGGGAATAGTGAGAATGACTACAAAATTGACAGATGGAGGTGGAGGAGGAGAGGTTGTTGCAGTAAGCCGACAGTTCCCTGTGCTTCCCTACTCAGAGGTATCTGTTCACTCACGCATTTACCCTCAAGCTGGGAAACCTGTGTCGCAAAAGTCTGCGCTCTCCTTGAGGTGTGTGAGGTGTTAGAGTGCGGGCTCCACGAGGCTTGAAAGGGAGAGTCCGTCGTAGGGGAGACAGCCAGGTTTAAGAGACGATGACGAGACATACAGAGGGAGCATTCAGGGAAGACACTGTGAAGAAAGAGGAGCTTAATTCTCAGCCTTTTGGCTAAGATCAAGCGTAGTATCTGTTCTCAGCTTAATATCTGACGCGTCCGCTCTCGGGGGACGGGACATTAGGGGAATTTTTAGAGCAGGGAGCGGGTCCTGGAGCTTGCTCCGTCCGCTCGGCGCATCGCCCTGGTGTTGCAGTGCTTCCAGGAGCGGTGCCCGCCCCGCTTCTCTCCCAGGCCGGTCTCCCGGAAGTAGCGGGAAGTAGCCGCTGGTCTTTGCTGGGCTTTGCTCTCCGTCGTGCGCCTCCTTCTTTCTTGAAGGCCCGCCGCGCTTCCGGAAAAGGCTTCTTTGCTTCCCGTCGCCTCTCTGTCGAGTCCTCTGGCGGGCGGCGGCTCTCTTTTGCCTCCGTCTCTTACGAGTTTGGGGGCTTTGTCGTTCCCAGTCACTCTGACCTAGTCCACATCCAGCATCCCACTCCCCAAAAGAAAAAAAAAAAGAAAAAAAGAAAGAGAAGCTTAAAACATTTGTTGCTTTGTGGTGTCATTGTTTTGTGTCACTTTGACATTTTCAGATCATTTTTAGCTTTTTAGTTGTTCTTCTATTTTTGCCTATGTTTCTTTCTATGTTTGCTTTTCTATTCACATTGCTGCCCTTGGCCCTTTTCTTGGAGTTCATGGGAGCTGTAGGCTGGTGCTGTTCATTAGTTTTTGGAGTTCAGAATTGTATTTTATATTTGGGCTTCATCTGTTTATACTGTGGGGAAATTTTGGATGACAGTATTTCAAGGATTGTTAAACCACTGAAGACGTCATATTTAGTCCATCTCTGATAGACGGATGTAACATTTCATTTTAAATCGCTTTGCTTTTGCAGCTAGCAAATTTAATCACTTTTAAGTTGGTAATGATAATGAGGAGTGATTTATTAGAATCCACAGATTGAGGAACTTTTAATTTAATTTCGTCTTTTCCAGTGAAGCTCTGTTGTAGATTTCCTGTTAAGTAACAATATCCTGGGACTCCCTTTAAATAGAGAAATGACCAAAGGGAACCAATTTGAGAACTCCCTGTAGAATGTATTGAGTCATTTTAAGTCTCCAGTGTCATCTGGGGATAATAGAGTCATGTAATGTGTCTTAGATTTGAGCACAGTGACCGGAAATGGTGCAGACGAGGCTCCATGTGCAAGTCCGGCGTTCTTTCCATCTGACCACCTTCTGTATAGAGGCTATGCTACATTAACTTTATACGTGGCAGCTCTTGTCTCCTACGAGATTAAGGGAAGGCAGAAGTCTACAGTTGCAACGTTGAATAGTTGGTTTATGGGCAGCTGGGTTCTAGACATGGTCGCCACAGCCTCTGTTATATATTTCTCAGGCATCTGACTATACATTTGATCAAGCATGTGTTTATAACACATTCTGATATCTTTTTATAAAAAGTTGTACTAGCATTTTTATATTGGAATGCTTTCAAACATCCCTGTACCTGAAGATACACATGTCCATACATGTGTGAAGGTGTGTATATCTGATGTTAGCTGCATAAATAAGACCCTTTAAGGTTTTTTTGGTTTCCTAACCAAGAAGTTAAGTTCATGGTTCATAAAGTGTAATATAAGCAATAATATTTAAGTGGTGAAGTATGCCATGACATTTAAACGGTTTGCATTACATTTTCCACTTCTATCTCACTTGCCAGTTGGATCTTCATGATACTTACTGGCCATTTTGGACTCTTCTTTTTCTTCAGGAGCCATGCTCTTCATTGCTTGAGGGCCTTTGCACCTGCTCTTCTCCTGTCCTGGTATCTTCTTTCCTCAAATTTTTACAGGGTTGATTTCTTTTCATCTTTTGGGCCATCTCCTCAAACATTTTTCTTAGACCACCCTAATCTCTTGTCTTGAGGATCTTTCCACGAGCCTCACAAAACTTACCCCACTCTCGAATTATCTTATTTACATATTTAGTTATATGTATATATTTTTCCACTGGATATGAATCACAAAGAGGCCTTTAACTGTCTTGTGCCTGACGAAGTGACTTCCATGTAGTAAGTGACCAGTAAATAATAACTAAAAAACCATACAAAAGAAACTATAGTACTAAATAGAATGGTAAACGTGAAGTAGTTGAAAGTATCATTTACTTGATGATGATAAATAGTGAACAAGAAAGCTTCAAGGTATTTGCTTAAGGTCTTATAGTCATTAAGCAAAAAAACTCAGAACCCGAAGATAGGTGGAAAAAATTGTTTTGTAGCAGTTCATTAGCTAGTTCTTTCCAGTTTTATATTGTTAACTCATTGTAATTCATAGTAATTATTGCATCTAATTCATGTGGGTGTTATCTTTGGATTCTCCTTAAACCGGTTTTAACACACTGTACACCTTAAACTTACAGAACATGACCTGTCAGATTTATTCAATAAAAAATAAATATGTAATAACAATTATAGTAATAATAGCTATAATTTATTCTGTACTTACTATGTGCCAGGTATTATGCAAGTGATTTCCCGTGCATAATCCCTAGTGATAAGGCCAGCTACTTTGTGGGCTTTTGGTAAAATTAACTAAAACAAGGTACACAAAAGATCCTAAGCCAGGTAGTTTACGGTCTTTTATAAATTCAGTATTATTATTTTCTTTTGTAGACTCTTCTAGTCATCAAATATTTATTGAGCACTTATCATCTGTGTGATCTTGGGCAAGCTATTTAACCTCTTTGTACCTCGGTTTTTTCATCCATAAAATGAAAGTAATACTAGTACTACCTGAGGTGGGGACTAAATGAGTTAATACGTGTAAAGCACTCAAATGCTACCTAGCATGTTATACGTTCCAGCACTTTAAAATGTTGACAGGGGCACCTGGGTGGTTCAGTCGGTGGAGCGTCCGGCTTCGGCTCAGGTCATGATCTCACGGTTCGTGGGTTAGAGCCCCACGTCGGGCTCTGTGCTTACAGCTAGCTCAGAACCTGGAGCCTGTCTTCAGATTCTGTACCTCCCTCTCTCTCTGACCATCCCCTGCTCACACTGCCTCTGTCTCTCCAAAATAAATAAAAACCATAAAAAATTTTTAATGTTGATGATTATTATTTTCTACCCATGTGAAGAAAAAAGGTAAAACTTAGCTGAGGGACATAAAACATTTAAATATGATACATAACCCAGAAGATTATACTCAGTAATGTAAAAAATATCAAACCTTTCTAAATTAATGTATAAATGAGGTGATTTCATCAGAATTCTGGGAAAAAATTTAAAAATTGAAGCTGGTGGAAATAATTCTAAAGGTTATGAGACCAACCTAGAAAATTTAGGGGAAAAAATTAAGAGAAGGGATTTGCCCTGCCAGTTACCGAAACATTAAAAAGAGTAAACAAAACAAAACAATGTAGTAATCAAGGCAGTATGGTGCTGGCAGAGGAGAAAAGGAGAAAATACATGGAATTATTTGGAATCAGAATTAGCAAGTTAATGTAAGAATTCAGGGTTGAATTCAGAAGACATTTCAAATCAATGCAGAAAGAATGCATTATATAATGGTCTTGGGACACTCGGCTAATCATTTGGAAAGAAGTTGGATTGCTACTTTGTACTTTATACTAAAAAATATTCCAGACTTCTTAAAGATTTAAATCTAAAGCATCCACATCCACCATACATGTTACAGCCCCAGCGCCGTGCAGCCCTCCTCTCTTAGTTCTCAGAGCTGCACCGTGGCCAGCCAGCTGACCAGAGGACTTATTACTGCACTTAAAGAAGTTTCTGTGCTGCTTAACAAAGACAGCACTAGCACAATTACAAAAATGAATTTAGAACTTCGGTCATTAGGTCAGAATGCAACAGAAGCACCCTGGCAATATGGATGACAAGGCCGTTTATTGCCCTCACGGCTAGACACGACACGTCTGAGCAGCTTACATTTATATAGCACTTGTGAATCGAGCAGTGTTTAGGTGCTTTACGTACATTAATTCACTTAGTTCTCACATTAGGTCGTGTGATTATGATCCTCATTTTGAAGACAAGGAAACCAAGGCCCAGAGAGGTTAAATAACTTTCCAAAGGTCACACACTTACTAGGTACACAGCCAGGATTCCAGCTCACACAGTCTGGCTCCAGAGTCTGTGTCCTTAACCACTTTGCTACATTGCCTGTCAAGGAAACTGTTGAGAAATCACTGTCATGTGACAAGGGGGGCAGAGGTTATATCAGTGCCACAAAGCCATGTCGTGTCATTGGAAAGAAGAGAAACCTAATAGCATGAAAAAATAATAAATTGGACAAAAGACATTGCTGGAAATGAACTAGTGTCTGCGAAAGCATTATATAGATGATGACTGCAAGATGAAACCCCATTTCACTGCTTTTCTCCCTAAAGATGTATCAGATTGACTCTTTTCTGAAAGATCATTATTTATTCCATTTCTCTATAGCAAACCCATGTCAAAAATATCTTCTGTACATACACAAGAAAAATCTATATGTTGGTGGTCTTTTTCCCAAAAGTGACTATACATCTGTTTACAATAAAAGTACTTGTGATAAATGACAAGGAAACACTCAGTACACTCCTCAACGTACTCTTTGTGAATGATCCTTACACTGGCTTGTTTTCATGCAGCTTGGTAACTGAGCACAATAATATCTTGAAAGGCTTTAGAGGCAGGATTAATGACTTCAGACCAATGGGATGCTAATGGGAAGCCACTGTAAGATGTTTAAATAGATTACAGCTATGATTTGATTTCAAGTTTTAAGGTATCTCTCAGGGTGCCCTGAAGAATGGATTCCCAGGGGACAAGAGTAGCTAGAAGGGCCATTGAGAAACTTGTGCAGAAAACTCAGTAGAACTGATAATACTAATGGAGAGAAGTAGACAGTGTTGGAATGTATTTTGGAAGCAAAATTGGCAGGATTTATTAGTGAATTGGCTGGGAAGAACAGAGAAACCTGGTCTTAGGACTTGAGTATTTGGTTTAAGATTGGTGGTTCTATTCATTACGTTAAGAAATAGGGAGGAAGAATTTATCTTGAAACAGTTGGAGAACAAAGCAGGAGCAGGAATCTTCGGAGTGATCATTCCCAGACTTAAGGCAGAAAGGATATTAAAATTGAAGTGTATCTGTCAATGTTAGTAGATTTGTAGAAGAAAGTGTGAGGACACATAGACGCATCTTTTCCATTCTGCACATCTTCTTAGGTGAGCCTCACTTTGGTTAACTAAGATCTGTGTTTCTTTTCTTAGGTAATCCAGGTTTTTGTTCCTTTTACGTACCATTTGCAAAGGCTTTGCACTCTTCAACAAACAGACGCTTTCCGGTTTGGGTCATCAGCCATGCTGGACATGTCTTGGCCCCCAAAGACAAGAAGATTCTTACAACCTCGGATGGTATGTCTTGATTAGCGGCTGCTTTCCTTTCCAGTGAGTGGGGTGTTCATGTGTCTGGAAAGCCTGCTAAGGTTAAGAGTTACATCACTAGAGACCTTGACTTGTGGCATTGGGCCCAGGCTGTCACAGTTTGGTAATTTTAGGATTTTTAGAGTTATTTTAATTTTTTGAAGGTAATTTTCTTGAAAATGTTGAGCATCTCAAACAGTCTCCGTAAAGCTTGCCTTTTCTGTTTACTGGCTAGTAATCAGCTATATATTTATTGATCAAGCCCTGTATTTCCAGGATTGTACCAAGAAGTGGTGAGGGGAAAAAAGTATTATAAGCCACAGCCGTTACGCTAACATTTAGAGAATGATTAAGTGATAAACCCTGGCCTGCTAATCATGTAGATATTGAAGAAGTAAACAAAAGAGAGAACACAGTATTGGTTTGAAAAGACTTTGTGGAGTAGATGAGTTTTGACGAGTAGAATTTGGATCTAGGAGGTGAGGTGAGTGCCCAGATGTAACAGTCAGAAAAATCAGCATAGCAGCAAGAGAGATTCAGTAGGTGTGCCAGTGCTGGGCAGGGCCAGACGTGAAGGAGCCTTGGCACTGGGGAGAGCTCTCTGACTGCATTGCCGGAGGCCTTTAAATGCAGGACGTAAAACCATATCGCTGCAAACTACTTGCTTCTGAAGTATTAAAACTTAAGCATGTTCACTCTTCTAAAATATAAAAAATGGGAAAAGAAGAATACAGCATAACTTCTCTGTAGGCATCCCATTCAAGGGCCATTTGTCCTAAGCTTGTCCCTTCGTTAATTTGAGGTGGGAGACAGGTGGCTGTGGCGTAATTGCTGAGTTTACTCCTGGTTCTCGTATCCCTCTCCTGTGGTATGAGCGTTTTACTGAGCATCTAATTATAGGGGAAACCACGTGTGGGTAGGGAGGGAGGAAGGGGGAGGTGATACGGGAACTCTCTGTACTAATCTGTTCAAATTTTCTATAAATCTAAAACCATACATAAGGCCTGTTAAAAATTACTGGAATTTAAAAATAATTTAATATTTACATTTTGCTTTTTATTACTGTTTTAGCTTCATCTGCCATAATAGAAACCATAGACTAGGTAGCTCGATTAATAGGAATTTATTTCTAGTAGTCTGGAGGCTCTATACCCAACATGGTTCAGTTCAGGGGAGAGCCCTCCTCCTGACTTACAAACGGCCTCTTTGTCTTTGAGTCCTCATATGACAGGGAAGGAGACAGAAGAATTTCATCCTCTCCAGGAAGCTCTCTGATGTCTCTCCTAACAAGGCCACTAATCCCATCAGTAGGGCCCCCCCTTATGACCACCTCTCATCCTAATTACCTCCCAAAGCTCCTATATTCCCAGTACTATCATATAGGGGTTATGGCTTCAATATAAGAATTTTAAGGGACACAAACATTTAGTCCAGGATAGTCATGAGTAAGAATGTTTTATATATGTATTTTTAAGTTTGCTTATTTATTTTGAGAGAGAGGGTGTGCACAGATGAGGGGCTGAGAGAGAGGGAGTGAGAGAGAATCCTAAGCAGGCTCCACACTGTCAGCACAGAGCCTGACTCAGGGCTCGATCTCACAAACCTTGAGATCATGACCTGAGCGAAATCAAGAGTCAGACACTCAACTGACTGAGCCACTCAGATGCCCCAGGAAAGTTACATATTGACATTCCAAATGTGATCACAGGTATTGGTCAGCATATACATCTGAGCATTGCAACTGAGTAATAGTAAAACGAGTTACTACTTGAAACATTTTTACTAAATTGTTTGTCAGGTTTTAATAGTTGCCTTTGGTCTATCCTCAGATGTATTTCAAAACTGGCCCTTTGGGGGCACCAGGGTGACTCAGTCAATTAAGCCCCTAACGCTTGATTTCAGTTCAGGTCAGGCGCTGTGCTAACAGTGTGAAGCCTGCTTGGGATTCTCTCTCTCTCTCTCTCTCTCTCTCTCTCTCTCTCTCTCTCTCTCTCTCAAATAAATAAACATTAAAAAAAGAAAGAAAGAAAGAAAGAAACCAGGTCTTTGAAGCCTTGAGTAACAAGGGAAGTTTCTGTTCTAAGTGGAATTTCTCCCTACATCCACGAACATCTGCAGGTGTGCTAAATTTGTAATAATTGCTTTATTTGTAGAGGTGGGTGACAGTTAAGAGGTGATTCTTATTTTTATCCACATCCTGTTTTGGGCTGTTAACTGAAACATATGGTCAAGACACAACCACCCTTGTGACTACAAGGTAAATGCTCTTTGGTTCTGTAATCACTATGGAATTTTGTTCTCTTTTCTTTTCCCTCCTAAAGCCATAGCTCAGACCCTTTTTGTGTCGCCTCACTGTGAACATCTCAGTTCCCTTGCTTTTGACCTCCCCTCTCAATCATCACATATGGTAGTAAAGATCAGCTTCCTGAAATGTTCGTTCTGGTTCCAGAATCCTGTGTTAACTTTAAATTGATTTTAACATGAGATACCAGCTCTTGAGAATGGAATTTAGTCTCCTTTCCCGCCCACCCCCCCTCCCGCCTTCCACTTCATCCGTGTCATTTTAACTGCCTCTTTGCTAGCACTTAGAGAAAAATATGCCTGTACTTAAATTTGTTGGACTTGCATTCATTACTGTTGGGTAAGTCACCAGCCAGGTTTCCTCCGGCCTCCTCTTAAGACGTCACATGTAAGATTACCCTCATCTCAGGGGAGCCTGCGTGACTCAGTGGTTGAACATCCAGTTTTCAATTTCGGCTCAAGTCATGATCTCACAGTTGGTGAGATCAAGTCCCCCAGTGGACTCTGTGCTGACAAGCGTGGAGCCTGCTTGGGATTCTGGCTCCCTCTTCCTTTCTCTCTGCCCCACCCCTGCTTGCTTGAAACAAGCAAACAGACAAACAAACATTAAAAAAAAAAAAATTGCCCTCATCTCGGGAAACCGTCTCCTCCTCTCTGCTCAGTTTGCCTTTGGTAAACTAGACTTCGTTTCAGTACTTCAGCCACTCAGATTTCTTCCACTATCCTCTACTCCACCATCTTTTTTCACTTCCCTGATTACCTTCTATTTTGGATTATAGATCTAGATTCAGGGCAGTCGCTGTATAAATTAGCACCAAAATTCCAATGACATTTTTCATAGAAATAGAAAAAAAATCTAAAACTTGTATGGAATCATGAAAGGCACCACATAGCCAAATTAATCTTGAGAAAGAAGAACAAAGCTAAAGGCCTCATGCTTCATGATACCAAACTCTGTTGCAGAGCTGGTAATCAAAACAGTGTCACACTGGCATAAAAACAACCCAGTGGAACAGAATAGAGAGCCCAGAAATAAACGCACACATATAGAGTCGTTTAAGTTTTGACGGGGGCTCCACAAATGCACAGTGAAGGAAGAGGTAGTATCCTCAGTAAATGGTGTTCAGAAAACTGGATATCCAAAGGCAGAAGAATAAACCAATATATACATAAAATTAATTCAAAATGGATTAAATACTTTCATCAAGACCTGACACCATAAAACTTCTAGAAGAAAACATAAGGAAAATACTCCTTGACAGTGGTCTTGGCAGAGATTTTTGAATATAACACTAGAAGTATAGGTAAGAAAAGCAAAAATAAACAGTGCGACTGTCTCAAACTAAAGAGCTTCTGCACAGCAAAGGAAACAGTCAACAAAATGAAAAGATAACCTGTGGAATGGGACAAAATATTTGTAAACCATATGTCTAATCCAAAATATAAAAGGAACTTATATGCCTCAGTAGCAAAAAATGAAAAGTCTGATTTACAAATGGACAGATTTTTCCAATGGCCAAGAAGTATATGAAAAGATGTTCAACTTCACTAGTCATTAGGGAAATGCAAATCAGAGCCACAGTGAGACTCAACTTCACACTTGTTAGGATGACTGTTACCAAAAAAATAAAAAATAACAAGTATTGCCAACAGTGTGGAGAAAAAGGAACTCTTGTGCACTGTTGGTACAACCATTATAGAAAACAATATGGAAGTCGAAGTTCCTCAAAAATTGAAAATAGAACTTCTATTTGATCCAGTAATCCTACTTCTGGATAGATACCTTTTTAAAAAATGTTTATTTACTTATTTTGAGAGAGAGAGGAAGGGAGAGAATCAGAGAATCCCAAGCAGGCTCCACACTGTCAGAGCAGAGCCTGATATGGGCCTCAGTCTTATGAACTATGAAATCATGACCTGAACCAAAATCAAGAGTTGGATGCTTAACCTACTGAGCCTCCCAGGTGCCCCTGGATATATTTCTAAAGGAAATGAAATCTGTATCTCAGCTATCTGATGTCTGATATGATATCCCATATTCATTGCCACAGTATTCACAGTATGTGGATAATTCCAAGATCTTGAAACAACTTAGTGTCTGTTAATGGATGAATAGATCAAGAAAATGTGTATTTAGACAGAAAGATATTCAGCTATAAGAAAGAAGGAAATCCTACCATTTTCAACATATTGATAAGCCTGGAGAATGGTATGCTAAGTGAAATAAACCAGACACAGAAAGATAAATACTGTATGACCTCAGTTATGTGTGGAATCGAAAAAAGTTGACCTCCCAGAACCGGAGAGTAGAATTTTAGTTGCTGGGATTTGAGGGATGGGGAGAACTGGGGAGACACTGGTCAAAGGGTACAAACTTTCAGTTTTAAGATGAATAAGTTCTGGGGATCTAACATACAGCATGAGGATTCTGTATTGTATAATTGAAATTTTCTGAGAGTAGATCTTAGTGTTCGCACCATCACAAAAAAGACACGAGGTGATTATTCCCTCCATCCCGAGCCTGCTGAGGGCACTGCCGCACTTGCCCAGGCACACCTCAGAGCTCCACAGACATTCTCTCCGGCAGGGCCCGTATTTATGGCTGTGCTGGCTCTCGTGGTTCTTCCTGTGATCTGCAGGATGCACTTCAGCAAGAGGCCAGGGAACTCTGAGGCACAAGATTTAATACCTGTAGTTCCTGGAAGGTACATGGCACAGGGAACAGACCTAGGGGCCCTGCCTTTATTAGGGTCTGAGGGAGGGGTGTCAACAATTTTGGAGGTTCGCTCTGTAGAGCCAGAATTAGGACTTGGGAAGAGAGAAGTGGGCCACACAGCAGTTAGTTAAGTTACCTAAGGCTTTCTGAAAGGTACCTTCCTGGCGGCGGTGGTCTAGTTCCTTATCTGGTGGTTTTGCTAGCAGCTGTGTCATACGGACGCAATATGTTTATTGAAGATAGATGTCTTTTGAAACGGATGCCTCGCCAGTCAGAAGCGTAATGTCAGGCACTTACACTACACTGTGTAGGTGGTGGATGTATTCATTTGATTGTGGTAATCATTTCACATTACATAGGTATGTCAAATCATCACATAAAGACAATCATGTTCTGGGGCGCCTGGGTGGCTCAGTTGGTTAAGCGGCCGACTTCAGCTCAGGCCATGATCTCATGGTTTGTGGGTTCGAGCCCCACGTCAGGCTCTGTGCTGACAGCTCAGAGCCTGGAGCCTGCTTCTGATTGTGTCTCCCTCTCTTTCTGACCCTCCCCCGCTCACACTCTGTGTCTCTCTCTCTCAAAAATAAGTAAACATTTAAAAAAAATTTTTTAAACAATCATGTTCAACCTAAACAAATACAGTTTTTATTTGTTAATCATCAGTAAAGTTGAAGAAAAACAATTATAGAAAGTAGATGATGGGAACTTGGGGATTTATTGTATTATTCGCTCTACTTTTATGTATGTTTCAAAGCTTCCAGTCTTGAAAAAAATGTTAAAGAAATAAAAAGAATTACGGAATCTTAGATCTACAAGTGTCTACATCAATCCTACCGTGAACCCTTTTTTAAGGAAAGAAAGTGAGGCCCAGCAGAGCTAACTCACCTTCTGCTGGGGAGGGCAGAACCATGTCAGGAAGTGCCTTTTTCATGGTGTCTTTTTCTGTTATTACATGTGCTTTTGTGTGTGTGTGTGTGTGTGTGTGTGTGTGCGTGCACGCGCACACGCGTGCGGGGGTGTCCCTGTGTCCCTCTATGAATCCATTTCACTTGAAATTGAGAGTCTTTTACAGTCTGCATAAAGACTAGGGTATACTTTGAAAGGTAAATCAATACTGATTACCTTGCGTGAGAGATTTTCAGAGCAGTAGTAAGTGAAACCAAATACACAGATCTTGTTGCCTTGATTAAAAACATCTATTTCAAAGCCATTGTATTGAAATGTAACTGAAGGTGGATAGAATGTGGAGCAGATACTTGCTCTGCTATGAAATATTTTAAAAGATACATCTTTATTAAGCTATTTCTTCATACATACCCAAAGAAATTTTGGGGTTCAATACCATAGTTTTTCCTTTGTCAGGAAATGTATATTGTTTGCTTGGAGTGTATTTTTGCTATCTCTGTGGAAAACAGAGGTGTTAGAAGAAGAATTCTTAGAAAACAGACTCATTTAACATGCTAACCCTCCTGAAGCTGCCAGCTCTTCTGGCCTATTATCTTACCTCTGGCAAGAGAAGAGACAAGCCCACAACAGAGGGAGGCAGGAAGTAGTGGAAATCCCTTGGGATACTCCAGGAAGGATAATACATCTTCTTTTCTGTAATGTAATAGTGATTAGCCAACATGTCTGATTCCTACATTCTTAACCTGGGTGAGAAAGGCCATCTACGATAGAAGCTGTAGACTGAATTACCTAATGAGAGCAGCGTTCAACTTAGTTATCAACAGTAAGTCCTTAAGTCAAAACCAAGCATTTGAACATGAAGAGCAACTTTGAAAGTTGAAAATGGATTCGAAGGGTAACCCTCGATTAGGGCTTCTCAAATTTTGGCCGGCATCAGAACCACGTGGAGGATTTGTTAAAACTCAAATGAATGGGTGTCACCCCAAGTTGTTGGTTCCCATAGGTGTGGGGTGGGATCTGAGAATTTGCATTTTTAACAAGTTCCTGGGTCATGTTGACGCTGGTAGTCCCAGGACCCCATTTTCAGAACCACTATCATAGATCTTTACTAGTAAACACTAATGAGGAAAACCAGGAGAAATTAACTGTTGTGTGTCTGGATTTCTGGGAAATGTCTTTAGTTCTTGTTTTGTTGTTTTATTATTTATAACAGTATACTCCTTGCTTAGGCTGCCTGTGTCCTATTGAATTAAAAACTTAGTAATTAGAGCCTGGTTCCCTAATGAGAACAGTGCCATCTAGAGGCATTAGGCCAGAGGGCCACCAGAGGGCCAGAGCAAGCTGTGGTTTCTAGAGAGGGTAAATGGGCAGCTCATCATCGTCAGGGGCTTATTGACAACCTACTCGGTTATTACATGAAATTCCAGTCTCCACCTTTTAGGTTGGTGCCTTTCTAAAAACTTGTTTAAATGTTTATTTTATTTTTGAGAGAGGGAGACAGAGGATCTGAAGCAGGCTCTGTGCCAACATCAGAGAGCTTGATGTGGGGCTCAAACTCACAGTGAGATCATGACCTGAGCTGAAGTTGGTTGATTAACCAACTGAGCCACCCAGGTGCCCCAGGTTAGTGCCTTTCTCTCTGTATTCTGAGGAGCCAAAACTTCTGTGCAGGGCAGCAGGAGGGAGCTCTGGGCCCCACTGGCGCCCTCATTTAATCAGAACAGTTCTGCTTTCATCTGTTTTACATAGTGAAGGTTATGTTTGCAAATGCATGCCGTGGTAGATTGCTTTGGATAGGCAGGACAGATATATTATTCATCATCCAAGATTATTGCTCCAAAGTACAGGTTTTTTGACATGCAAAATATGGTGTGAAAAAGATGTAATCATTGAGAGAAAGGACATAAGCTCTAACCACCCATCAAATGTTGAAAGTATGTTTTGCTTCATATTAGCACATGTTAAAATTATGAACAGTTGGAAATAATATTCTAGTTGCACCACATTATCACAATCATAAATTGAGTATAATTGGGAGAACAGATGTTCACTGATGTCAGGAGGGGGTGTTCAAGACAAAAAAAAAAAAAAAACACGTGAAAAGAAAATGTGAGGAATTAGAAATATAAACTCTTTCTGGCTTTGATTTACTAGAGGGTCAGCTTACTTGATGGCAGATTCATTATCAACTATTTTAAGTCATTTGTTCAAAAAGTCCAACATAAAAGCTAGAAATCACAGTGGTTTAGTTTCAGCTGATAAAACATTACCTAAAAAAGTTAAACAGTCTTTCAACTAATGATGAATTTGGGTCATGCTTATCCAAAGAAACAATAAGCCACTCCCATTCCAGTATTCAAACAGAAGAACCTTGATTGGCAGAGGAACGCGGAGGTAGAATGGAACGGCTAGATGAGCCCAAGGCAAGGACAGTCAGTAAAGGCTCAGGACTCACAGTGACTGAAAATAAACAAGTAGGAAGAAACAAAAACAAAGGGCGGAGCAAGAGAGGACGTTAAGAATGAAGCAGATTGGAGAGTCTGGGGGAAAACAAGGAAAAAGCACGGCAGGACTGCGGAGAGTGGCACTACAGTTAGTGCCCTGTTGCCAGGTCCCTGCCCCGACTTTGTGGACCGCAGTGCTCTTCTCGCCATTCATGCAGTAGAACCCAGACTCCTTGGTGATGGTCAGTGTCCTCCTCGATCTAGTTCTGCAGCCTTCCTTCCTGACCTCCTTTGAGCCACCCCTATAATCACAGCCAGCCACAGGACACATCACTGTCCAAGATTACACCTCACACTTTTTATGCCTTTGAGCTTTTGTCATCTGCTGTCACTAACATTATGTTATTATATGTTATTGCTGAATCAATCTCTCTGTCTCTCTCTTTCTCCCTTTCTCTCTCACTTCTCGTATTCCCCCCCCCCCATTGAAATCTTTAGCAGATCATTGGGTTTTGTCAGGTGGAAAGCATAATTTGACAACCCTGTTTTTCACCATCTCTTGGGAGAATAATTAAAAACTGTTTTACAAGTCATGTTTTACAAAGTTTTTTGTTTGTTTGATAGCGGTTTTAAATAGAGTGCCTACCTATAACCTCACTGTGTTACACACTCAGAGGCTGACAGTCATACTAATGTTTAGATACAAGACGCTTATGGAAATACTCAGGGGGCCAGGGACAGTCAGGGCCTACACTATGAGGGTGTGCTTTCACATCGACTTAGTAAACTCAGGGCACCATCACTAAAGGAAGGCCTTTAGATCAGAAAATTATATAAGCATAAAGAATTAAAGATAGTTCTCATCTCACTGATGTTTGGCATAAACCTAGATAAAGTCCTTTGGGGCTTTTGTATTCCATTGAGAGTAATGAAGAATGAAGGGTGGATTCCCCTGTAAACCTGATGGAAGACAGGTAGGAACAGCATGCCAAAGCATTCCTGATTAAAGTTCTTTCTTTTATTTTGAGAAAAAAACACTTAATGTAGAAAAGCACAAACAACAGTGGAACAGTCCAAGATTTGGTTAATTTTCTCTTGATAGTTAACACTTTGCCATAATTATCATATTTGCCATAATTGCCTCAATATTTTCTGTTAATAAATAAAATAAGGCAGACACAGTTCCATGTATAGATCCCATCTCCAGTTTTACTGTCATAAATTTAGAGTAAATTATATTCATAGTAACAAGTATGTAATGATAAACAACATATGATATGGTTTTGTGTTTTTAAAGCTTTACCTGAAGAGTAAATTGTATATATGTGTATCTTCTTTAAAGCATTCTTTAAAATATGAAGTGCTGGGGCGCCTGAGTGGCTCAGTTGATTAAGCATCCGACTTCGGCTCAGGTCATGATCTCACCGTTAGTGGTTTCGAGCCCTGCGTCTGCCTCTGTGCTGACCTCTCAGAGCCTGGAACCTGCTTCAGATTCTGTGTCGTCTTCTCTCTCTGCCCCTCCCTGCTCATGCTCTGTCTCACTCTATCTCAAAAAATAAATAAAGGTTAAAAAGTTTTTTAATTAAAATATGAAGTGCTATTTTTAGCCTTTTAATCTCCATATGTAAGTTGTTTAATTGCAGTTATTATTAAGAAATAGCTTTGACTCCAAATGATGGGGGCAAGATGGAAGAGTCTGCAAGTTGAGAAATTCTGGTGTGAGAGTGGAGAGTTACTGCCTGTAGACTCAGTCCCAGCGAAAGGCTCAGGTAGCGCTCATCTCCAGTCTTGTTAGCTCTGTGGCCCCAGATGAGTTGTAAATAAATACCGCTTCCGTGACCATATATACTAAAACACATTTCTACTCAATATGTACATAGACGTACATATATGTGTATATATAGTAAACATATCTTGTTAAATTTAGACTATATGATTGCATTCAAGCATATAGAGTTCTACATTTATAGTTATGCATTAGTAAAGAATATTTTCTGGGTGTCTATCTTGGTTTATTTGGAGAAGGACACAGTTTTCATGAATCCAGTGTGGATTACCTTTCAACTGTAATGCAGTAAAAATGTGTTCTTTTCTCGAGGAAATGCTTGATATATACTTACTTCAGTGCTTTGCATTTATCTTTATCTATTTCTGTTTGCTCTTATTAGATTGTGAAACTCCTTGAAGACAAAGGGAGTATATTGTATCTATATCTGTATTTTCAAAGTCACCATGAGCCAGGTAGTCACCATTTTCTGTCAGAATGGTCAATTCAGTTGATGTGAAATGGAACAAAATAATAGTTATCAGATTTACCTGTGCCCTGAAGCTGTAGGGGATACATTTTTATTTATTTATTTATTTATTTATTTATTTATTTATTTATTTTGAGGGAGGAGGAGGGGAAGAGGGACAGAGAGGGGGAAACCAAGAATCCCAAGCAGGCTCCACACTGCTGGCACAGAGGCCATTGTGGGACTTAAACCCACAAACTGTGAGATCATGATCTGAGCCTAAACCAAGACTCGGATACTAAACTCATGAGCCACACAGGCACTCCCATAATAGTTTGGTCTAATTAGATCAGTTTGAATAACTAGATTCATATTTGAATAAATATGAAGCACTAATATTACTTAATTCCTCTATGAGCTTTGTAGAAACAGATTATATGTACCTTTTGAAATAAACTCCAGCATCAATAAATGAGCTAAAAGTAAATTCCATAGAAATGGGCCTAAGAAATAGGGCGAGGTTCTAAAATGGAATTGTCAGTATCATCTTTAAGACTATATTTGGATAAAGATTATGTTCCAGGGGCGCCTGGGTGGCTCAGTTGGTTGAGCCTCCAGTTTCGGCTCAGGTCAGATCTCACGTTCGTGGGTTCGAGCCCCGCATCGGGCTCTGTGCTGACAGCTAGCTCAGAGCCTGGAGCCTGGAGCCTGCTTCCAGTTCTGTGTCTCCTTCTCTCTCTGCCCCTCCCCCTCTCATGCTCTGTCTCTCTCTGTATCAAAAATAAATAAAACAAAATTTAAAAAAAAAAGATTATGTTCCAAACATACTTTGTTGATTGTAATTTGAAATGTATTTTTTTATATTTTTTTAATGTTTTATTTATTTTTGAGAGAGAGAAAGACAGCAGGGGGGCAGGGAGGGTCAGAGAGAGAGGGAGGCACAGAATCCAAAGACAGGCTCCAAGCTCTGGGCTAGCTGTCAGCACAGAGCCTGATGCGGGGCTTGAACCCACGAACCATAGTTCATGGTCTGAGCCAAAGTCAGATGCTTAACTGACTGAGCCACCCAGGCACCCCTGGAGTATATTTTTCTAAAGAAAGAATAACTTAAGTAATTTCCATATTATTCTTCTGATTTGGGTACAATTGAATGTAATTTTGTTACTGTATTTTGTGGAGAGTAAGTTAATGATTTCTAGCATTTTTCAGAATATATTAAAAATAATAATTAGCTTGAAAATATGTAGTGAAGTATATAGCTTTTTAACTTCTGGTTTCTGTAGCAAAATAATGTCCAGAGAGCACATTTAAATTTGCTATCAATATTATTTCTAGAAAGTGCTTTCTCCTTTAAATTTTTTTACTTAAAAATTTTTTTAATGTTTATTTTTGAGAGAGAGATCAGAAGCAGAGAGAGGGAGACAAAGAATCCAAAGCAGGCTCTAGGCTCTGAGCTGTCAGCACAGAGCCTGACGCCGGGCTTGAAACCACAAACTCTGAGATCATGACCTGAGCCGAAGTCAGACGCTCAACCAGCTGAGCCACCCAGGCGCCCCAGTGCTTTCTCCTTTAATCTCATTACCACAGCAGACTCTAATGAGTAGTGTGTTTATCTTGGGAATCTACTGAGGAATTCCTGAGATAAAGCCAGATTTGCTTCTGAAAGTCATTTGAGTAATTTTTTTAATTTTAAAGTTCATTAAAGTTTATCCAAAATATAATCTTTTAGGATTATTTCTGCTATCAGTGAAGTTTTAAATGTTTACTGCATTTAGCTTGTTCCCTTTATGTTTACACTATCCACATGAATATCCTTGGTATATATTTGAGGGAGGACATAAATGACAGGACCTGAAGTGACAGCAATCATAGCGATCATTTCTATCACAGTCTATGCCAAATACTTGTGTTCTGTGCTTCGGAAGTGTTGTGCTTACTTTCCCAAGACCACATCCGTTATGTATGAGGACATTGAAGCCAGGCTAAGGGACTTGCCTAGCCACCCTCTTAGTGAGGGACTCAGGTGGAGTTTAGACCCAGATTTATCTTGCCCCTAGCACCCATGATGTTTACGACACCATACTATCCCAACAAAAGGAAGATTTTTGATATTTTCAAACAGTGTGTATTTTGAAAAATGAAGAATTTGGCTGGCAGGTATTATAAATGCTTGTTTTGGGGAGTATCTGAGAACAATATGATCCCTTCTGGGTGGACTGATGAGAGGAAACCATTAACTACTCAAACTTAAGTGTAATATTAAATAAACATTTGGATTTGGAGCCATCAGGGACCCTACCAAAGTCAGCCTTCCAGATTCTCTCTCTTCCCAGTTCTGTGTTTTATGCTGAAATTCCCTGTTAAACAGAGAATAGATTTGAGACTGACGTAGAAAGAAGAATTAGTGCAGAACGCCTCTTGCCCAAGAGATCAGTAATACCATGGAAAAGAGAACTAAGCCTCACTGACTGGGTAGAAAGGTCTTCAATAACTGTATGCCAGGCATTGAGAGACAAAGATCAGAGACATAAATTGTAAAGTAAGAATAAATCAGGAGTATTGTGGCGAGATAAACGTGGATGGGATGTTGTGGGAACTGAAAGGAAGGCTCCTTTACTCCTTATAAAACGGCTCCTCAGAGGAGATAACACTTGTTGGGAGTTTGAAGGATGAAGAGGAGTCAGCCAGATTAGCAGAGGGAGCTGAGCGCCGAAGGAAATGAAAACAGCACATACAGGTAAAACTGAAGAGCAGTCCTTTGCAATCAGTTTCGGGTACCTTTTGAATGATCCATGTTGTGGCTCATTGAAGTTCACATGAGTAACTTGTAGGAGTCAAAGGCAAGAAATTTAGTATTCCAGTAATCCAAATTTTAATAAACAATTTATTATACCTTGTGATACTTTGAAATATTACACACAGGTTCATAGGGGAAAACCTATTGACGTTTTCTATATGTGTAGACTATCAGTGCTGGCAGCGTCCTCAGGGAATGTCTAGCCAGTACATATTTTCACTCCACACGAATATTTACTACGTGCTAGTCACAGAGGACACAGACGAAAAGATGGAGCTCACAGCCTCCAGGAGGAAATAAGAAGACAATGACACAAGAATGCTAAAGTGCTGTAATAAGGATAGAGAGCACTGGTTAAACACAAAGGAAGGCTCATTCATTTTTCTTGGAGATTAGCTAGATAAAGTTTTAATTAGCTCTTGATTCCAGGAGACGGTTCCTTTGAGGAAGGAAAAGAACAAAGGATATTTCAGGTTAAGACTGCTGGTGAAAAGGGACAACTTACAACATTTCTTTCTCCTTAAGCCCTTCAGTTAAAGTTCTTCAACAAACAAAGATTATCTCAAATATGAGGCACGGTCATGGGTAGTTGTCTATTAATAATATAAACTGGCCTAACCAGTGGTACTCAGTGTGTGTGATTCTGGGACCAGAATGTCAACATGTCCTGTAAGCTTAGAATTGCAAATTCTCGGGCCCCAGCCCAGACCTACCGAACCAGGGCGTTGGTGGTGGGGCCCTGCAGTCACTACTTTCACATGTCCTGCAGGGAATTCTAATACCTGATCAAGTTTGAGAACTAGTGGCCTAAGCGAACTGCAGGTCATGGAGTAGTTGAAAGTTCATGGGCTTTGAGGACAGAGAGACCTGGGTTTGAATCTCGCCTTTCTCACTTAATAGGTGTGTGACTGTCAGTCTATCACCTAATGTCTGTAAGCTTTGGGATTTTCACCTATAAAATGAAAACACGAACACTTCCTTTCTAGGATTGTTGTGAAGACTGGTTGGTATAATTTAATTAAAGTGTTTAACACTGTAGCTAGCACTTGTAGGCTTTAAATAAGTGGTGACTACTACTGTTGTTAGTTTTTTTAGATATTTTTCCCAGTGAATATATTACTTTCACTTGAGTGAACACATATTCATATTTTTTGCTTTTAGATTCAGATGCTCAAGCAGTTAAAGATATCTATGGACTACAAGGCCAAGTGGAACACAAGCTAGCTTTCCTGAGAACTCATGTGCCAAAGGAAATGAAACTCGTGGTCATCGGCCATTCAGTAGGCTGCTATATTTCCCTTGAGATTTTGAGGCTTGCTCCTGAACTCCCAGTAAGTATGCCTTAGGCAGTGACGGTAAGTGCTTGATGGTGCTCTGGCACAAATCCTCCCCAGCTTTCCTTCCTCCTTTTGTCTCTTGTTTAATTGATCAGTAAAACAGAGGGGGAGGTTATTTGGTAGCTGCCTTTATTTTTGTATTACTGTGGGCCTGTGTGATTGATGTATGTATGTTCATGCAATTTCCATGGCTTTCAAAAGATAATATGGTAAGAGGTAGGAATTTTTCCAGATGAATGCCATTTAGTCTAGGGTTATCTGGAATTCTTAAGTTATATGTAACTCGTTGTCTTTTATAAAAGAATATTTAAGAGCAGTTACTAACTATGACCCAGACAAGAATCTGTCTTTATTGGGAGACTATTTTGCAAATGTTCATGCCTCCTTTCAAAAGGAAGAAAATTTATCAGCAGCAGCAGCAGCATCAGTAGGCAAACAACAGCTGTCCTTATGGAACACTAAATCTTTATTTAGTCAGAAGTCTGGATTCTTATCTGTCCTATAGCTTGACATTCATTTATTCATTCACAAATTATTGGGTGCCACTGGGTGTCAGATATTAAGTGAAACACTGGAGACACAAAGACTTATTTAAAGTGCCCAAGAAAGCTAGTGAGCTAGAAGAGACTTAAAACAAAAATTCGTACTTTCACTAACATGTACCATTGAAATGACCTATTGAATGGATGCGATTCACAACATAAAGTATTTCTTTATTCAACAAACATATATTAAACACTGGCATGTGTCAGACCCTGAGCTATGTTTTGAGGACATTCCAGTGAATAAGATAGCTTTTGAGGTAAGTGAGTCCAAAGTCTAATGGAGGAGACACACTAACCCGTAAGTCTGATAACTACGGGGTGTGAGGGAGTACTATTTAATGTTGTAATCTGAATGCAAGATTAGAAGTGATTCCTTCCTGGACTCTCATTCCATATGATAAAATATATCTAGTGGAGATTCGGAGCTCACTAGGAATTTTCTTTTTCTACCAGCTTGACACACTTGTTACTTATAATTGCCCTTAGGAAATATACAACTATAGCCTCCATGGGTGTGGTTTTTAACACCAAATGAAAGTTGTTAATTTTCTTTTATTGGGTATAAGAAAATGTATTTATCATTTCTGAATGTGATTTCGATAAATTCAGGATTGCAATCCATTCACTGTATTACTGTTTCTATGCTCCCCCCCCCCCATGGATAAGGCATCTTAATCAGAAAGGAGAGACTTCATTTCTGTTTTTAGCATTTGGGTTGGCTTCTCCTCTCTGTTGTGCCTTCTAATGGTCCTCCAGGACTGTGTGAGGAGGTCACCGTCTTCACAGTGCCCAGCCCTCCACTCAGTGCTCCTGGTTGCAAAGTTGCTGCAAGCCCTGGTCCCAGAGCTAAGACATCTAGGTGCAGACAGTTGACGTCGTGTTTTGTTTGTGTGACCTGTGACAAGTTATGGAGTATCTCTGTGTCTCTGTTTCTGCTGTGAAATGTCCTCCAAAGGATTTTTGTGAGGATTTAATAAAGAAGTAAGAATGGTGTCTAGACCTTAGAAGTTCCCTAATAGGTATTAGCTATTATGATGACGATGGAAGTGACAGTGGAACCATTGGCTCACTCATTTGGTTAAGTACCATGTTAGTTATCAACAGCTGTGTAACAAAATATCCCAAAGTGTAATCACATAAAACCATACACATTTATCCTCTCACAGTTTCTGTGGGTCTGGAATCTGGCTGATCTTATGATCTCTTAAGACTGCACTCAAGGTGTCTTCCAGGGCTACCGTCTCATCTGAAGATTAGAACTGAGACAGATGAGCTTGTAAGCTCACTTACAGGGTCTGTTGGCAGGACTCTGCTCCCTGAGGGCTGTTGGGCTGATGACTGAGGCTGGAGGTCACCCTCAGTTCCTTAACATGGGAGGGTCTTTCTCACTTGCCTTATTAGAGCAAGTATGGTAGAAGAGCCAGAGGAAGAGTCTGATGGCAAGATGGAAGTCACAGACTATAACCTCATTACAGAAATCATATCCCATTGCTTTTATAGTATTCCTTTTGTTAGACATAAATCACTAGGTCCAGCCTCCGACTCAAGTGGAGCAGATTACACTAGAGCATGAATATTAGAAAGTAAGGATCACTGGGAGCCATGTCAGAGACTGCCTACCCCACCACTGCTACAGTTAGGATTTCACTGTATGGTGTATAGTCAATATATAGACAGATATATATATATATATAAATATAAATATATATAAAAAAGATTTATATGTGTGTGTGTGTGTGTGTATATATATATATATATATATAAATTAAAATACTGAGTTTATTTCCCAGTATAGGAGGTGAATTGATCCTGTCAGATAGAGTATAGCAAACTGATATAAAATAGTTATTAGTTATTCCAGGTGCTTTAAAAACTTAAAAAATAGGGGCACCTGGGTGGCTCAGTAGGTTGGGTGTCTGACTTCAGCTCAGGTCATGATCTCCCCACTCTTGAGTTCGAGCCCCACGTCGGGCTCTATGCTGACAGCTTGGAGCCTGGAGTCTGCTTCCAATTCAGTGTCTCTGTCTCTCTCTCTGCCTGTCTCACACTCACACTCTTGTCTCTTTCCCTCAAAAATAAATAAATCTTGGAAAAGATAGTTACAAATGATATAACGGATAAAGGGCTAGTATCCAAAATCTATAAGGAACTCACCAAACTCCATACCTGAAAAACAAATAATCCAGTGAATAAATGGGCAGAAGACATGAATAGACATTTCTCCAAAGAGGACATCCAGATGGCCAATAGACACATATAACAATGTTCAGCGTCACTCATCATCAGGGAAATAGAAATCAAAACCACACTGAGATACTACCTCACACCGGTCAGAGTGGCTAAAATGAACAAATCAGGAGACTATAGATGCTGGTGAGGATGTGGAGAGACGGGCACCCTCCTACACTGTTGGTGGGAATGTAAACTGGTGCAGCTGCTCTAGAAAACAGTGTGGAGGTTCCTCAAAAAACTATCAGTAGAACTCCCCTATGACCCAACCCAGCAATAGCCCTGCTAGGAATTTTACCCAAGGGATACAGAAGTGCTGATGCATAGGGGCACATGTACCCCAATATTCATAGCAGCACTGTCAACAATAGCCAGCTCATGGAAAGAGCCTTAATGTCCATCAAATGATGAATGAATCAAGAAGATGTAGTTTATATACACAATGGAGTACTACACGGCAATGAGGAAGAATGAAATCTGGCCATTCGTAGAAATGTGGATGGAACTTGAGGGTGCCATGCTAAGTGAAATAAGTCAGGCAGAGAAGGACAGATACTGTGCATTTTCACTCATAAGTGTAACAGGAGAAACTTAGCAGAGGACCATGGGGGAAGGGAAGGGGGAAAAATAGTTGGGGAGAGTTAGGGAGGTAAACCATGAGAGACTCTCTTGAATACTGAGAATAAACTGAGGGCTGATGAGGGAGGAGGAGAAGGAAGCAGGGTGATGGGCGTGGAGGAGGGCACTTGTCGGGATGAGCACTGAGGATTACATGGAAACCAACTTGACAATAAAGTATAAAAGAAACAATAAATAAATTTTAATTTTAATTTTAAAAAAAATCTTAAAAAATAAAAACTTAAAAATATATATTTTAAATAAGAGTACTTGCATATTTGAAATAATAGCATTACCATTTGTGATGGTTAATTTTTTTTTTAAGTTTATTTATTTGCTTTGAAAAAGAGAAGGAGAGTGGGTGCATAAGCAGGGCTGGGGGTGGGCAGAGAGAGGGAGAGAGAGAATCCCAAGCAAGCTCTGTGCTGGGCACGGGGCTCGATCTCAGAAATCATGAGATCATGACCCAAGCCAACATCAAGAGCCGGATGCTTAACTGACTGAGCCACTTAGGCACCTCCATTTGTGGTGGCTAATCTTATGTGTCAACTTGACTGGCTAAGGGAAAGCCAGATAGCTGGTAAAACATTTCTCAGAGTGTCTGAGGATGTTTCAGCAGAGATTAGCATTTCAATCAGTTGACTGAGAAAAGATTTGCTGTCTTCATTGAGAGTGAACATATTCCAATCCATTGTAGTCTCAAATAGAACAAAACTAGGAAAGGGGGATTCTTTATCTCTCTTCTTCAGCTGAGACATCCGTCTTTTCCTGCCCTCTGACACTGGAGCTCTGGGTTCACTGGCCTTCGGCTCTCGGCCTTACACCGTCAGCTCCTCTGGTTCTCAGGCCTTTATACTCAGACCAAGTCATACCACTGTTTTCCTGGTTCCTACCGTGCGGATGGCAAAATGTTGGGACTTTTTGGCCTCTATAATCATGTGAACAAATTCCTATAATAAGTCTCCTTTTATCTATATATATATATCCATACATATATATCTATATGTGTATATATATTTGTGTCTGTATATATATCTTAGTGTTTTTCCCCCTGGGGAACCCTGAAAAATACACTGTTCTATAAACATAGAGAAGAAAATACTCATTTCTGAGTCCTTCACAGTCTGTTAACTTAATCACCGATCTGTCTTTTTGGTTTTTGTTTTGCTTTTCATCGATTCTGCGTGTAATGTATTGTTTCTCTTCTGCATATTTGAAAACAGTTGTTGAACACATTTGTTTTGAACCCATCTCTCATTTTTGGCGTGCATTCACATGTCTATTGGGAAAGAAATACAAACTCATCTTAAGGTTAATGCAGCTTCTTACAGCTCCTTCAGCTTTAGAGCTTTCTAATTATTGCTGTACTTCCAGGTGTTCTTGCCCTCGGACTAGTGGTGAAGGGGGAAAGAAAGATGAAACACGAGCTTAACCTAGTCTGTTTGTGGAGACATAATTCATACTGTGATCATAGAGTTTTCAGAGAGAGATGTGAAACTGTTTTCTTAGAGAGGGTGTTTTCTAGAAAATAACGCGTGTGATAAATTGTCCATAAAGGTCGCCCGGGGAAAAGGGTGAACATCTGTATGATTTTTTTTTTATTATTCAAAAGCTTTATCTGGTTTCAATTAACTGCATTGTTGAAGTCCCCCCACCCCACCCCTCTTTAAACACCTGGCCCAGTTAAAGTCGGTGGTGTGATCGCTGCTGAAGTGTTGAAATTTCGGTGTCTGGGCTACTCTGAGACGGCACCGTGCCTGCGTGCCTGAAGTTAGCATGACACGCTCCATTTAAGACGCATTGGACAATCAAGTCAGTTTGTGTAAGCCAGAATGTTGCAATCCCTAATCATATTGCCAAAAATAAGTTAGCTGTTATGTTTTATAACATATGAAGTGTGATAATAAGAAACTTGTGTTTCCATCTCTTCTGTTATTTTAACTGGAATATTTGACTCCCATAAGATTTTGAAGACATATGTGTAGTTTAGTAGCTGGTTTATTTGGTTTTATTTTGGTTCAGTTCTTTATAATATTTTTATAACTAATTATAGGAAACTTTGGTCTTAAAATCATTTTAAGAGACTTACTGCACACTCTAGATGTATTATCTGGCCTATATTTTAATATACTAAAAAAAACTGGCTCCTTTAAAAATCTGGTAATAAAAATGTTTTTGTTTCTTTAAGCAAATTTGGTACATAGAATTATAGAAATTCTTCCTATGCTTTTAATAGTAATGTCCAGAATAAAGAATTTAAATAGAAGCTGGAGAAAATAGTTAATTGGAAGACTGTTAAATAGTAGCTGTCATGACTTCTAATAATAAACATAGTTCTAGACTCATAGGATCTTAGAACTGAGATGGGCTTTAGGAACAGTCTGGTCCCATCTTTCTTTCCTGGACGGGAACTGAGGGCACAATCCCTTGCCAGGATGCAGCCTCAGCTCTGTCTGCATCCAGGGACAGGGCACAGTTATATTAGCCGTGGGTATAAAAAGAGTCTACGAAGATGTTTGACAGTTCTTTCGAACTTTGGATGAGAGCAGAGCCGCAGGTAGCACACTATACTCCTGGACTCTACGCGGCAGGCTTCATGCGGTCCATTAGGTTGCAGCTCAGGGAACAGACCCCGTGAATGGGTGCTGTTTTAGCAGTTTGGGGGTAGAGGCGGAGTAACCAGAGCAGTAGTAGTCTTATCCCCATTATTTAGAATCTTCTTTCAACAGTGATCCTCTCTCTGTTAAAAATGTGCCATCTGATTTTGCTCAATAAATTGTTTGCATTAAGTTCAAGGTGGGAGTTTAAAGCCCTTGATTCTTAGACTCAGCACTGAGTCTTTAGGTGAACCTCAAGTAGTTTAACTTTTATTTTCCTCTAAGTATTTACATAGCATTTTATGAAAACACTTCATTCCCTTCCAGGGATAGCAGATCCTTCAAAACCTTAATTTTTTATATCATTTGGCCTTTCTTGGGGGAAAATACACAATAACATAGAGTTTCCTTTGTCTGGTTGGCAAAAAAATCTTCTCTCTAAATGAAATTTCCAGATTACTTAAACTCACTTTTTGAAACACCAAGATTCTTTTATCCAGTTGGATAAAAATGTGTCTAAAATGCACTATTTACTTATCTGTGTCCTTCAACAATGCATATTGATTATGGAGGAATTAGAGGTTCAAGGACATCATTTTGATAGAACATCGTTATACTACAGTAAAATACAATCAAAGGGATTTTCCTATGTCCTCAAGTTTCTTATATGAGATTGCTTTTAAAAAATAAAAATAAAAACTCATCATTTATTTTATAATTTCTCTGTCTCCTCCCTCAATGTTAGGCTCCATTTTTCTTCCCTATTGCAATTTGTTACTACAGTTTGCTGCTAGTAGAAAAAAAGATAATCATGTTAGAATTCTGTGTTGAGTATGAATGAACAGGTCTTAAATGAATATACAAGAGAAAAATTGGTGAAATTAAGTACATGGATTTTGTTACTGCTCAGAGCTTTCTTTTCTTTTGTTTCATCTGGGATCCCTGGAGGCGTTTAACTCAAAATTTGAGAGACTCAAAACACACCTCAGGTACAGCTGAGAAGCGTGAAAGTTTTTACTGCAAGAGTTAAAATAGCATGTTAAATCACATGCGTGTTGATTTAAGAGTACCTCTTATCTACAGTAAGGAAAAAAAAATCAAAGGTTCTGCCAGTGATGATATTATTTAGACTGTGGTACACTTCCACTTTTCTGATGAACCTTCATGTCTGCAGTCGAAGGTAGATATGCGTGTGAGAAACACCCGTATAACATCACTACGCTGTGTTCAGCAGTTGAGATAAACTGGAGGGAGGGGGCAGAATAGGAGATCATTCACACGTCAGAATAACAGTTGTGAGAGTCCTGTCCCTAGATTAAGCAGTAAGAAGCAGAAGGCAAAATGAAGAGGTACCATACAGCTCTGAATGTCTTGAAGAAAAAGATGGCTCCTCACTGGGAATATCAGAAAAAGCTTTGTGAAGAGCTGACATTTGAGCAGGGGAGACTGAGTCAGCACTTAGAAATGTGTAGAGGTAGAGAGTTTGATGTGTGGGTGGTAGGGGGTTGTTTTATATTCTAAGCAATGGGAACAGTGTGAAAAAACTGGACACATGAAGAGAGCAGTGAGCGATCTGGTTTGGATGCAGCATAGAGTGCGTGAAAGGAGCAATGGGAGGTGAGCACCGAGGCTGATAGGAGTGGGGACAAGAAAGTTTGGACTTCAGGGTTTGGACTCTGTTTCTTGGACACCAAGGAGCCACTGAAGGACCTGTGATGATAATAGTCCTGCATCAGATATATTAGTGTCTCAATAAAAAGGAGAGTGAACTGGAGAGAGAGTATGTAGACTAAGAAGCTAACAACCAAGTGATAGGCAGGTTCAGATGAGAAATAATGAAGACAGTATATGGAATTTGCCAAAGGAAATTGTTAATAGAGGAAAGAAACGGGTCATAGGTGGAGAGCAACTTTATTTGACAGAAAGGAGGATAAAGAAGAGGAAAAGGCAGAAGATGTAATAATTTTCCAAACAAACAACTGTAGTCCATTCATGGGTTCTGAACCACTGCAATGGCTCTCATGGCAGAAGTGGTGTCATGGCGGAAGATACAAAGGAAATAATGAGCCGGCCACAGCATCTTAAAACCCCTGCCTGGAAGTGACATTTGTCACTCTTCACACAGCATTGGACACAGCAGATGGGAGAGTGTAAGGGGGCTGCAAAGAGTAATCCTCCTCAGAGCAGAGAAACATGTTGTGAACAGTAAAATAGCATTTGTAAAAATATATATAATAAAGTAAAATAGAATAGAAAGTATTAGAGTGTATTTTACTGTGAAACTTCTGTTTCACTTTTTATGGGGTGTGTTAATATCCTACATTACAATGTAGAGTGTATATCTTACTGTGGGTTAAAGTTAAAAAAAAAAATGTACCACTCACTAAGAAAAGAGAAAGGAGAATGTCAAAAAAGATGTAGATAATGTGGTGGGTTAAAGATGGCCAAAGATTCTTTGCCGTTCCTCTCTCAAGAGGTGAAGTCTCTTTCCCTTCTCTTTTGAATTTGGGCTGGGCATGTGACTTTCCCCAGTGGGATACAGTGGAAGTGATATTCTGATAACTCTAAGCTTAAGGGGACTGGGGGCTTCCATTTCTTTCCTCTTGGAAGCCAGCTGCCATATACAAAAGTCCAACTGCCTGAGACCACCATGCTGTGAAAAAGCCCGTGCTGGCCACGTAGGAGGATCACGAGGAACCAGATGTGAGTGAAGCCTTGGACCTCCCAGCCGATCTCATCTGCTACTGAATGCAGCCCGGGGAGTGACCAGCCAATGCCACGTGGAGTGGAAGTCCACTGAGCCCTGTTTGAATTCCTGACCCCACAGAATAAGAGTAATCATTGTGGTTTTAAATCATAAGTTGGGGGATGGTACATTATGTAAAAATAGATAACTGAAACAGGATAACAGATTTTAGTTCAAAGAGAACTTAAAGCTTCTAGTGTTGGTAATCAGAAGGTCATTAACGACCTGTATGAGAATATTTTTAATGAAATAGTGGGGGAAGGAGATTGGAAGCAGTTAGGTGATAAATGTTCCTGGTTCACTGGCATTGGCCAGTGAAGAGGAGGAGACAAAATGATAACTTAAGGAGGAGATTGGTCAAGAGAACATTTTTTATCCTGTAAGTGGGAGAGAATTTCTCATGCTGAGAGGAATAGCCCATGCAGAGAGCGATGCTGAAAATGAAAGAGAAACAGGACCATTAGTTGGAGGAACATCATCATCTATTTGTCTCTTAAACTTGCACCCTTGAAAACCAGGAAAATTGAATTTTTCTTAATCTTGGACTACACCCTTGCAAAAGTGTTTTTGTGATTTAGCTTGCTTCTTCATTTGATGCATGGGCCTCATATTTAGTTCTTCCTTTGAGTCTAGAAACCTGAAACAGTTTTTAAATTTGATCTATTGTCATCTCTAACACTTAAGCCCAACATTCATTTGAAATTTGCAAAAACAACTGACCAATGTCAGTGAGCCATGAAGCGGCAGAACCAGGACCCTGCCTTCTGTTTTCTGACTTTCCCCTTTATCTGTTTTCCAGGTGAAGTAGCTAGGGAGGTCATGATCATAAGGGGTAGAGTAAGTTACTCTGACAAACCACCAAAACCTATTTGACCTAAATGTAAGATCTCTACTGCTGTTCCTTTAGTACTTGAGCTCTTCAAATACACAAGGAAAATATTAATGGGAAGCAGGTCGATGCTTTTGTGGGGGAGTTCAGAGAATTAAGAGCAATGAGAACCTGTTTTCTAGAGCTGGTAAGATAAAGGACTTGGTGCTCAGGCATAGGCCAAGGGCAGAAACTGAACTCAGAAGACAAGGAATCAGAATTCTAGGATTGAGCTGGGGCAGAGCGGAGATGGAGTATGGAAGGAAGTGGATGGTTCTGTGGACACAGGGCACAGGAGTGCCACACTTGGGTCGTGAACCGTGAGTGACCCCTGGTACGTGAAAACCACAGAACTCGGACAGTCAACAGCTAGCTACTCTGCTTGGTGAAAGACTCCGTTTCAGAAAACAATAAATCCCCTATTCTGAGGAAGGTTTATATTGAATATGATGAAACGCTGTTTTGCCAGTCACTTATGCATCTATTTAAATGTATTTATTTATGTGTTTATGTGTGTGCGCACACATTATCTTTTCTGAATTACCCAGGAGACTACCTTGCTGAAAGCTGAACACATGGAAAGTTTCAACTTTTCGACTTCAGCCATTTTTTAGTCATCTGCATATTTTTTTAAAAATCCTAAAATTGCTTTCAAAGTGGAAAAATTGTGTGGGCTTTTTTCATCTTTTCATAACTCAAAAACTATTTAATATATTTTTCTCAAACTTTGCAAAAAAAAAAAATCACCTTTGGGCTGAAACCAAGCATGGAAAATTTCACCACAAAGGGCTAATTTTTTGGAAAGCTGCAAGAAAGTGAAAACAGGGGTTTATAATAAAACATTCTTCATGCATGTTAATACTTAGTACTTTATCTAATGCATTTCATCTGAGTATTTCTGAGCACTTTTCTGATTTAAGTATTGAACCATCTTAGTATTTGTGTATCCACGATACTGTCGAATACAGAAAATTCTCCCCTGCCTCTCACAGATCCAGTATATTGGGAATTAATGAGATGTGTTTAAGGGAACAAGTAAGGCAAGTGAAGCGGCTACTAGCCAGACAGCCGTCCACGCTGCCCACATGTTACCACCACCTCTTCCCGGCCTGGGCGTAGTTGTGAGGAGAATAGAGGACCCGAGGCACTTGCTCAGGTATCTGAGCCGGCATCTCTCAGAGCAGCAGCAGCATCACTTGGTGTCTTGTTAGAAATGGAGATCACTGGCCCCACTCAGACATACTGAGTCTGAGACCTTAGGGCTGAGACCCAGCTCTCCGTGCTGCCGGTGATGCCGGTACGTGCTCCCACCCACGCTTTCCAGAAGCTGGGAACGCAGAATGTATGGAGATTCCGCCGCCCATTAAATCTGCCCCTGGTCTTCCGGGAACAAGTCAGCTCTGTCTTCTCACATCGTCCCTTGGAAGCCGGAGAAATGCCAATCAGGTTCTCTAAAGGAAAAACCCTTTCTTCCCTGGATTCCATGTATCCTTGCTCTTTCTGCCTATGATCTGATCCACAAGCACAGTGACCCTCTTGAGTAGACAGGGTGGGTATCCAGATTGCTCAGGGAAACAACACTCCCAAGAAGTATCTTTTCATTTCCTTGAGTTATCAGGGTCAAACCTGGGGTGGGACTGTATATTTCACTGTCATTTCTTTGATTTAAGTAGCAAGGTAGCAGACGTTGGTCAGCAGAAGCTGGTTTAAGCCCCACATTTCTGGGTGCAAGTTCTCAATCTTATGTTTTGCAGTGGCCTCTGCATTCCAGCAAACCCCAATGCTTATGTTACTATGTCTCTAGGCACTGAAGTAGTGTATCTGTGGCATTGTAACAAATTCTGAAAATATTCTTCTGGTGAGGGAAGTCCTTGGTCAACTGTTGTATGTGGGCCTTTAGCTAATCACTTTGTTTTAAGAATAAGAGATTTAGACATAGGCCTGGGAAAGGTGTTTCAGTAGTTTAAAGCAGTGTAAAGTGGGGGTGGTTGGGTAGCTCAGTTGGTTGAGCATCTGACTCTTTTTTTTTTTTAATGTTTATTTTTGAGACAGAGCATGAGCAGGGGAGGGGCAGAGAGAGAGGGAGAGACACTGAATCTGAAGCAGGCTCCGGGCTCTGAGTTGTCAGCACAGAGCCTGACACAAGGCTTGAACTTATTGACCATGAGATCATGACCTGAGCTGAAGTCAGACACTAAACTGACTGAACCACCCAGGTGCCCTGAGCATCTGACTCTTGATTTCAACTCAGGTCATGATCCCACGCTTCGTGGGATCAAGCCCCACATTGGGTTCTGCACTGGCAGCATCCATGTGCTTGGGATTCTCTCTCTCTCTCTCAAAATAAATAAATATTTAAAAAATCATAAAGCAGTTTAAAGTTATATTCAGGTGCAGTCTAGCAAAGCATGAATCCAGCTTCTAAGCCAATATAGATAGAAAGGAAAGAGACTCCTTTTTAAATTGATCGTTTAAAATTTCTATCATGAAAAACTTCAAACAGAAAAATAAAAGTAATTGCAATTGTAGAATGAATCTGCAGAGCCCATTATTCAGATTAATATAGCTCCTAATATTGTGTTACCTTTGCCTAGTTTTTTCTTAAATACTTTCAGTTGAATTGTAGTCCTCATGGTATTTCATCCATAAATACTTCATTGTGCATCTTTAAAAAAGGACTTTTTCTTATATAATCACCATGTCATTTTCACAGCTAACAAAATGATAATTCTTTGATATCATCTAATGTAGTCAATATTCGGATTTTCTTTGTCCCCAAAATGTTTTTTTTTAAACAGTTGCTTTGTGAAATCTTAAATTTCAGGAAGGTAAAAAAGTAAAAAGTAAATGTAGGTTGATGTAGTAGTGAGAGAGTCTTAACATAGTAAATGTACCGTACATTGCTTTTGTAACTCAACACGTAGCTTTTTAAACTGAACATGAAATTGTTTAAAGAGGGGCACCTGGGTTGAGTGTCCGGCTTCCGTTCAGGTCATGATCTCACACGTAGTAGGTTCGAACCCAGCATCAGGCTCTGTGCTGACAGATAGGTCAGAGCCTGGAGCCTGTCTTCAGATTCTGTGTCTCCCTCTCTCTCTCTGACCCTCCCCTGCTCAAGCCATCTCTCTCTTTCTCTCTCTCTCTCTCTCTCTCTCTCTCTCTCAAAAATAAATAAAACATTAAAAAACTTAAAAAAAAGAAACTTTTAAAGAAAAATATGGAGAGAATGATTTTATATAGGTCATTTTAAACCTATCTAACTTGAGTTTCCATGCTTAGATCAGAGGATAATACAGTGCCTCCTCTCAATATTGCTTTTATCTAATAAGAAAACAATGAAAATTTGAACTGTTTTTGCCTTGTTGCATATTAGGGTGTAAAAATTTATAGAAGATACTTAGTTTCCTTCTAGATATTTAAAGTTATTAAGGATTAAATTATGAACTACTTTTACTATGACAGTTACTGCATTACTGTTGTTATCATTTGTGGGTCTCACTTAATCCATCCACCCAGGAGCTCTTTGAGGGACTCCTGTTCCCATTTTCTACATGAGGAAACTGAGACCTTGGACAGAAAGTAACTTGCTCAGGGTTAGACAACTCGTAAGTGCCTATGGTATGTTGGAACCCATGTGTCTTTGATTCCACAAAGTCCATGCTTCTGGACACTCAGCGAGAAGGTTAGCTTCTTATTACAGAGAATGTGTAGAAATCAATAAAAAGACAAGCAGCTTTTCCAATAAAGGCACAGAGGACACGAACAGATAATTCACTAAAGAAGAGCTAATAAAATCTATCAAAAAATATGTACCTAGCACAATGCATGATACAGTGTTTAATAAATTAGTATATGGTAGTACTTAATAATGTCCACTTATTGCATATGCAGAAGCACTTAATAATGCTTGATGAATGGATCGCAACAGTTATCAAAATGAGCTGCTACAATAGTAGCAGTATTTTAAAGAAAAGTTTAATGTTGTATGTGTATATACTTCTGTATACACTTTTAGAAAGTCTGAATGGGTAAATACCAGGTGGCTTATATTAGTGATCTCTGGGGTTAGAGGTAAGGGTATAATGGAGGTAGAGACTCTACATTCTTTCTACTATTTTACAATGACTGTGTGTTATCAGGAAAAAATAATTCCTATAAAAAACATCGAAACCCTTTGAACCTACTAATTCTTTTCTTTGGAATCTATATTAAGAAAAAATCTTGGGGCACCTGGGTGACTCAGTTGAGCATCCGACTTTGACTCAGGTCATGATCTCACAGTTCATGAGTTTGAGCCCCACATCAAGCTCTGTGCTGACAACTCGGAGCCTGAAGCCTGCTTCAGATTCTGTGATTCCTCCTCTCTCTGCCCCTCCCCTGCCTACACTCTGTCTCTCCCTCCAAAATAAATAAACATTAAAAAATATTTTTAAAAAGAAAGAAAAAAACTTCAAAGATAGAGAAAACACTCATGTACAAAAAATTGTCTTTTGTTGTAAAAAAAAATTGGAAGCACCCTAATGTCCAAGCCCTAAAAGAAAGGTTAAATAGAGTATAGAATGTGTAGCTATCAAAATATATTCCCAAAAGATACCATAATACACGAGAGTTATAGAATGTTAAGAAGGGTGTTAAACTATATACAGAGTATATGAATACAACTATGTTAACAAGAAAACATACATTTAAAAGCTTGAAAATAAGATTACCAAAGTGAATATAGTAGTTGTGCTTGGTGAATTTGGGGGTGATATTTTTCTATTTGTGTTGTAAAATTTTCCTTTTGGAGCACACGGTTGGCTCAGTCAGTTGAGTGTCTGACTTTGGCTCAGGTCATGATCTCAACGGCTCATGGGTTCAAGCCCCGCACTGGACTCTGTATTGACAGCTCAGAGCCTGGAGCTGCCTTCAGATTCTGCTCTCTCTCTGCCCCTCCCCTGCTCGAACTCTCAAACTGTCTCTCAAAAATAAACATTAAAAATTTTTTTTAATTTCCTTTAATGGCATATGTTTCTTCACTACTCTAATCATTTAAAGATTATATATTTTCTCTGTTTTTTCAAAAAGCAATTTGTAAGATCTTGTTCACAACAGAAAGTTGGATCAGGAGAGAAAAGTTTTGGTAATTTGTTAGACAGCATTCCATAACAAAAGGGTGAAAAGTAAAAAGGTGAGGTCAACTTCATGGTCTTTCTGTAAGAAAACCGTCCCCTAAGGCCAGGACTGTCACCAAGTCGGTAGCAGCATCTTTCACAGTTGCAGCAACGCTCTGGTCTTAACCGTATCTTGCCTACTCTTTGTCCTCTACTCAGTCAGCTAGGCTGTTGTCCTTCCCAGTGATTTCTTTATTAACCTGCTTCCCCCACACAGCTCCCAGAACAATTGGATTGTTGATATGTATGTGGTTTGATGGTCTCTTCATGATTGTTATTTGAATGTGATTTAAAAAAAATCACAGTTGGGGTTAGCATCACCATTCATCATACTGCTAGAGTGAAGAAGGTTCTTTTTTCAAAACAGTACAGCCCTATTCAAATCTCATTGTACCATGAGGTTCACAGTGGCTAGGACTCTAGGAGGCTCTGGGGTATGAGTGAGCGCCAATGCTAAGGCAGAGGTGTTATCTTTGTGAATACCCTCACAGTTAGACAGATACAGGTCCAAAAAATACCTCTCATATCTTGCTACATTTAGACTTTGTTATGCCAGTGAACTGGGTGTTCACAGACATACAGACTTGTAGAGCCCTAGTGGATGGAGCACCGCAGTCAGAGAAGAGAGAACCTCCAAGAGTGAAAACAGATGAACAAGATTCTGTGAAGTTGTTCTTCTGTGGCTGTTGTCCATTTTAGTCAGAAGATTCTTTTTTGGGTCTATTGTGGAGACCAAAACTGGAAACATGGTCTTTAAGGAAGGAAAAGGCTCTCTGGTATGGTTGTCCAGTGTGCATGTGGCTCTTTCGCCCTCCTTCTTGCTCTGATGGAAAATCTGTGAGCAATATGCAACAGAGGCCACAACAAATTCCCTCAAGTGGAAAAAGCCTAGCAGGCAGTGAGGGAGAGATGCTTCACAAGAGGGAAATGTGGTTGCCTTGAGATCTTGCATTCCAAGCCCGTTCAGACTAACTGCATTGGGTTGGGAAGAAGCCAGATTATCAGGTGTCAGAAAGATATACTGATGAATGGATAAAGATCGAAGCCAGCGTCATTTCTGGCAGCCTGTCCCTAAGAAAGCAGACAATACAGCATTCCCGGAATCAGTCCTACAGAGACCAGAGGGAGCATCATAAATGAAGTCTGTAGACAGTCCAGAAACTGCATTTCAACAAAGAATTTTAACTTATCTCCTCACTAGTAGAGTTCTGGAAGCTTCTATTGTAAACCAAATTGAGTGTTAGCGTTTCAGCCTTTTCCTTTTCCATAGCCTAGTACCCTTAGGGAAATACTGAGGATCTTCGTGAGCCCCGCTGCAGGGGAGAAAGGCTCTGATGGTTTCCATGATATTATATGTATATTAACTGAGGCCAATTCAGAAGTGATTTCATGAAATCTCAGGGGCAGATTCTGGTTACATGAGTTGCAAGGAAGTGCTCCTCAGGGTCCTCTGAGAGAGATGGTCTCCCTTGGCCATCGTCGCTGCACCTGCCTAGTGCACGCCCAGTGCTCCCTAGTGCTCCCTAGCTGTTATCACTTCTTAGCTACTCCTTTCTGCTTTCTCCTCAGCTGTCTTCTGTCCATCTTCCAAAATCATTTCACATGCAGACTCCTGTGAGAACTCTTTTCCGATTCACCTCATTCATTTTTATTGCCCTTCTTTTAAAATCTTTTTCCCATAATTCTTATATATTCCACCTGGTATCGTAAGTGGTGTAATTCATTTGATTCTCCCTATTAGATTTGTAAGCTTTTCTTTTTTTTTAAGTTGAGGTATAATTTACCCACAAGAACTCTTTTTTTTTTTCCTCTCCCTGCCTCCATCTACATATTTTCTCCTACACTGCCATTCAGTTCAGCAGTCTTCACTTCAGCTGTGTATAAACTTTTAACCCAACTTCTGCATTCTCAATTCAGTTACTCTCGTTTTTGCTTATGAAATTTCCATCTTTTAATTTTTGTTGTTACCAATTCTTAAAATTCTATTGTGTCTAATAGTCTCAGTATCCAAGTCTCATGCAGTTGCATTTCTTTCCTGCTTTTCCCTTCTTTGTTTTTGGTCATGTCTTCTTGTCCCTCAGTAGGTTTGTGTAGGAGTCAGAGTTCTTCAAGAAACAAGACCAGTGGGATGTGTTAAAGGGATTAACTCTAAGGAATTGGCCAACCCAGCCCTGGAGGCCGACAAGTCCTAAGAGCTGTAGTCAGTAAACTGGAGACGTAGGAGGATCCGCTGGTGTATCAGTTCTAGTCCCAAAGCAGGCAAGCTAGAGACCCAGGAAGAGCTCATGTCTCAGAGTCCAGAGGCAGAAGAAAATCAGTGCCCAGACTCAGAAACAGTCATCAGAAGGAATTCTCTCTTACTCAGCCTTTCTGTTTTATTCAGCCCTTCAGCTAACTGGATGAGGCCAACTAACATCAGGGAGGCAATCTGCTTGATGGGGCTACTGATTCAAATATTTATCTCATTCAAAACACCCTCATAGACGCAACCAGAAGAGTATTTGACCAAATATTTGATCAACCCCATGGCCTAACCAAGTTGACACGGAAAATGAACCATCACTGTTTTTTTTTTTAATTGAATACCTGACATTATATGTGAAAAATTGTTAAGACAATATGAGGCTTCTAGATTCCTCCATGGAGAATTTCCTTTTGCTTTTGACTGGCAATTATGGTAAATGCTGATCACTTTAATGCCATCTGGAATCAGGCTGCACCAATCCTATCTTTGTGAAAGTTGGTATATTTCCAGTTGGTTACTACTTCTAGGAGGTAGCCATTTAGTAGTTTTCACTGAAAGCCTAGGGTGCCTTCTCTTTCATGGGCACTGAATGCCCAAATTTGGACCATTGAGGCATTGTGAATTCCAGCCTCTTGTCCTCTGAGCTACTGCTCGCAAGTTGGTAAATGAAAGCTGTTTCAACACACCTTTCTTGAGTTTCCTTTTTCTCTAAAATTTTGGCCCTTTTAGTCTCTGCATTTGATGCTTTCAAAGGCACTTCACAGAAATACTTTTTCCAACTTTTCTAATTGTTGCTGGCAGGGAGATTGCTCTGCGGTAGGCTAGTCTGCCCGCGCTGCTTCCTATCTCCACCGCGACCAGCTGTTGCCTGGCTTCAAGTTCGTCAAGCTTCACTGCTGAAAAATATGCCATTTTGAATTTTTTATTCTTATATTTATATTTGTATTTTTTTTCTCCTGGTTTTCTCATTGTTTACATGTTAAACATCCAGAAAGGATTCTCTTGATTTATTTTTTTTTCCATTATCAATCTCTTTCTCCCTCCCCCTTTTCACTCTATAGAGAGAAATATGGGATATTTTCCCGACTTTTTTTTATAACTTCTGTAACTAAACTTTTAATTTCAGCCTTCATGCAAATAATTTCTCAGATAACTTCTTGTCTTTTCTCCCTTTTTGTAGTGTCCCTTTTACTTTCTGGCTCACTGGCTTTCTCTTTCTCTCTGAGGAGAACAAATTTTTGGAGTTTTGTTGTGCTTTTTGTACTATCGCGATTCATTCTGATTTCCTTTCTTCATGTTTTGTTTGTCAATCTGTCTAATATAATTGAAGCTTTGCTCAAATGTCGGGCCTTCCTTTGTTATCTCTTCATATTTAAGAATGAAGCACTAAAAATCCTCAGAGGTTTTGTGTGGGAGTGGGCCTTATCAGCGAGTCAGCCTCGCTGCAGGGTGATTGGACAGGTATCCTGACATCCTTTGTGTGGTATTGTCAGTGTCACGGTCTGTATGCTGTTTCTCTGGAGCCATTCAGCTTCTCCAAAAAAGTGTCCAAATCTCCCGCCTGAGGACAGCATCCTGGGAGCAAAGCAGGAAGAGAGGCTGATGTTGGCATGCGAGTGTCCGCACTTAGTGTTTAGGCTTTCATTTAAAACGTCTCTCCTGTGGGCCCTTTCCTCTGCCTTTCTCCGTCCCTGACCCAGCTCTAAGACCTCTCTCCTTCCGTTTCTATACTGAACGCCCCTGCAGTTCTGAGCTGGGCTTGCAGAGGAGGAGTTGCTTGGAGGTATAGGGTGAGGCAGTCATCTTAGAAGATTCGCTGCCCGTCAGCCAGACCTGCACTCATTCCGTCAGCGAGCTGCCGTGCGCTGTCACTGAGCACCTGCACTAGACATGAAGGTACTCATGAACAAAACCGAAAGGAAGTTCCTCGTCTGCTAAGGGGAAAGGGTAGTAAACATGAAAAATGCCTAAATTAATATGTTCAGTGGTGGCACTACCTTGATGAAGAGTGGAGCAAGTTCAAGGGGATCGGAAGTGCCATGGCTGGGGGTAGAGGGCAGTGGTCGGCTGTACTTAATTATTCAATGCTCTAATTGGAAACAATTTCATACTTGAAGAAGAGTTGGAAGAATAAGAATAGTACAAATAACACAATATACACGGGATGCCTAGGTGGCTCAGTCAGCCAAGCATCTGATTTTGGCTCAGGTCATGATCCCACAGTTCATGAGTTTGAACCCCGTGTCAGGCTTTGTACTGACAGCGCAGAGCCTCCAGCCTGCTTCAGAGTCTGTGTCCCCCTCTCTCTCTGCCACTCCCCTGCCCCTTCCCTCTTTCTTTCTCTCAAAATAAACAAACTTTAAAAAAAAAAAACACCATATACACTTTACCTACATTTACAGTTAGTATTTTACCTCATTTGCTTTATTATTTGTTCTCCCTCACGCCACCCTCTCACACTCCATCTGTCTCTGTCTCTGTGTTCTCTCATATATATATAGTGTAAGGCTGTATGTATACTATGTATATATTTATAATGTGCATATACACACATAGATATATATAGAATATTAGTTGCTGGATAAAATTTGAGCTGATGACAGAGTACAGTAAAACCTTGCTTTGTGAGCATAATTCATTCTGGAAACATGCTTGTAATCCAAGGCACTCGTATATTAAAGTGAATTTCAAGAACCACTGGTACAGTCGTGATCATGTGACATTCGGCGTCACATACTACTCACATTGCGAGTCACCACTCATTTATAGAGTTAAAATTTGTTAGAAATCTTTGCTCGTCTTGTGGAACACTTGCAAACCAAGTTGCCCCCAATCCAAGGTTTTGCTGTATGTGATTCCCATGTCCATCACAGCATTTTCAGATACCACGAAATATTTTTGATTGATAAATTAGTGACCTATCACATTTGTGTCCCACATACTCGTAAGAGCAAAGATGTTTACAGGCTGTCAAAAATGCTGTCTACCCCTGTTACGAGAAGGCGAGGAAGGCCCTTCCCCAAGACACTTGTCCATCCCCTCTCTGCGCTCCATAGAAGCTGAGGTCTCAGAAGTGCGGTGAGGCATGTGGGAGGACTTGGAAACGACCTCCGGTGTTGTCTGAGCCTAGGAGACCACCAAGAGGGATACTGCCCTCAGGAACCTGCTGTGTCTGTGTGTCAGTGGGTGCAGGAGAGCCCTCAGAGACCTATGAGGGAGAAGACATGTTAAGACATATCTTTGATACATCTCTTTTTTCCTGATCTGAAAGGAGGACCAGTCCTTACCAGTTTCATTATCAAAGCTGTTAATGGGCTATATGCATGAACTTCAGCTGTGTAGGCCAAATGAATTGTTTTCCCAAGTTTTAATTTCTGCCTCCTAGAGTCATAGTTTCCCTGGTTGTTGGATGTGCTTTTTGCCACATAAAATGAAACTTTAAAGCCATACTTTGAGCCTTCCTTTTGACTTCTGAGGAAGCTAAGAATGTTTACAGGGACAGCTTCTGGGCAGAAATCCCTTGTTGTGTGCTGCTTTGGCATGCTCCCAGCATGCACCTCTAGCCATGGGCCTCACCATTGTTACACTCTCCCTTAGTCTGGACACCTATGATGCATACCTTTGCTCATCTTAGTTCAGGTATTAAAATGGTATTTTAGTATTTGAAACTGAAATGTACAATTTCCCAGTGTCTTTCAGCAAAGTTAAATGAGGAGGAGTCTTTTGTACAGATTTCCTTGAATACCCTGAGCAAAGTCATGAGTACTTTGCTCATGTAGGTTCTCAATAAATATTTGTCAACTTCTCTTTCCAAAGCCCCTTTCAAACTTTGCTAGACCATGATCAATCAGAGGTTCCTAGTGCCCATTGTATGGTTCTGTTGTACTCTTTCTTTCCCATGGCTTACTACCCATCCTGCATTATTATAAATGTCTCTCTGCTCAGAACAAGAATTGTCTTGTTCATCATTGAGTCTCCATCACTCACCTAGCGTTGGTGTATTGTAGGTGCCAATTTATCTTGAATGAATGAATGAATCAATTAATCAATCAGTCAATCAAAAAACAAGCAATAGACATAAGGAATGACTCTTTCTTCTCCGTTATTTTTGGCTTAAGCTTGTAAAGGCTGAAGTTTTTGATTTTGGAAAGTCCCAACCTCACTCCTGAACAGTTGGAATTTTTTTTGCTTCCTGACCCACGTAGACTACTCCAGCTCCAACTTGAGGGAATTGCCAAGTAGCAGGTTTTTGGTCAGTAAAACCATTCTTTTGAGTCTGTGTAGCTTTGTCATTGGAAAGCAAGAAAGAGCTGAAATTGCCAAAAGCCCCTAGTCGTCATGTAGACATGAGAATGGGTTTGCTGTCGTCACTGGAGGACGCAGTTCAGTTCAGAACCACAGGTGCGGTGTCATGGAGGCTGTACTGCAGGGTCTGTGAGCATCGTCATCTTCTCTTTGAGGGCTTTGTGACTCCGAATCTGAAAGACTCAAAGAAAGTGAATTCCAAGAGATAGTAAACTGAATAGAAGAGAGAACTTTTGCTTTCAAAATAAATATGAAATCATCAAAAATGACAAAAGCTTGTGAAGAATGGGCTATAGGAAGATTTTGAACCCATGTTTCAAATGTTTAAGTATAATAAGATATAAGTATATCTGCAAATATGCAAGCATTCCTTGTAATTAGAAACACTGACATGTAGATTAAATGCATGGAATGGCTTTTTTCTTTTCTTTTCTTTATTGCATTCAGGTAATTAAAGTGTAGAAGAATCCCTGTCCCAGAAGGTCATGACTATAATTCAAATGCATGGAAAATGGTAAAAGTAGTCATTTTCTCGAATGCCATTTTTTCTTAAGCAAAACATGTTGAAATGGCATAATTTTTTTCAGCAATCAATAGTTGAAAGATCCCATGCTCTATTTCTTAGGATATAGGGTTAGTTATTTCTGAAGCTCAGTGGCTCAAAACACTTGTAAATATTGGCCTGCCTCTAACAATAATAATAGTGACTGTCTCAAACATGTCACCAGATAATAAGAAATTATTTTGTATGCAAGTATGTAGTGTATATAGTCATTAACGGCACAGACTCTGAAGTTATGCTTGAGTGCATACCTCATCTTTGTCGCTAAACCTCAGTTTTCCCATCAATGGAATGAAGAAACTTACTTGATACAGTTGTTACGGGTATTAAATGAGATAATGTACACAGGGTGCATTAGCATAGTTCCAAGGAAGTAGTCAGCTAACACTACTACTATTATTGTAAGCACTTTCCTACTGTGTGGCATATTTCTATCTTACTCCTATATGAAATTGTTAAACAGAATATAAGATCTCAAAAAGCAAGCACTTGATCATTAGAATAGAGTGGCATCTGCAGTTTGTAAACTGCATACATATGATTAAATAAGCTGAATAGTCTTCAGGAGAGGAAAACATGGCCTTATGGAAAGAGAGAGAAACAAGTTTAAACTAGAATTACTTGTAGGTCTATGCTTTGGTCACTAGCAACTTTATCTTTGAAGGCTATGTGGTGTATAGTTTATATTCTATATGTGCAGTCATATAAAAGGAAAAACCGTGTGCTATCCATTCTTGTTTTCATCATGTGCAGTGGAGACGCACCGGCCATTAGGACAGAAGGTGGGCTTAACTAATAAACAAATAGGGAACATGGCAGTGATGCTGTTCTTTTGGCCATGTTAAAGGACCACTTCCCTTGGCTTCATTTCGTCCTAACCTAGAGGCATCCTTGCTGCACCCCAGAAAAATGGATGCATCTGTAGTACACTATCTGCACAGTAAAATTTATTGATTTTTTTGGATTTTACTCTTCATTTAAAAAAAATACCTATTTAATGAAACAGATTGCCTACAACCCAAACTTGAACATCATACATCTTACCTTATGGCTATAGTTCAAGTTGTTCCTAACTTCCTTTCTGTAGAGTAATTAATAATAATAATAAATTCAGGAAAAATAAACATCAAAATACTATCTCTAATCCCCCAAAATGCACCTCTATATAAAAAGTCCCATTGTGTATATTTACTTGGCTGTACTAGTCAAAAGAACATGGTTGTGCTTCATCATCAAAGTTGACTCTGGTAGATTTCAAATGAGAATGTGAAATATATGAAAATGTTTCCTTAGAGTAGAATGAATTGGCCAGCCTAGAAGTTCTTTCTTTAATGAGACAGTAACATAAGAAAATGTTTTGTCATGTACACGGATTTGGAAACCTTCTCTGCACAGCTGTGTTACAAAATTGGGTATACTTCCTTGACCTTGGTGATTTTTTTTTGGCAATAGGTTTCTATATGAATAAAAGAAATTTTTATTACTGTGGCTTATCCTATCAAATTTGGACTATAAATTTCATTGAAGTTACTATTATGGTATCTAAGGAAAGTATAAGTTTCACCTAGCAGGTAATAACTGTTCTCCAAAGGAAAGGGAGGAAAACCAGTCTCATCAACTAAGTATTAGTTGTGATAAACAATCTTTGGTCTTATAGTTTTGAGAGGCAGTGATGCATTCGGAATATATATTAGAACTTCCTTATTGTTTCGGTACATTCCCATGATTTCAGAGCGCACTTTAATTCTCATTTTGTTATCGATATAAATCAACCACATGTAGCCCTGTATTTGCTCGTGTATTTTTAGTTTCCCTTGCATGCAGTTTTGTTTAACATGGGTCACAGTAATGGATCATTTATACAAAGTAACGGATTGCTTCCCCTTTCTGCCAGCTGATTTGATCAGTCCGAAGTTCCTTTGTACTAAGGGTTACATAACTAGTATGGAATCTGTATGGTATATTTTTTAGTAGGACAGTAACTGTATTAACCATTTATATTCTCTAAATCTTTTAAAGATATTTTAATAGACACAAGGAAGCCATTGTTTTGAAGTGAATAAACTTGAAACTAAAATGAGCAATGAGTTACCATAAAGGACTAAACTACCAGACTTCTTAGAAAACAGATCATTTTTGGGGCGCCTGGTGGAGCATCCACCTTTGGCTCATGTCATGATCTTGCAGTTCATGAGTGTGAGCCCCATGTTGGGCTCTGTGCTGACAGCCCAGCCTGGAGCCTGCTTCAGATTCTGTGTCTCCCTCTCTCTCTGCTTCTTCCCTCCTTGCACTATCTCTCTCTCTCTCTCTCAAAAATAAATAAACATTAAAAAAAAAAAGAAAAAGAAAAAAAGATCATTTTCATTAGGTGATTGTTCTGGTTTAACTGTGGATTGGCCAGGGAGAAAAAACAAAAACATTTTGTTCTAGCTTTCCCAAACATATTTTTCTGCTTTGACAAACAGAGTACAATAGAACATATTAGTTTTACTTTGCTAGTGAAGAATTTGTAGCACCTGAAGGTCCTAGTTCTGCATATTTTCCTTTATCATCTGCGGTGCTATTCTATAAATGGCAGAAGGTTTAGGGGATTAGTATTAAAGGTAGTGATCTCACATTATCCCCTGGAATTATTTTTTCTTAATTTTTTAACATTTATTTATTTTTGTGAGAGAGACAGAGCATGAGCAGGAGAGGTGCAGAGTGAGAGAGAGACACAGATTCTGAAGCAGGCTCCAGGCTCTGAGCTGTCAACCCAGAGCCCAACACAGGGCTCGAACTCACAGACTGCAAGATCATGACCTGAGCCGAAGTCAGACACTCCACCGGACTGAGCCACTCAGGTGCCCCGTCCCTGGAATTATTTTTTTAACCAAATCCCTGATGGTGGTTGGTTTGGTTATTTACTAATATGATGTTAGAGTTGCTCCGGGTGGGGAGTAAGATTGAGAGCTGAACAGTTAAATTCCAGTTAGTGGAAACTGCATTATCCAGTGACATCTCCAGGTATCATTTATAGGACATAATTGAGGAACCTGTGTTTTCATAATTAAAAACCCAAAGAGCATATGAGCCCAAATGCATAGAGTGTCTCATTTAAAGCTTGCTAAATCCCAACCAGCTGGTTTCAAGAAGAGAGAGAAATTGGAAATCCTTGTTGTCCTCCATGCAGATCTACCCGAGGTCTCATTGTAGAATGGTGTTCTGTCGTATGGGCGCACCACAACATGTGGGGCCCCTCATTATAAACCCTCATCTCTGGCCCTTTGCTCTTCCAAACCATTCTTTTTTTCCAGTTTTTCCTGCTGCATTTAATGAATAACTCCTTTTTTTCTCCATCGATGCCTTTATCGTAAATTTAATTCCCACATGTCTTCAGGTTTGTTTTGAGACTCCTTTTTGTTCCACTGAACTATGTTACCTTCTTCTGATATCATACAGTTTAAATTATTGTAGCTTTATAATCTGTCTAATATTTAGGAGAGCTAATCTCTCCTTTTTCAGAATTCCTAGGTGGTTAATGCATTTCATTTTCCAAATGAACATTAATATAATTCATTAAATTTTAAAATAAGAACCATGTTTTAGTGTTTTAATTGGGATTGAGTTAATAAATTAACTTAGTGGAAGAATTTATACCTTTTGCAACAGAACAAAGAAATGCCCCTTTGTGTATAAAAATTTTCTTTAGATAAGCATACTGCTTTTTTTCTTACATTTCTACTTAGCTTATTATTTTTATACTTCAGATTTTTAAAATATTTTAAACAAATGTCGTATGGTAATTTTGCCTTTCCAATAGTTAGAACTCACTTTTTTATCTTGTCTGATTTCATTGATTTAGTACCTTTTAGATAATATTAACAATACAACCACCAGAGTAATTCTATTAAAACGGAAGTCAGACATATCACCTGTTTCCGAAACCTTTCAAAGGCTTCTCAGCTACTCAAGTAAAAGCCAAAGTCCTATTAGACCCTACATCCTCTGCCCCTTCCTGTCGCTGTGATCACCACGTGAGCTGCCTTCCGTTTACACACCCCACCTCTGGGATACTGTTCTTGCTCTTGCTCAACATACCAAATTAGTTTCTTTACTTGACTTGCTCCTCCCTCTCCCAGAAAAACTTTTTTTTCCAAATATTTCCCAGCTTTATTTCCATGACTGACTTTGCACAAATGTCATTATTCCTTGAAGCCTTCCATCAACACCCTGTTTAAGGGTGTAATACTGCTTTCACCAAGTCCTAGTCTTCTTTCATTAGTTTATTTCTTCCCTTTGCCACCATGGACATTTTACTAATATGTGCATTTTTGTTTATTATTCATTTTTATTTATTCCTTAAATTGTCATATAGTTACTTTAGAATTATTCATCATTTTTGTGATTTACTGATATACATGCTTTATTCATTTTTTGTATCATTCAGTTAATACTGTCAATTATACTTTTATTATTTGTATCTCATGCAAAAGAATAGTAAGAAAGAAGAAAAAATAAGGTGAGGCTATACAAAAAATAAAAAGCAACAACATAGATTTTAGGTTTATATTTTAGATTGAGCTCCAAAATATTAGGAATTATTTAAATAAAAGTGTAGTAACTGTATTAAGCATGTTAAAAGACAAAAATTTTCAGATTAGAGAGAGAAAAAAAATCCAAGCATATTCTCTAAATGTAAGGCCATAGAAAGGTAGAAAGTAAAAAAATAGGAAAAGTTATATCTCGCAAATTCTAACCAACAGAGCCCCTTCATAATTATAAAGGCTTACTCTATCTGGTACTAAGAGTACCAGTAATGAAAGAAGTAATATCACTACTGGCTGTCCAGAGATGGAAGTATAATGGTGGGATATTATAAATAATTTTATGCTAATAAATTTTGAGGTTTAAATGAAATAGACAAAGCTGTAGAAAAAGTCAATATCAAACAGATTCAAGAATTTTTAAAAGCCTGAATGGTCCTAAGCCATTAAAGAAATTGAATCCATCAATAGGCAAAGCTTTGGTGTTTTTGTTTTTGTTTTTTATAGGCCAAACTTTCTAAAAATAAACTCTAGGCTTCACTGGTGAGTTCTATCAAATATATGGAGAATAAATCATTTTTATTTTACAAAATCCTCTAAGCCATGGAAGAGGAGACCATACTTTCCAACTCAGTTTCCTCAAACTAGCAAACCCTTTCCATCCAAATCTGGAAAAAGTCATATAAGAAAAGGAAGTTGTAGACTAGGCTCACTTATCAACATGCAAAAGTCCTACACAAAATATTAGGAAACCATGTAAAAAAGATGTGTCATGACCATGTTGGGTTTTTCCCAAGCATGAAGAGTTAGTTTCACATTAGAAAATCAACTGATGGTTTACCACATTAATAAATGAAAGGAGAAAAATGATATGATCATCTCAGTAGGTACAAAAAAGTTAAATGATATAATTCAGCATCCATTTATGATTTTAGAAACCAATTAACAAACTAGGAATAGAGGAAATGTTTTCAATCCAACAAAGTATATCTCTAGAAAACCTTCACTACATATCATGCTTCTTAGTGATTATATTGGGAAGGAATTTTTTTTGTTTGGAAACAAGAATGATTTCTGTCGGCATTGTATTAAGGTTTTGGTTAACTCAGGTTACATAAGAGAAAAAAGGTAAAAGAATTTGAAAGGGAGAAACAACACTGTCATTATTTGTGGATAATATGAGTGTACTTAGAAAATCCAACAGAACCTACAGAGCAATTATCAGAATTAATAAGCGACTTTAATAAGCTTGCTGAACACAAAATCAAAATGTAAATATTATTTACATCATACATATAAGTAACAAGCACTTAGAAAGTGAAGTTTTTTAATATCCTATTTACAATAGCATAAAAAATAAGTACCTAATACTCTGACAAAGTCATGTAAGAAGACTACATGTAAAATGTAGAAAACATATATAGAGACACATAAAAGGAGAACTATTCCATGTTCATGGGTTGGAAAGCTCAATATTGTAAAGATATTACTTCTCAAATTAATTTATAAATTTAGTACAATCAGAATCTCAACGAGATGTTCGTGGAACCCCAAATGTTTATGGAACTGCAGAAAGCCAAAAATACCCAAGGCATTTTTGAAGAACAACAGGGGGGGTTTAACTTATTCTACCAAACATCAAAGACATTATGAAACTTTTATTAGATAAGACATTGTGCTCTCGGCACAGAGTTAGATTAGTAGGCCGGGTCAGAGAGCCCTGAAGAGGACCCTTTCACATCTACACGGGATTCACAACAGGAGTGTCACTGCAGAACAGCGGGGAAGGGGCAGCCTTTGCAGTTAATAATGCTGGGACAATCGAGTTTCCATATGGAAAGAAATTAAATTAGACCCATATTTCACAGCACACGTAACAATCAGTCTCAGGTAGATTATGAACCTAAATGTGGACGGCTAGACCACAGAGCTTTTGGAGAAGCTATTAAAGCATGCCGGCTGCCGGGGAGCCTGCCGTGACGGAGGAGTGTGGCCGGCCTGGCTTCCTCAGCATGGCGTGTTCCTGTAGCTGCTGGTGAGCCTGGCCAGCGAGAGCCCAGCTGAAGCCAAGAACTCAGCTCCTTCATCTTTTCCTCTGCGGCCGCCACAGCTGCTAGCGCACCTGCTTCCAGCCTCCAGGGAGAACTCTGCCTGTGGTTGGGGAAAGTAGCTCCTTTGCAGTCCGTCAGCCGGGAGGCCTCAGCAGGGCAGTGGGAAACCCGCCTCTCCCAGCACCGAGGATTGCTATGCATAAATCCACCCCGTTTGGATCTCTCGAGCCTTGTTAGGTCCAATAGAACATTGGTAGCACTTACAGTAATTAAAGGACTCATGATAGAACTACCCAAAAGAGGGGGAAAGACTTCTGAGTTTGAAGGTGTAGAATCGATGGCTAATTGTAACACCACTCCAGGTGCTGAGAGAGTTCATCATTTCTACCTCTTGAACTCAAAGCATGCTGCTTGGTATCCAAGGGAAGGGCCAGATCCCCGATTTAAATGGCTAGCATGCGACAGAATGCTAAAAAAATGTACTTTCTGTGTGAGTTCCAGATACCCACTAAAGTGCTTGTACTTTCAAAAACAAGAGGAAAGTCTCGTAGTTAATGCCATGTTGTGTAAGAGTTCGTGTTGATCCACATCTTTAATACTTGGTGTTGTCAGATTAATTTTTGCTGGTCGAAGGGTATATTCCATGTCTCTAAGAGACAGCAGTCACACTTGACTTCGAGCCTCTGGTCACTGTCCTGAAGAATGTGGCAAAGGTGAAGTAGCGGCATACAACTGCTCACCAAATACAAGAACAGGGGACCCTGTTCAGGGACCCGAAGATGTTGGAAAGCTGATGGATTCTTTACAGATGCAACAGAAGAGGCCTGATGCTGGTGCCACGCGGCCTGCGCACCCTCGTCCTCTCCCCATGGTAGTCACAGCTGCGTCAGGAATGCTATATCCCGGTGTTCCACCGGAAGGGGTAGAAGACCAAGCATCAGAAAAGTCCTGGGACTCCAGAGCTGATCTCATTTCTGTCTGTTTGAATACATGGAGATGGAGTTCACACTGAAAATGGCATCCAGGGAGAAGGATCCCTTTAACTGACTTTTCTTAGTCGTTCAGACTTCACAGAGATCCCATAACCTCTATGTGAATCTTTGTAACAATCTTTATATAAACCCATTGCAGTACAGGCAGCTGGCTGTGATTGGAGGGTTCTGGATCATCCCTGATATTCTGGAGCCCACAATTCATCTACATCACAAGTCCCCATGAATGCCTTTATTAAACACACACAGTCCATCTAGTATCTTTTCTGCTTTGCACTTGAGAAGATGCTAAGGTGGCAGAAATTCCCATATTCTAGCTGAGACCGTGCATTCATTCCAAATGCATGTTATGAGCATTTTGCGTGTATTGTTGCCAGTGCAGCATTTTAAAAGTCATCTGAAAAGACTGTGGCTCCCTGCTCCCGAAGAATGTCTTTTATTCACCACCAAGGCCACAAGGACTAGTACATTCTTACTTATGTGACAGAGGAGAAGACCTAGTAGAGGTCAAATTATTATAAACCAAAAAGAAACAACTAAAATATCTCAGCTCCTGTTGAGAAAAATGGAAAAGTCTGCAGGAAATGGCTGAGCACTCAGCTGACAGATAAGATCAAAGAAAAACACGAATGGTGACTAGAATGAAAAGCGTTCTCCATAGTTTCACCTTCAAATCCCTGTTCTCGGGGCACCTGGGTGGCTCAGTCAGTTAAGCGTCTGACTCTTGATTTCGGCTCAGGTCATGCTCTCCCAGTTTCTTAGATCCAGCTTTGTGTTGGGCTCCACACTGACAGCCTGGAACCTGCTTGGGATTTTCTCTTTCTCTCTCTCTCTCTCTCTCTCTTTAAATCTTTTAAATACACTTTATTTAAAAATCCCTGTTCTCTATTAGTAAGAGAGATACTAATAGGCCATATATTAGTTCAAATTACAGATCAACTTGAGCATTTGGGCAATGTCACCCAATGTTACTATGACTGACAGTGGTAGAGAATGAAAAAGAGTCCACAAAAACCCACCTTTACGGTCAGCTCCTACCAGGAAAAGGGCATTCAGTTTATCCAGAAGGAGGAATGTAAATACACAAGGGAAATGGCAAGTTACTGATACCTGAAACCAAAGCTGTAGTTGAACGCAACCAAAAGCTTAAACAGACATTGTAGAAGAGCTCAGAGGCAGTATTCCCTAATTTCTTTAAAAAGGCATTTTGAATGAAAAAAGTAATACGTTCATAATATGAGGTTGCACAAGAATTTTTTGAACTAGGCACAAAGAGAGACACCTTGGTGGCTCAGTCGAGTGCACATCCAACTCTGATTTTGGCTCAGGTCATGATCCCAGAGGTGTGGGATTGAGCTCCACGTGGGGTTCTGCACTGAGTGTGGAGCCTGCTTGTTCTCTCTTTCTCCCTCTCCCTCTCCTCTACTCACTCTCTCACTCTCAAATAATTTTTTTTAAAGAACTAGGCACAAGAACAATCAGTATAAAAGACTTAAATTCAGCTGCATCAAACTTAAGAACTTATGTCCACTAAGAAAAAAGTAAGAGATGAACAGGCAAGCCAAGGACTGAAACGTGACAAAGACTAGAATCTAGAATTAAAAAACAAAAAACAAAATAAAACAAAAAAAAATTACAAATCAGGAAGAGAAAATGGCAGTCAGCCTAATAGAAAAGCGTGCAAGAAACTTGAATAAGCACTTCAGGGGGTATAGACAATGTCCAGTAAACACATAAAAGCTGTTCAACCTTACTGATCATCAGAGAAAAAAAGTCATAGTGAAAATATGTCAGGATAGTCGAAATTACAAAGTTTGCCAGTACCAAATGTAGTGTGGATTTGTAACAGTATGGACTCTCATGTCTGTTGGCATTAGAATCGTTTGGAATCATCTACTAAAGCTGAACTTATGCATACCATATGACAGAGTAGTTCTGCTTTGAGTGGTATCATCAACAGAAGTGCATGCGTACATGCATCAAGAGACACATATAAAAATGTTCCTAGCAGCGTGTTTGTGATACCCAGATATCTATCAGATAAAATAAATAGTATGTTCATGCAATGGAAAACTACATAGCAAAGCTAATAAGCTATTGCTGCATATATCAACATGGATGGATCTTACAGTGTTCAGAGAAGTAAAACACAAAAACATGCTACATGACTGCACTTATATAAAGTTCATTAATGCACAAAATTAAACTATAATGTTAAGAAATATGTATTAGTCTGCTCGAACTGCTGTAAGAAAATACTTAAACAACTGACATTTACTTTCTCAGTTCTGGTAGCTGGATGTCCAAGATCAACCAGCCAGCATGGACAGTTTCCTATGAGACTTTCTGGCTAGTAGATAGCTACCTTCTTGTATGTTCAGTCAGCAGAGCTCTTCTTAGTGTGTGCCTGGGGAGAGAGAATGAGCTCCCTGGTCAGGCTCCTTATAAGGTACTAATCCTGTCTCTCAGAGCCCCACCCTGGGACCTCATTTAACCTTAATTACCTATCTCTGCATATAATCACAGTGGGAGTTAGGACTTCAACTTATGAATTTGGGAGAGACAGTTCAGTCTATAACAGGACAATACGTATTAATGTATTAATGTAAAGCAAAATAAGGAAGTGGTTATAGTATTAAGGAATGATAACTAGGGGTGCCTGGGTGGCTCAGTCCGTTAAGCGTCGGGCTTCGGCTCAGGTCATGATCTCACGGTTCGTGGGTTCGAGCCCCACGTTGGGCTCTGTGCTGACAGCTAGCTCAGAGCCTGGAGCCTGCTTTGGATTCTGTGTCTCCCTCTCTCTCTGACCCTCCCCTGCTCACGCTGTCTCTGTCTCTCAAAAATAAATAAAAAACATTAAAAAAATTTTTTTAAAGGAATGATAACTATTGATATAAAGCAAAGTAGGGAAGTCAGGATAGAAGTTATGTAAGATGTGAGGAGAGGTAGGAGTTGGGATTAGAAGCTGCCATGCTGACAGTGTTTTGCTTCTGAAGCCACATAGCTGTTCATTTTATACATCATTTATTAAATTGCATATTAATGTTGTATATGCTTTTCTATATGTATCTTATATTTAACTTAAACTTTTTTTTAAAAAAAGTAAAACCACTGTGTCCATTCTCATTTCCTGTTCTACAATCTGTTAACATTCGTGATCCATTCTAATTTGTATTACTGTATTATTTATAGGGACTGTGCTTAATTATTTGCCTTTTCTGATCCCCCATTGAAAATTATTTTCATTAATTTTTAAAATATTGGTATGATAGGTAATGGTAAATTTCAAATGTTTTAGCAATGCTCTTATGGAGTATTATTAAAATATATTTCCTGACATCCTGGTGAATCAGGTTAATTATATTTTTGCCCTTAAACATTTTTTATTTATTTTGAGGTACCTGGGTGGCTCAGTTGGCTGAGTGTCCAACTTCGGCTCAGGTCATGATCTCACAGTTCATGAGTTTGGTCCCCATGTTGGGCTCTGTGCTGACAGGCTCAGAGTCTGGAGACTGCTTTGGATTCTACGTCTCCCTCTCTCTCTGCCCCTCCTCTGCTCATGCTTGCTCTCAAAAATAAATAAATATTTTAAAAATAATAAAGTGTGTATTTATTTTGAGAGAGAAGCAGGGGAGGGGCAGACAGAGGGAGAGAGAATCCCAAGCAGGCTCCACACTGTCAGCAGGGCTCAAACTCATGAACCATGAGATCACGACCTGAGCCAAAGTCAGATGCTTAACCATCTGAGCCACCCAAGTTCTCTTAGCAGTAGAGTTCTTTACATAGCTCTTTCTTCTAGTATCACAGCCAAGGTGGGATGACTGTGGAAATGGTATATGAGTTCCTAACTTGGCAATCCTTCAAAGCGATTGTAAATTGCTGTCCCAATCAGGAAGTTATCTAGGAATCTGATTTTTTCCTCACCCTGATAATTTACCCCAGTAACTCAAGAGACATCCTTCTCTGCTCCCCAGATTGTGCACTGAGAAGACAGTGGATGGTGATCTTCTCATTTGGAACAGGTCTTCAGTCATATTCTGAAATCCAGTCATTTGTCTGTACTATACAGAAGAAACAGTAAAACAGTGGGTTATCCCTTAAGAAAACATCTCATCAAAATATGTTTTTTTATTGTAGATAATTCGCTCCTTTCTGCTCTTTCCAACAATTGAGCGAATATCAGAGTCACCAAATGGCAGGATCGCCACTCCCCTTCTGTGCTGGCTTCGATATGGTCTCTATGTTCTTGGCTACCTTTTACTTAAACCATGGCCTGAGAAAATCAAGTCCCTGGTGTTAAGAATTGCCCTTCAAATGATGAACCTGCAGAGTGAATTTTCGGTCCTGAATATACTGGAACCATTCTGCCTCGGTAAGCACATTTTAAAAGGTTTATGTTTATTCTTGTATCAGAAAGTTCTAGGAGAACAACCTCAGACAGTCAGTGAATATCAAGCAAGGAATTATTTGTTGTTTTTCTCCCCAAAGCTTAAAACCAGACATAAAATAACAATAGAAATACAAGCTTTAATTTCATCAAGCTTTAGTTGTAAACCTTACCCTTCTGATTCTCCCCTCTCGCTGCTAGAGGGTGGGAAGGAATGTTTACAGGAGTCCAGTGTGAGAACTTAACAGAAACCAGCCAAGGAAACCAGGCCCAGTATTCCCATAGAGTGAACAGGCGGTGCTTTTATTTCTCTCTTTAAATGTTTTTGGAGGAGTTTAAATGATAAAAGAAAGAAGGAAATAATAGTCATGGTAATACAACACCGGATGTTGTGCTGATTATGTCTTCTGAATGTGCCAGGGAATGTTTGCTATTTTACCTTTGGGCTTCAACCTTGGTTTTTAAATGTAATCTACCTCTGCGTGTGATACTAATTCATAGAATACTTACGAATTATTTTCGTAATAAAACAATCCTTTTCTAATCTATACCTCAAGAGGTTATTGTAGGATTAAATATGATGATGTTTGCATGCGTCTATATGATATTTTATTTATAATAAACCTCCAGTGAATGATACAACAGCAGCTAATGGCGCCATTCTAAACAGGTTTGGGTATTTTGCTGTCCCCGTTTTACAGATGAAGGTACGGAAATACAGACAAGTTACATGATTGGCGCGGTCACACAACTAGTGGGTAGTGTTCGAACTTCGGCAATCTACCACTCTGCTAAGCTTCCTTTCACCGTAGTCGCTACTCTTGTCTTTTTGCCCCAGTCAATCATAACGGCAAGACTCCTGAATAAAGTTTCCCATGTTCACCTGCATTAAGAGCGCCACACAGTCATGTACACCATGAATCCAGAAATACGTCATAGCCCCGTTGTACAGCTACAGACTGACTATACAAGATCATTCTTCCAAATAAGTAGCAATTAGCAATCATTACAAATACAAAGTCAATATATTTTCTGTATTTGTATGGATTTTTGTCTGCTCCATACTTTCCCCAACGTCCATTCTTTATTAGAGCCTTAGCATAGCAGTGGAAGAAGATGAGATAGGAAGAAAAGAAGCAAGGATAAGGACAGTTATAAAAATCATCAAAGATGGAAGTTGGAGAGGTCCCTTAAAGAAGGATGAGGTCCAGCCCTTTATCCTTCCCTCGTATTGTAGAAGAGAAAAGAGATGGCCTAAGGGAAAATAGTATTGACTGCAAATCACAAACCCTCAATCTCATTTTGGTTTTGCTCCAGACCCACTCTGTGACTTCAGTTTAATCCCTTCCTCTGTCTGGCCTTCAGTCAGTTTTCCAAACAAAAGTGAGACTAGATGATCTTTAAAGGACCAATACACTTTGGAAATATTTGAAACCAAGAGGGAAGTTACATGAAATTCTGGCAAACATGTATACAATTACTCCACATTAACTTCAATAAATTATTTTATTTTCCTTTATCTTTTTTTTTTGTTGTTGTATTTTTCTTTTTACCCTATAGAGGAGATTATAAAAAACCTCTTCCAGTTAGGGACTCCATTTTCCTCCAAGGAATTTTGCTTCCAGGAAGATAAAATAGATGTACTTTTCCTACTAAGTACTAAAACCCCTGAATATTCAGGAACACAGACAAACAGAAAACCGTAACAAACAGAAAACAAATAATAAAATGGCATACAAGCTCTAACATACCAATAATTACATTAAATTTAAATAGTCAAAATACACCAATTAAAAGACAAATATTGGCAATGTGGATTAAAAAGCATTACCTAAGTATATGCTGTCTTCAGACAACTCAGTTCAAATATAATTATATATAAGTAGATTGAAAGTAAAAGAATGGTCAAGAATACATCATGTAAACAATAATCAAAAGGAACCAGAAATGACTGTATTAATATCAGATAAAGTAGACTTCAGAGCAAAAAAAATTACTAAGGACAGAGAAGGACATTGCATAACAATAATAAAAGATTCAGTCTACCAAGAAGACAGAAGACAACAATCCTAAATTGTGTGCCCCAAACAAGAGAGCTGCAAAATCTATGAAGCAAAAACCAATAGAAATGAAAGAAATAATGAACAAATCCACAATTATAGTTGGATACTTAAGCACACTTCTCTTAACAGTTGATAGAACAAGACAGAAAATTAGCAAGGATATAGAAGAATTCAACCAGTGTTCACTAACGGGATTTAATAGACATTTATAGAGCATTTCATGCAAAACATATGAGTTTCTGATAGGCATTAGCTAGACAGCTACATGTGCTTTTCTTATACCTCCTTAGAAATATGTTCTAGGGGCGCCTGGGTGGCTCAGTTGATTAAGCATTCCACTTTAGCTCAGGTTATGATCTCACGGTTCATGAGTTCAAGCCCTGCATTAGGCTGTGTGCTGACAGCTCACAGCCTGGAGCCTGCTTTGAATTCTGTCTTCCCCTCTCTCTGCTCCTCCCTGCTCGTGCTCTGTCTCTCTACCTCAAAAATGAATAAACATTTTTTAAAAAATAGAAATATATTTTAAACCCCAACCAGGATATGGAGTATACAAAAGTTGTATTTGTTTTTCTACATACATTGAGTGACTATGTAACACATATGATACATAGTCAAGTATTTAATGTTTTTAACTAGAAGAGATAATTATATAAAGATGTTTTCCAATTTTTCTATACTAGAGTTATAAGCACCCTTTTAGAGAAGTGAGCTGTATGAGCTGCCCTTGAGAGAAAGGAATCTTCCTTTCAGCTGTAGTAATTGACCTGCTGTGTCTTTCTGTGGCCCCAAGTGTAGGCATTCACGAACAAGGCAGTTTGGACATGATACACTATCCTCCCTGGCTCAAGGCAATCAGAACCTTCTAGCCACATTGCTGCCTGGGGAGTCCTGGGATTCCTTTTCCACACAACCCCTGTAGAGTTATACTATGTGCAAATTAGGCTCTAAACCAGACTGACCTCTCAGCTGCCTTACTTCATCTCTGTTCCAAACAACCAACATGCAAACAAACTTTTGGAACATAGCTCTCCTATTTCTGACATCCTTCCTTCTCTGATGCTCTGTTCCCTTTGTTCCAGATCAGGGCTTCTGATGTCCAAGTAAGCAGTACTTTGGCGGTCTCTTTTTTCCCCGTTACCCACTCAATCTGTATGACCTTGAGTAAAGGGAAAGCAGGTGAAAATTACTTATCTTTCTTCTTTGAGTTCTTGGTTCATTGTCTACTTGGGTTGTAGTTAAGTCCCATAGTAGTCACCCTAGGTTGATCCTTAACCAAGCATTTTGATCATGCTAGCCAGTCTCC
>NC_043703.1:149875235-149906101 GCF_006229205.1 Suricata suricatta
TGTGTGTGTGTATAAACCTGTATAATCTGCCACTCTCCAAAGCTGTATTATTTTTTCTAAAAAATACATCTTCAGTTGTGTTTTTCACTTTGGTGAACTTAGTGTCCTAGAAATAAGACGATCTATTTGCAGACTAAGTGGATAGTTACAGTAACCAGCATAATGGCAGCACTAAACAAACCGGGGCATTCTACTCTGGAGCCTTACTAGTGGCACAGGGCCTCCTACCCCTGCAACCGCAACAGCAAAACAACTTTGCTTCCAGTGCCCTAGCTCTAGTTCAGACAACTATGTATGCATCTCCCCCAAACTTCGTATTGTATCATTAATGATGGGCTTACCTCCCGCTGCTCTGTCCCCCACTGTTGAGACCAGTATTTATACTTCTCAGTCCGTCTCAGCAGAAGCTCTTAGACTGTCCCCCCACCTGGAGTGATTTGTCCCAGCCTTATACCAGTAACTCCCCACTGACTCACCGGTGCCAGTAAGCTTCTGCCTCCACTTCTGGCCTCCATTGTGACGTCACCTCTTGCACCACTTCAAGGAAGGCAGCAGGTTTTTCCTCCCACCTCCCTTCCCCACCCAAAGTATCCAACACCAGCTCAGTCCCTTCCCATTTCATTTAGCAACCATGAAGCAAATACTCAGATAAGCATTGGAGAGAGTAATAAATGAAATATAGCTCCTGCCTTTAAGTTAACTTCCAGCATGGAAGAATTTCAATACGTCACCATTAGGGCCATCATCAGAACAGCCACAGGGCATGAGTGGTACCGATAAAGGAGAAATCAGTTCTACCTCGGTAAGGAAGGGAAGAGAACACAAATGAATTTGGACTTGAAGATAAGTTGGGATTTCTCCAGAAAGATGAAAAATCACATCAGTACAGGTGACTGAGGTCAGCAGAAGGCAGTCTTCTGTCATGTATTACATGTAATTGGAAGAGCTTAGTGACGCCTGGGAGATGCACGTCGCGCCGGCCCCCACGCCTTTTGTTCCATTAGCCAGTCTCCTGCAACATGAAGGCCCATGGTGACACTCCAACACTAAGCAGGTTCAGAAGATGGTAGCTAATAAAATAGAGTATCAGACTCCTTGGCGAGTTTTTTTACACCTGTATTTAGATTTGTAATGGAAAAACAGTAAACAACTCACACTCTCCAAAATCATTCTTTCCTTCATGTTTTTCTTTCCATTACTCCTGCTCCTGGATATTTCCTTCACTGTGGTGCTTTAAACTCTGAATTCTGCTGGGTTTCCAGGAATGCTGTGGATAGTCATTGCCAAGAGAAATGTGTTTTCCCCTTAGGAAATTACATGTCCATTTGGTATTATTATTTCTGACCACTGTGTTGTGTTACGAGCATTTCTGAGGAATGAAAAAAATGGCTTCCTTGGAGCAATTACTGGAAAGGAAACTGGTATGTTACTTTCTTAAAAAAGAAAAAGAAGTATATTTAGGTCAGAAATTATCAGAAAAAAAATAAAAATAAAGGTAGGGTGAGATACATTCCCTGATAAAAATTTTACTTTTAGAAATATAAAATTCCTTACCAAGTTATTCACATTTTTAAGTTGTTTCTCATTGAGGAATGACACTATAGAAAAGTGATTAAAACAAATGTTTTTACCTCCATGAATTATCTGAAAGCTCCCAAAATTATCCGAAATTATCCAAATTATCTGAGTTATCCGAAAGCTCCCACTCAGCTCAACAGTCACCATTGCCTGGATCTCAGACACCTCCCTGATGGCCCCGCACCCAGAAATCCACTTCAGAGCTCATTCAGGTTGTTGGCAAAGTCCAGTTTATGTGGCTTTATGACTGAGGTCCCCATGCTCTTGCTCTCTGTGAGCCAGGGGTCCCTCTCAGCTCCTAGAGGTCACGCTCCATTGCTTTCTACATGCTCCGTCTTCAGACCAGCAGTAGCACTTCTAATCCTGGCAGCACATTGAACCTCTCACTTCCTCTTCTTCTCCACCAGCCAGAGGAAAACTCAGATTTTGAAGGACTTATATGATTAGGTTAGACCCACCAGATCACTCAGCCTTAAAGTCATCTCTGCTCTATAACATAACCTTAGCCATGGAGGTAATATGTCATCAGATTTACAGATTCCACCCACACTCAAAAGGAAAGGGGTTCCAGGAGGGCAAGGATTATTTGTTTCATCTTAGAATGCTGCCTGCCACAGACCACCTATTTTCTGCTGCTCTTCAATGCTACCTCTGTCGGAAATCCAGTATTCATATGTGGGTAGTCATTTCCAGAAGAGTTTATGTAAGGTCACTCTTGTTTCTTCCTTAAACATTTGGTAGAGTGGACCAATGACGTGCTCATGCCCTGGAGTTTTCTTTGTGAAAAGGCTTTAAATTACATTTAATTTCTTTCATATAAGACTTTTCAGGTTATCTATTTGTTTTCAAGTAAGCTAAAAATTTTTTATCTTTGTTGTAGATTGTATTCGTTTTTATCTAAGTTGTTGAATTTCTTTGCATAAAGCTGTTTACAGAATTACCTTGCTTATCCTTTTGGTGTCTGTAAAATCTAGAGGATGTCACGTCTCTCTCCTGATATTTGGTAATGTTTTATGTCTCATGTCATCCTGCATGTTTTTTCCTGATCAGTCTTTAGGCTAAAGGTTTTTCAATTTTACTGTACTTATTCTTGGGGTTATTTATTTTCTCAATTGTTTTTTCTAGCTTCTATTCAATTAATTTCTGCTCTGAACATTCTTGTTAATTCTGCCTACTTTCAAGTTAATTTTCTTTTTCTAGTTTCTTATGGTGGAACAGAGGTCATTTATTTGAGATCTTTTTCCATTTATAAAATAGGGCTTTGGTGCTTTATAAACTGCTCTCTAAATACTGCTGTGGTCATGCCCCACAAATTTTGATAAGTTGTGTTTTTCTTTTTATTCACTTCACAATACTCTTTTATTTCCCTTTAGATTTCTTCTTTGACCCAGGGGTTATTTAGAAATGTGTTACTTCATTTCTAGATATTTGGAGATTTTCCAGATATCTTTCTGTTATTTATTTCTAATTTGGTTCCATTATGGCCAGAGAATATATTTTGTATGATTTTGTTTAAATGGATTGATACATGGTTTATGGACCAGGATATGGCTTAACTTGAGAAATGCTCTGTGGATACTTAAAAAGAAGGTAGATTCTGTTCTTGTTGGATAGAGTGTTCTGTGGATGTCACTTCTGTCAGGTTGATTGATGGTGTCATTTTCTATATCCTTACTGATTTTCCTAACTGTTCTATCAATCATTAGAAGATGTCAGGGCACCTGGGTGGCTCAGTCAGTTAAGGTTCTAACATTGGCTCAGGCCGTGATCTCACAGCCCATGAGTTCCAGCCCTGCGTCAGGCTCTGTGGCCTACTTTGGATTCTGTGTCTCTTTCTCTCTCTCTGCCTCTCCCCAGCTTGTGCTCTGTCTCTCTGTTTAAAAAATAAATAAATAAAAAAAAGGTTTATAGAAGATGTCAGGGCGCCTGGGTGGCTCAGTCAGGTTTCATCGTAGGTCATGATCTTGCAGTTTATATGTTCAAGCCCTCCATCAGGCTCCACACTGTTAGTGTGGGATTCTCTGAATAACTAGACAAACTTAAAAAATTTAATTATTAGAAGATGAGTATTGAAATCTCTGACTCTATGGATTTGTCAGGTTTTTTTTATATTTGTTAGTTTTTACTTCACATACTTTGAAGTTCAATGACACCAAGTACATGAATGTCTAGGACTTTTATATATTCCTGATGAATTGACCCTTTATCACTACAAAATCACCCTCTTTATCTCTGGTAATATTCTTGGCTCTGAAATCCATTTTGTCTGACACTAATATAGCCATTCCACTTTTCTTTTGACTAATGTTAGCATGATTTATCTTTTTCTGTTTTTTAACTTTTAGCTTATTTATGTCTTTATATTAAGATCCATTTCTTATTGGCAGCAAATAGTTGAATCTTGCTTTCTTACTCACTCTACCTTTTGATTTCAATGTCAAGATAATTTATATTTAATGTAATTATGAATAGGGCTAGGCTTAAATCTTTAATCTTGATATATATTTTCTATTTGTCTCCTATGTTCTTTGTTCCATTTTTGCTTTTTTCTACCCTCCTATGAATTAATTGGATGTTTTATCTCCTTCACGGGCTTATTAGTCATTCTTTGTTTTGCTGTTTCAGCGGTTGCTTTAGGATTTGCAATGAACATTTTTAACTTTTACAGTCTTCAAATGACATGCCACTTGAAGTATGCCATAAGAAGCTTAACTACAGTAAGCCTTTTCTCCCTCCTAGCATTTGTGATATTGTTGTCATATATTACTTTGATATGGTATTGCTATTTTCTCTCTAAACAGTCAATTGTCTTATAAAAATATATAAATAACAGAATAATTGTATTTTAAGTTTACCCACATAATTACTATTTCTCTTTTTTTATTTTTTTATTTTTGAAAAAAGAGAGAGAGCGAGAATCCCAAGCAGGCTCTGTGCTGGTATAGGGCTGAGCTCACAAATTCTAAGATCATGACCTGAGCTAAAATCAAGAGTTGGACACTTAGCCAGCTGAGCCACCCAGGCACCCCGTCTGATGTTCACTTCCTTGTGTGGACACAATCTCCATCATGTATCATCTTTTTACCTCAAGTATGTCTCATAACACTTCTTCTGGTTTCACTGGTAGTTAATTCTTTCAGTTTTTGTATGTCTGAAAGCTATTTTCATTAACTATAAAATTCTAGATTGGCGAGGCTTTTTTTCTCCTTCACTACTTTACAAATGTTCCTCTACTGTCTCCTAGTTACATCATTTCAAGAAGAAATCTGTCATTTTATGTCTTGGTTCCTCTATAAGTAATACAGTTGACCCTTAAACAATATGGGCAAGAGGGGCACCCACCCCACCCCCATGCAGTCAAAAATCTGTATATAACTTTTGACTCCTCCAAAATTTAACTATTTGTAGCCTGTGGAGCAGAAGCCTTACAGGTAACAGTCAGCTAACACATATTTTGTATATTATATACTATATTCTTACAATAAAGTAAGCTAGAGAAAAAATCATAAGGAAGAGAAAATATATTTACAGTACTGTCCTGTATTTATCAAAAAGAATCCATTTATAAGTGGACCCACACAATTCAAACCCATGTTGATCAAGGATCAATTGTGTTTCATTCTTTTCTATCTACTTTTAAGATTTTCTCTTTATCACTAGTTTGAAGTAATTCATTAGGTATTTTAATATCGTTTTCTTCATGGTTCTCATCCTTTGGGATTCTTTGAACTTCTTGGATTTGTGGATTTATGGTTTTAATATTTTAATATTTTTTCAGATATTTTTTTCTGTATCTCCCTCCTTCAAAGACTCCAGTCACTTGGTATATGACACCACTTTGAAGTTCACTTGTGGTTCACTGATGTTCTGTTCTTCCCCCTCCCCGCTCTCCCCCATTTTCTGTCTCTCTGTGTTTTGTTTTGGATAGTTTATATTGCTGTCTTCAGTTCACTGATTTTTTTTGTGTGATGTCTGCTATACTCCTATCCCATCCAGTGTTTTTTTCATCTGTAGAAGTTTGATATGAGTCTTTATATCTTCCATTGTTCTATTTGACATGTTCAATATTTCTCACTTCTCAAATACATGATATAGGTTATAAACTTTCAATATCTGCAAAAACCAATTTTTTTAAATAGGTTAATTTTGATATAATTAAAATGCCATAAAACATACTCCTTTAAAGTGCACAATTCAGTGGGGGTTTTTTTAGTATATTCTTAAGAGTAGTACAACCATGAAAACTGTCTGACTTTAGAATATTTTCGTCACCTCAAACAAAGCCCCGTGCCCATCACTTCACTTTTTCCCCTCCCCCAGTTCCTGACAACCACAATCTACTTTCTTAATGTATTTGCCTACAATGCACATTTAATTATAAAAGGAATTATATAATATGTAGCCTTTTGTGACTTATTTCTTTCATTTAGCATGATGTGTCCAGGGTTCATTCATGTTGTAGCATATATTAGTACTTCATTGTTGCTCAATAATATTCCATTGTATGGCAGTATCATATGTTTATTTTCCATTTTTCATTTGATGGCCATGCAGATTGTTTATACTTTTTAGCTATCACAAACAATGCTGCTATATGCATTCACGCAAAGTTTTGTGTGGACTTCTGTTTTCAGTTCTCTTGGGTTTGTTTACACCTACAATTGCAAAAGCTGGATGTGTGCAGTAACTCCATAGTTAACATTTTGAGGAATTGTCCAACTGTTTCCACAGTGCCTGTGCCAGTTGACAATGCTACCCACAATGTATGAGGGATTCAGTTTCTCAGCATCCCTGTCAACACTGGCTTTCGTTTTGTCTTTTTTCTTGCAGCATCCTAGTAGTGATGTATGATGTGATATCTCATAGTTTTGATTGCATTTCACTGATGGCTAATGATGTTGAGCATGTGTTTACATGTTTATTGGCCATTTGTACATCTTCTTTAGAGTAATGTCTGTTTAAATATTTTGCACATTTTAATCAACTTTTTGTCTTTTTATTGTTAAATTGTAAGAGTTCTTTATGTATTCTGGATACTAGATCCTTATTAGACGTACAGTTTTCTTTCATTCTGTGGATTGTCTTTTCACTTTCTTGACAGTGTCCTTTAAAGCACAAACAGTGTTAATTTTTATGAAAACCAGTTTATTTTCCCTTTTCTCATTTGTGCTATTAGTGTTGTATCTTAGAACCCATTGCCTAATCTGAGATCATAAAGATTTATTCTTATGTTTCCTTTTAAGAGTTTTATAGATTAAGTTGTTAAATTTAGGACTGTGATCCATTTTTAATTAGTGTTGTGTATGGTCTGAGGTAGTGCTCCAACTCATCCTTTTGCATGTGTGTATCCAGTTTTCCCAGCACCATTTCTTGAATGTTTAGCAATTTTATTATCTTTGTCATTTTTGGGTCCGTTTTTATTAATTTTTTTCTTGGGTTGTGTTTTCCTGCCTTATATACTTAATAGCTTTTTATGGGATGCTTTACATTGTTAATTTTACTTTGTTGGATGCTGGGTATTTTTGTATCTAGGGAGATGTTCTTAAGCTTTGCTATGGGACAGTTGTTACTTAGAAATAGTTGGATCCTTTCTGTTCTTGCTTTTAAGCTTTGTTAGTTGGTTGCAGAACAGCATTTAGTTTAGGGCCAATTTCACCCCACTACCAAGGCAAAAACCTTTCCAGGTTTGTTAGTTGATACACCATTTTTTGTTTATTTTCCTTTTATTTTTGAGAGGGAGACAGAACACGAGCCCAGGGAGGGGCAGAGACAGAGGGAGACACAGAACCTGAAGCAGGCTCCAGGCTCTGAGCTGTCAGCACAGAGCCCGATGCAGCCTCGTGAATCATGAGATCATGACCTGAGCCAAAGTCGAACATTGAACCGAATAGGCCACCCAGGCGCCCTGATACACCATTAATTACAAGATTTTTCTACAAGACTGGTAGGAACAGTAACTACTTCCAGTTTGGGCACTGTTCCATCTAAATCCTTTCAAGTGGTTCCCCAGCTTCTGGAGGTGCCTCACATGATAGTGCCAATCAGTACATCGCTGGAGCTGAAGAAGAACCTTCTGCAGATCTCTGGAGCTTGTTCCCCACCCCTCCTTCAGCAGCTCTCTCCCTCCAGTACTCTGCCCTAAAAAACCTGACCTCCCCATACCAGCTCTGCCTCCTCGTTGAAAATGCGCCCAGAATGTGTTTTAATCAGCTATGACAAGATCACAGACATGGAAGACAACTGCCTTTAGAATAAGAGTTTATTACCCACAGCTCCCAAGAAGAGACACGGTAGAAGGAAGGCATGAGGAAGGTGCAGGGATGCTAAGAGTCACCTTTTTGGAAGGAGAGGTTATAGGCACTGATTGATTCTAGACTACAATAGAAAAAAATATGTTTTACAAAACTTTAGGTACAGCTAACCATTCAGTGAATAAAAACAGAATGTATACGCTCAGACTTTTAGTGAAAAGAAATTTTTTAAAGATAGTAAAGGGGCGCCTGTGGCTCAGTTGGAAGAGCATACAACTCTTGATCTCGAGATTGTGAGTTCAAGCCCCACGCTGAGTGTGGAGATTACTTAAATGAATAAATAAACTTTAAATAAATAAACAGGAAAAGAAAACACATCATTCACATGAAAAGATGTGGAAAGAAGAGTTAGAAATCACAAGAAAGTAAAGTATATGCAAAACAGGATGATTGGAGTCAGACCAAAGTATCTTTTAGATCAATAGATGTGACTATGTTAAGTCCTTTATTTAAGAGATACCTTCAAATTGTGTTTTTAAGGAAGTCTACATATGATTTTTTTTATGTTTTTTATTTATTTTTGAGAGACAGAGAGACAGCACTAGCAGGGGAGGGTCAGAGAGAAAGGGAGATATAGAATCCGAAGCAGGCTTCAGGCTCTGAGCTAGCTGGCTCTTGAGCTAGCTGTCAGCACAGAGCCCGACGTGGGGCTCGAACCCACAATCATGAGATTATGACCTGAGCCGAAGCCGACGCTTAACCGACTGAGCCACCCAGGCGCCCCTCTACATATGATTCTACTTAAGACGAGAAAAGATTGAAAATAAAGAAAAGGACATATATACCAGACAATGATGGCCAAAAAAAGAAAAAAAAAAAAAGGCTAAGTGACAATAATAATACCAAATGAAAAGGACACAGCATCAAATGAAAATTTTCATAGTAGTACAAGAAAGCCATGTAAATTCATATTGTTTCTCATTTTCTTCCTCTTTCTCAGGTATGTGAGAGGGTCAATTTTGCTCATTATGCAGTCACTACAATGGGACTAACCGTCATTTAAAATGAGTGGCTTAATCAGTTAAGCGTCCAGCTTCGGCTCAGGTCATGATCTCATGGTTCATGGGTTCGAGCCGCACATTGGGCCCTGTGCTGACAGCTAGCTCAGAACCTAAAGCCTGTCTTCGGATTCTGTGTCTCCCTCTCTCTTTGACCCTCCCCTGCTTGCGCTGTCTCTCTCTGTCTCTCAAATATAAGTAAAAAACATAAAAATTTTAAAATGCTTCGCCTAGGGGTGCCTGGGTGGCTCAGTCGGTTAAGCCTCCAACTTCAGCTTAGGTCAGATCTCACATTCGTGGGTTCGAGCCCCACATCAGGCTCTGTGCTGACCGCTAGCTCAGAACCTGGAGCCTGCTTCCGGTTCTGTGTTTCCTTCTCTCTCTGCCTCTCCCCCTCTCATGCTCTGTCTCTCTCTGTATCAAAAATAAATAAAATATTTGAATGCCATTGGGCTTTCTTTAAAAAATAAAATAAAATGCTTAGCCTTTAAACCTACTTTAAACCCTTTTAGTTGTATCTTTAATTTTACAAAAAAGGTCAGGATAGTTTCACATTAGTAACTGCATGCAGTTTTCCTGGTATATATGATTTATCTGTGAAAGTCTGTGCTTCTAATCCTTAAATTGTAAAAACACGCGGATCAGGTACAGCACACACCATCCGCTGCAGTGTCTGACGTCAGGCCATCATGCTGCTGTGGATTGCTGTTGAGAAAGGCAGGGGAGGAGAAGAGCAGCCTCTTTTGTAGGACGTGCTCTTGCTCCCAGAGGCCATGCACGTTGCCTGACACACGCGTGTGCTTCTCGTGGCCTCAGTGATCTCTCACATCAGATGGTGTGTGCTGAAAGGAAAAGGGGAACAGGAATTCAATACAGTGAACTTGACATGTGTGTTTGCTCTATATATTCCAAGTGTTTGACTCTTTTTTTTTTTTTTAATGTAGCTAATGCTGCGTACCTTGGAGCCCAAGAAATGATGAAGTTGGTGGAGAGAGACAACAAAACCATAAGGACACATTTATCTAAGGTGATGACTTTAATGCTGCAAAGCAGTAAGTAGATGGGCAGCAAAATGTACTGAGCATGTAGGGCTAGAACTGGTCAGAGTCAGTAAGACTGCAAGGGCTTGTAGATTCATACAGAGCTCCACTTCTGGTTAAAGTAAAGCAGTTCTGAAAGCTGCATAGGAAGGAAGTAAAGCTGACTACATACTTAAATATATACTTATATATAGTTTACCACCTGTTTTTGTTAGGTTTTTTTTTTTTCTTTCAGAATCAATGCTTCTCTCTAGGGCCTCCTACTGAGAAGACTCTCAATAAAATTTATAGAATAAATGAGTTCTATTACCATGTGAGTGAGACTCTGGGCAAGAACTGACATCACTATGACCTGTTGACTCGGCCTGTCTTTCTTTATTCCTCAGCCCATTAGAGTAGGCGTGTCCAGCTCTGACACCAAGACCAGATTTCTATACAAGCAGATGCAGAAAGGCAAAGATTGAAATGTTTAGCACTTGGGAGTTACTGCTGCAGATTACCTAGAGTCTTACGCAAACACATTTGGAAGCACCAGTCTCCAAAACTGTGAGGGTGCCGTGGCCTAGAATATGTCTCAATACCTTGAATTTAGGTGGCCCTGGTACTCCCGTGGCACTTGTCTGCCTGTCCGTGCTGAATGGGGTAGAGCTGCACTGTCTCAGTAGGAGATCCGCCGGCCACGTGTGGTTATCCGTGGCTGGTCTGAAAGGAGATGTACTGTGAGTGCAACAGACACATTGGATTTCAGAAACTTTAGGACCCAAGTAGATAAAATATTTCATTAATACCTTTATATCTATTACATATTGAAATGATAATACTTTAGACTATTGAGTCAAATAAAACAGATTATTAAAAGTAATTTCACCCATTCCTTTATAGTTTTTAATGCAGTTACTAGAAAATTTTAAATTATATCAGTGCCTCTATATTTCTGTTGGACTGTGCTAACCCAGAGCTTTACAGCCAGTCCTAAACTGTGGCATCTGCTGGGCATAATGCAGCGAGCCCTGCTGAGTGGCCAGCACACAGGGCCCAGGAGCTTACAGTCTACAAGTAAAGTCTTAGATATCCTCCCGCTGGGGTCAGAATGTCTTTATAATCTTTGAGACATTTGACTTAAACTTGCCACAGTGTTAATTCATATGTCTAGAATCTCCCAATACAATTATCATAAAGCATGAAATGTATATATGTTCTTTAAAAAAATATTCTCAGAATAGTAGCTTCACTCAGAGAGAAGACTTGTGAAAATCTGTTTGTCTTCACGGCCATAGTGGTCATCTTTTTCTAAAATAGCGTCTGGCTAGAGATTGAGATTTTGAGGCCAGAAGGAAGCCCCCACTAGCTGGATGGGGAGGGTTGGGGCCTCAGAAGGACACTCTCTCCAGGCCTTTCAGCTGTTTCCAGTCATCGAAGGATGTAAAAACACAAGAAAAACAGTATTTTATTTTTCAGCTAAATTATAAGTAAATTTGCTTCAAAAACGCATTTAAGTTCTCAAGGCTAGAAGTTCATAAAAACAACTCAGTTCCCAGTTAATAATAAGACTGGCAGATGCTCACTTCCAAAATTCACACCTGCTGAATGACTAGACCCATCATGTGTCAAAGCCCAGCTTACCACCTGTGGGAGCCAGCTGCTGTAAAAGACTCATCATTTCTGGATTCCATTTGTATGTTGTGCTCCGAAAGAGTCAAAAGAAGGTGCTAACTCATTCCTGTCCTAAGTTAAATCCATCTGCAAGTGTAATCATTCCCAGATCGAAGTCTGCTCATGGTAACTGTGTGAGGACTATACGTTTACTGAAACCTTCAGGAGAGAAATATGGGAGTATAATGGTAGATGGCAGGCATTTCAAGGCTAATATTAACATTAACACAGTCACAGGAATAAACTTTTCCAACTACAGAAAATTGTTTTGTTTTTAAGATAGCATTGAATATCCTTGTGGAATTTGGGAGAGTAAGGCATTGTTTAGTTTAATGATGCAAAACTACCTTGCAGTTAGTTGATCATCGTTTGTACCGGCTAAGTTTGATCTCTCCACCAAAATAATACAGTTGCAATTCCTAAGTAAACCGAGGTACAGAGAGACAGGAAGTTTATCGCAACTTTTTTTTTTCTGTAATGAAAAAAGCGGAAACATGCTGTAATTTAATATTGGTAAAAGTTGAATCAACATATGTCTCAGTCTTGCTTAAGAAAAGAAGAAAACTTGAAAAGGCACATACTCTTAGGGAGATGGTGGCATTGCCTTTGGCTTACATACAGCCCTGATAAGTAGTTCAGCTTGAAAACCGATTTCCAAGACTAGACATGTCCCTTTTTAGACACTCTAGTCAAAGATGCCCTGTCCCATTTCAGCCCAAACATAGGCGTTCAGACACTTCATACCTATCCAGGACTTGTCCAGTGCGAAGACTTTTTGAGCCATATATTTTATAGCAAAGATCGTTCAGTGTGTCTCAAATATTCCACTAATTTTAAAACAGTTCTAAAAAATGCATCTTTGCGCCATCCAGTCAGGAAGCCACAAGAAAGTTAGTCTAAATATAGTCTCTCTGCTACATCATGTGGATGGCTTTCGGATTCTTTCTCATCTCCTAGAAAACTATCATACCACAATCACCAGGCTTTGATTCTAAATTCAAATTTTCTACCACTGGATTTCCATTGTCCACATGAAGAGAACTTTTTATCTTCTTGAGGAAAATGGACGTTTTTAACTATGAAAAATCTGCTGGGCTGATTGCCTGCCTGCCTGCCTTCCTTCCTTCCTCCCAGGTCTGGAAACTTTATATACAGTATGTATATAGACAGTTATGTCTATTAGCAATGCTTTAATACTACATAAAATGACTTCCCTTTTCTGAAGCAAATATACCAGACTCATAGTTGTTGCCAAAAGACTACTGTGGCCTATGGGATCATAGGTTGTGTTCTTTCTTCACCTGACTGAATCCTATCTGCCCTTAAAGTTTATTTATTTAGAGGCATCTGGGTAGCTCAGTCAGTAGAGTGTCTGATTCTTGATTTCGGCTCAGGTCAGGATATCATGATCCATGAGGATTCGTGAGTTCAAGCCTCACATCTAGCTTTATGCTGACAACACGAAGCCTGCTTGGGATTCTGTTACTGCCCCTCCCCTGCTCAAGCTGCTGTTCTCTCTCAAAATAAATAAACTTTTTTTAAAAAAATAAAATTTATTTATTTATTTTGAGAGAGAGAGGCAAGAAAGAGGGAGAGAGAGAATCCCAAGAAGGTTCCATGCTGTCAGTGCAGAGCCTTATGTGAGACTCAATCCCATGAAACGTGAGATCATGACCTGAGCCAAAGTCAAGAGTCGGACACTTAACCAGCTGAGCCACCCAGGCACCTCTGGATCCTATCTGTCCTTTAAAACCTGTCTCCATTGTCATCTCCAGGAGGCCTTCCCCAGCCTCTGGTTTGGGTTAGGTGTCCCTTTCCCAGTTCCCTGTGTAAAATTATAATATTACATTTATCACAGAGTATTTAAGCATTCGGGTTTGCCCTTTCCTTCACCTGCAGGTCGGGAACTATGTTTTTCTCAGTATCTCTAAGATCAGCACAGTGCATGATACCTTCTGAGTAATCCACAAAAGTGCACTGGATGGATGGATGGGGAAGCCTCCAGGGGAGAGAATCGAAGCCTTCCCTTTGCCGTGTGGCTTGTTGGCTCTCTCGTGTATGGACCCTTATGCAAAATAATTTAAGTACATGAAATTACTACACAAAAGCAATTATACTGAAGTAACATTTATCAAAATACTTAACAAATTTGTGATATAGAGTATGTGTACCTTTATTAACACATTAATGAGATATAATAGTCAGAATTAATATTGAAAATATTTACTTATTTTGAGTGTGTGTGTGTGTGTGTGTGTGTGTGTGTGTGCATGAGTGGGGGAGGGGCAGAGAGAAAGGAAGAGAAAAATCTTAAGTAGTCTCTGCACTGACATCGATAGCAAGGAGCCTGATGCACAGCCCAGTCTTAGAAACTGTGAGGTCATGACCTGAGCCAAAATCAAGAGTTGGACACTTAACCGACTGAGCCACCCAGGGTAAATTTGTAGCAATGAGCATAAATAACTTTTCAGTTATCTTCAACAAGTTTACTGTGATTTGAAAATTTCCAATAAGTCTATAGGTGACAAAGTATAGGTGTTACTCATTCTACTATCATTTATTGCCTGTATACGTACATAATTGAAGGAAATACTAAATTTAGTTAGAGGTTAGCAAAAATAAAAATGTCATCTATTTCCCAAGCAAGTGTACTTTACTCCTCCCCACTGCCACCACTTCGACACAAACCCACATGGACCCACAGACCCCAGTGGGGAGCCGTGTCTTGGAGACACTGGTTAGGCAGCATGGTGCTGCGGTTTGCTCTCTGGCCTGAGAAGCAGAAGCCACAGATGTTACACTAAAAAGACTAGATTCTTTTTGAGCTGCTAGGGCGCCATTGAAGGGTTTAGGCAAAGGGTGATTTTCAAAATGTTTGACAACCATGTGACACAGCCACTGACCCATCAGACACGTGCCATCTGTGAACAGCCAGCCAGTTGAGAGCTACCAGTTCACACCAGTCAGCCCTAGGAATGTGGCTGATTGACAAATGAGAGGGATTATGGCGGGGGGGGCGGTGTCTATGGAAAATATGGGAGAAGAATGAAATTTGAGGTAGGGAGATCATTCAGAAGGCTTTTACAAGGACTCAGGCAGTGGGATAGGGGCAGAGAGGTGATAAGATAGGGAAGATTTGGGAAGTAGAATCAGAAGCACTTAGTACTTGGGAGCAGACTCTGTAACTACTGACCTGTGTTGCTCTGGGCTAGCATAAAGATGCCCTTCATGTGTGCATGTTGGTTCACTGATTAAAGTTTTGACTCTATCAAAAAAAAAAGAAGAAGCAGCAGCAGTTAGTACTAACAGGACATGAGAGAATGGAGATGGAAGAATCTCAGATGATTTCTCTGCATTGAGATTGGTGACAAGATACAGAAGGAGGAGGGTCAGCAAGTCGGGGCAGATAGTTGAAAGAGTAGTTCATTTGGGTACTTTGATTGAGGTACCTGTGAGATGCCCAAGTGGACACGTGTCTGGCAGGTAGCTGGCCATATGGGTATGAAGCTCAGAATGGTAGTCCGGGCTGAACTTTGATTTGGAAATGATGAAGATAGAGTTGAAGCCATGAGCTTGGATACTAGTAGAGTGGGAAGTAGTACGTGGAGAAAAGACATCAGAAGGTTGGGAGGAGGCAGAGGAGCTAATGGAGAAGATGGGAGCGGAGGGGGAGGGACAGGAACGAGAGCCAGAATAGAAATAAGCCCAAGGAAGAGAATCAACCATACATTTTCACCACCCCGTCTCAATTCTTTAGGGGAACCCCTGGGGTATATTCTGCTTTATGAGGCACCTGTGTGTCTGAGGCAAATAGGAGGTCAGCATTCCCGTGTTCTGTCATTGTTCTAAACTGTAAGGGAATGTACGTCTCATTCACAGAAAAGTGAATTAGGCTTTGGTTTAGAAACTTGAAGTTTTCATTTAAAACTCACTTAGGAGGGAAATTCTAAACTGCCGTGACCATCTCTGGCCTAGGTGTATGGAAACAGCTGGTGTGTGCTACTGCCAGACCGAATCTGAGCATCACTGTCGGTCCGCAGGGGTCTAAAACTGTTCCTGGCAAGAACACGCGAGATGCAACTTTCTGACAAAGGCAGGCAGCAGTAGAAAGGCCACCCCTGCACCCAGAGGGCAGGCCAGGGTGACAGTGTGGTTTGGGGAAAGAGGCAGTGTCCTCAGGAACAGGAACCTCTCCGCTATGGCTTTTTCCCCATCCTGCTTAGCCCACCTGAGCCCAGAGGTGCTTGTTGCCTTTGGGAACAAACTCTGTGCAGTTGTTTGCAGATTTGGGCATGCAAATCCTTCAGACATGCACATATCCTGCTCAGTGGAGCATGGGAAGTGCTGCCTGGACCAGCTAACCAGGACCGCCTTCCGCCACGCCTCGGTCTGAAACCAATTGTGTTAGTTCTGCCTGTTTCACTTGAAGCCTGTTCAGAATGTCATAATCATGCTGGAAATACATAGGTTTGTTTTTATCTCATCATTTTGACCTTGAGAGCTTCATGGTACGTGTGTGAGCACACCTGAATTCTCAAGTGAAGGGTAATTGAAAGGGGTGGGTATGCACTGGGGAGCAGAGTCCCGGCCTGGGGTTCAAACCCCAGCTCCGCAGCTTGCTCACGTACGTGACCTTGGTTAAGTTACTTGACCTCATTCTGCCTCCTTTTCCCATCAATAAAATGGTTTAGTAATAGCATCTAGTATCATACATTTGTTTCAAAAATACAATGCTATAATAATTCATATAAAGACCTTTTAAGAGAATCTGGCATGCACTAAGTATTCAACTAGAAGTTTATTACTATTATTTTGAAGTTAGTTATACCCTAGATGTGCCTCTGAGTGCTGTAAAAAGACTATTTGCTTAACTTCTCCTCCCCCCCCCCCACACTTCTTCCTAGATATTTTCATTCTGTAGTTAAAGGTGTTGGTAATATTAAATATATAGCCAAAAGACCCTGGAACGGCCAATCCCGTTCTAGCTCCCAGCCACTGCTCCCCTTGAGACGCCTGAGGGAAATGTTGTGCAGGAACAAATAGTGGCAAAGGAACGCACAGGAGCACTTGATCTTTACCAGGACTTGGGCCAATACCCTCGTGCAGAAAATTCAGATGAGCTTGGCCATTTCTTTCGGTTAGTTAAACAGGACCCGTCAGCACATCTGCAGTTTCCTGAAGCATATGACCAGGGAGAAACACAAACACGAGGATAAATGTGTTCCCAATGCCTCATACTCTGTAGCCTCACCAGAGGGAAATTGATGCCTCAGGTCGGCTCCTTACTCGAGTCCCAGGTAAGAAAGAGACAAAGCTCATCACTGGCTGGTCCAGTGCCTTCCATTTGGGAGTGAGTGGGTTCTGGCCCTTTTTATGCTTGAGTGACATGGAAAGGAGGGGCCCCACTCTGCAAGCCTTTTGATGCACAGTCATTCCACCCACTGGAGAGACGTCTGGTCAGTAACCCGCCAGCCCTCCGCCTCCTACTCTGGCGGCTGGGCTCCCCACTGCTCCTCGAGGTACCCGCAGAAGGGAGAGGGCCCCGTGCTGTCACCCCGTCCTCAGCCACTCTTCTTAGTCTTTAGTTCAGCCAATTCTGGATAAAAGAAAGAAAGGAAACAAGGCAAATTGTAAAACGAATTTCCTAAACTGCCTCCCTTTTTTTTAGCAACTCTTCAAGTTCCTTTAAAAAAAAGGGGGGGGGTCCTTTAAAAAAAAAAAAGGTTGCTCAGAAAGACTGCAATGAAATTGTAAAGCTTTAAGACTATCATGTTCCCAAGAGGAATATGATTTTTAAATAACTGAAATGAAGAGGTTTATGTTACAGGACAGGTCTTCTTCACGGGTGCCAGTTCGATTTGGGGGAGGGAATGAGCAGCAAGCAGCCTGTCCTGGACTCTCCCCAAAGGTTGGATACAGTACAAAAGAGACAGTACCCTGAGCCCCGGAAAGCTGGAGGGGGGTGAAAACAGGGAAACAAAGGCAGGACAGGGAGATCTCACTGGGAAGTACCTAAATGTGTAGGAGTACTAATTTGACCCCTTGGTAAGCAACTGGCTGCCCCGTATCTGATCTTTTGCTTCTTTGATTAAAAACAAAATAAAAACAAAAAACAAACCCACACCTGTTGGGTGGCAGTTATTTCTGAAAAGGAAAGAAAACGTGGAGAAAGTAGGAATGACATAAGTGTTTTGACCTCTCAGAGCACGGTGGAGAAAACTCATCTCCTCCCTGAACATCTACCCCATTGCTCTTTGGTTACTTTCTCGGGGCGGCTGTTTCCCCTGCCTTGTGGCTCCAGCTCGGGGTACTCTTTCTAAAGAAACCCGCTTGTAAATGTGCTGGAAAGCCTGTTCATTCGGCACCCAGGAAAGCAGTGGGCCTTATCTCCGCTGCCTCCATGAGCCCTCCCAGGAGGGGAAGTGCGGTCTCAGACTGGTGCTGTCCTCGGTTTTGGAAGGTGGTCAACCACGAATACCCAGGTGGCACTGTAGTGTAGTCTGCAGGTCTCATTTATAAGTAAACGTGGCTGAGAGTCCACTCAGTGAGCTGAGCATGGGTGGCAGCTTGAAGACAGGGTTGTGCTTCTCTGTTTGCTGACTAATCTTGGATCTTCTACTAATAATGTCTTTCCCCATCTTTTCAAGGGAGTACTGTGTGTGTGTGTGTGTGTGTGTGTGTGTGTGTGTGTGTGTATGTGTGTAGAGAGAGAGAGAGTGCATGTGTGCTATAATCTAAGGTCCTGTGGCTATTTTTCCTCTGACCTGAGCACAACTCTCACTATAATGAAGAATCTAGGCAGGTTTTGCCCCCACAGGAGAGCCCCTTGTCCTCATTGTCATTACCAGTGAAACACCACCTGTCCATTAAGAGTGCTCACTATATGTCAAGTGCTTGATATGCTTTGTTTTCTAATCCTTACCACCCTGCAAGGTAGCTGTTCTGTCCCCACTTTGCTGAGGAGGAAACAGGCACACAGAGGCTAAGAAACTCGTCTAAGTAACAACACAAGTAGATAGAAGAACCAAAACTCCAGTCTAGACAGGTGTGGCTCAGGGCCCAAGCTCTCCACGCTGCACCGTGCTCTCTCCCTGCAACTGCATAATGAGCTTGAGCAGTTTCACACATTATTTTACCATAATAGAACACGAAGGCATTCTGAGAAGCCCATTCACTCTGAGGCTGATGGCCCCAAAACACGTTTTACCCACTGCTCTGGGCTACACTGTATCATGAAACAGATTGCCCGAAGATTACTTAAAGAGAGGAAGTTCACTTTGTTTAACTCCACAAAGAACTAGCTTATACCAAACTTGGCTGCATGGTGAATTATATTCTAAGGAGCTTCTAAAATGCCGCTTATCCATAAGGTTAATAAAATGGATAAATGAATGAATGAATGAAGGCAGACAGAAAGAAGAACATTCCAAGACTATGAAACACTGGCTTTTATTAGTAAGTGATGCCAGTAGTCCTCTGGATTGTTGAATAGAGAAAAGTAATACAAATAGAGATTTTTTTTTCCAGTTTTATTGAGATATAATTGACATAAAACATTATATTAATTTAAGGTGTACAACAATGAATTTGATACATGTATACATTGAAAAATAATTACCACAATAAGTTTAGTTAACATAACCACCTCACGTAGTTACAGATTTAAATTTCTTGTTATGAAAGCTTTTAAGGTCTACTGTTTCAGCAACTTTTAAATACGCAGTAAAAACCTGTTAACTATAGTCACCACGCATTAACCCCCAGGGCTTACTAATAGCTGGAAGTTTGTACGTTTTGACCACCTTTACCCAATCCTTCCACCACTCCCCACTGCCCCCCTACCTCGTCTCTGACAACTACCACTCTGCTCTCTGTTCCTGTGAGTTCCTTTTTTTGTTAGATTCCACATACGAATGAAATCATACAGTATTTGTCTTTCTCTGACTTACTTACTTAGCATAATGTCTTCAAGGTCCATTCATATTGTCACAAACAGCAGGATTTCCTTCCTTTTTATGGCTGAATAGTATTCCTGTGTGTGTGTCTACACCACCAGATAAAGATTTTTATGACCTTTTTCATGTTTAATATTTTAAGATATTTCATTGAAAGTGACTTCTGGTTGCTATCAGCTAAATCAAATATATAAACTTAGGTCATAAGACAGCTTCTAGTATTTCTTTTGTTCTTAAATCCTCTGTTAGTAATGCATAAAAGCCAACAACTCAAAATGTGTTCTAAAAAAAGGTTGGTTGGGACACCTGGGTGGCTTAGTCGGCTGAGCATCTGACTCTTGATTTCAGCTCAGGTCAGGATCCTAGGGTTGAGGGATCGAGCCCTGTGTCAGGCTCTGCACTGAGCATGGAACCTGCTTAAGATTCGCTCACGCTCGCTCACTCTCTCCCTCTCTCCCTCTCTCCTTCTCTGCTCCTCCCCTGCTCACCGTCTCGCTCTCTCTTAAAATAAAAAATAAATATAAATATATAAAAAATAAAAATAAACAAATATTTTTTAAAGTTTTGTTGACTCCTTCAGGCAGAATCCAGGTTTTCCTGCTTTGGGCTCCAGCAGCACCTCGCACCTCTCTCTGCCTGTTGTGTTTAAGGGCCAGTGTGGACATGGCTGTGTCCTTCCCTAGTCTGGCAGCAGCTCCTTCAGAAGTGAGATTTACTCACTTGTAAATCTCAGCCCCTTAGCCAGTGCCAGATGGGAAATAGGGTTAGAGTCATTTTTGGTGAGACTGCTTTGAATCTGTTAGTTTCCACAGCAAAAAGTGGGAGGAAAAAACACCCACATGAGAAAAGACAAATGTGGCTTCTCGATGGTAGCAAACTGCAACAATTCGCAGGGACACAGCTCCTTAGGGCACGCTGAAATGTTTACGGAAAATACGTCTGTGAGCATAGACACTCCGGTAACCATAATTCCACCTGACTGCAGAACACACGTGGGGAAAAGCAAAAAGCGCAGTGCTGAGAAGTCAAAATATACAAACACTGGGAGAATTAAATTTTGCATTTCATAGAGAAATGGATTACTTAACATGACAGCAGTTTGGAAACCCGGAATAATTTTCATTCAATAATGTGTACTTTTATCAACATTCATGCATACCAAAGCCAGTGCCAGGAAGGGATAAAACTACATGAAATAATTGATCTTCTTACAAACCTTTGAATTCAAACATCCTGCTGATAACTTGAGATTCTTAGTAACAACTCCAGCCATGTCCCAACGGTTATCACACCCGTGACATGCAGAGCCCAGACCTACAGACTTGGAGGAGGCTGGAGGGGAAGGTGGTGGGGTTTGCTCCTGCGCTTGATCATCACACTCGGTTTTCATGGCCAGTTGAAGACCACCCTTCTTTAGGTTTTGTGTCTTCATAACATGGGTCAGTCCACTGTTAATTGTAACTAGTAGCAAAGGGTACAGATTAGGAATGTTGTCTCTGGATTTATACCCCATCTTTACAACCCACTAATTGTTTGAATTTAAACAGCTTAATCTCACTATGCCTGTTTCCTTTTCTATAAAATGAGGATAAAATACCTTCCTCAGAGTTTTGTTGCAAGGATTCAGTGAGTACAGAGCTTAGCATGTTATTCTCAGTTTTTAGCAGTTCATTATTGTATGTTGTGATGGTTATTGGTTTGACACGTTGGTATTATAATAGTACACACTCTTAACCACTATGCTTTGGTGTCCAGCTCCTTCTTTCTTTCTGCTTCACCTGTCTCCCCCCACCCCCACTAGTACCTCCACACACCCCATACTTTTCCTGTTTCCTGTTTAGGGTTACAGATGCAGAGTCTTCTGTCCAGATCTATTGCCTGTGACTTATAATCTATAGGGACAGAAAGTATCTTGAGCCAATGTATGTAAAGGCATCAGAATAACCACATGTTTTACTTGTAAGCCAAGATTTTCATAGAAGGCCACCCTTCAGGGAATATAGTCTAAAGAAGAACTTTCAAAATACCCAAACAAAAAGACCTTAACCCACCATTACTTAGAGATTTAACGAAATACAGCCCACTCTAAATGCTTACTGGTCATGGAGGATTGAGAAATAAAATTAGATGAACCTGTGGGAAATCTGGAGTCCTCACTGTTAATGCTATCTTGCACACTTTGTGTCAAGGCTCCCCATACATACCCTGGGTAGATTAACTACTTGGACAAGACTTGTCTCTGGATACCCTGAAGTAGGTATAAGGCCTCTGTAATCCATGCGTATTATTCCAGCTCAACTGTCTACACCGTCATGCATGAGGGACAGGATGCTGTTTCCCAGCTCATGAAGCTGGACTTTTCAGCAGAGACACTTCAAGTTGTAATTCCCTCACTAAAAAGTAAATGCTAAGCTCTCCATAGAAATAGTCTTTGAAATGTGAGGCAGAACACAGCAGTCTCCTTGTCAGAGACCCTGGGGAGCCCTTTCTGCCTTGCTGTCCCTCTAGTTTATCCTCCAGCTTGTGCCAGTGTGAGGGCTCCCAGAGTGCCTTTCTTGGCATTCGAGAATCTTCTGGCAAGAGAGTGCACTGGGGCAGAGGAACACATGCTGGACACGGGCCCAAGACAGCACATCGAGATTTCTCAGCACTGTTTCATACTCTGAGGCAGTGCCGAACTACTGGGCATGATGACTGTTCTGTACACTATTTCCTGGATATAATTTAAACGATCCTATGGATAAGGATAGGGTGTGCTTTAGAGAGGACCTAAAGTTATTAGCCCTGTTGGCAGGTAATTAATGCCTGCAGGCAGGTATTGCTGGCCAGAGTCATCCCCCTCCGCTGGTGGGGTTGCAGCATGGCAGAGCTGTGGAAATGCCGATATCCAGGGGAAAGAACCGGGCAGCCGCCAGTTCTCTGTCCTCCAGCCACAGAGAGGACTTCATACGCTGCTAAGAGCCATGGCAAAATGAATTTTGGTTTTAGGGGCTTTGGAGTACCTGGAAATGGATGTCATGAGCAAAACACAGGAGAATGGGAAGAAGAAGAAGTGAGCAGCCTTTGAGCCACAGATCCTCTCCAGGTTTGAAAACTAAAACCTCAAGTGACACCCAGAAAAATCTCTATGAAGTAATTCAGAGTTAAGTCTGCAACTCAAAGTTTAGTTGTTCGTAACTGACTCCCTGGTGTACTATCTACATACTTTGCTCTTTAAAGTATTGTTTTAACTGTTCCTTTAAATATTGGTTAAGCCATAAGGTTATTGTAGTGAAGACCAGTGTCTTTGTCAGAGGAGTCTCCCTTGTCCACATTCAGACAATGGATTTAATGACGCCAGAGCAGAACCACCTAGTGGGCAATAACACGTGTGTCCCTCGTCATGTTGCCAACACACTTTGACTGCTCCCGTCTCTCCCTGCCATTGTAGCCAGAATACATGACCTACAGTGCAGACCTGATCATGTCCCTTCATTGTGTGAGGTCTTTTGTTAGCTCCTAGGAACTTCAGGTTCCCCCCACTCACTATCCAAAAGTAGAGCATTCCTATAAAACCTTTCATAAGCTGAAACCGTGTAAAGCAAAGAAGGAATTACTTTATTTTGTATGGAAAATGTTTTGAGTGTTCCCAGACCCAAAAAATAACCTCGCTTAAACCTTTCAGATACTTTAGGACACATCTTGCTAGGAGATGCCCAAAATAAATCCAGGTAAAGCCCAGATGCTTGCAGACACAGGTCAGAGCTCTGGTGGCTTGATGTGAAACGTGGTTCCGGGGGAAGGAGCTTGCTGGAGCCACTCTCCCTCCTCCAGGCACATGCTGCCCCTGGACCTGCCCACTGCCAGACACACACTGAACACAACTTTCGCTTTTAGCCTTTATTCATAAAAATGAAAATCCTCTTTGGATATCTTTCAGTTAGCAAAAACAGGTACTAACATAGGTGTTTCATAAAAGCAAAGTGGCATAACATGAACTTTGGAAAAGCAGGAGACACCTGTATGTGCATATATACGTATGTACCCATACACATATGCACATTCATGTATCTACACACATACACATACTGGTGCGTGTGTGTGTGTATCATGGGCAGGTACAGATCAATATCCTGTAAGGGTCTTAGTAATATCTTAAAGGAGGCTCGGACTCCATGCAGCTGCTTGCTGTCACCTGGAGCAGGATTAGATCACCCGCCCACTGAGTCTGCAAACTCTCCTGCTGCATGGAGGCTGTTCATAGAAATGTTACAGACGCTCTCAGGATTCTGGTCACTTTTCATCTGCTACATTGCGAGGCCTGAGTCTCCCTGATTCCTCATTGGATGCATTCAACAAGCATATCCTTATGCCTACGTGTGGCTTCATAAAAACTGTGAAGTGTGTAAGAAGGGTCTCTAGTCCCTCGGTGGCTATGTCTCAGTAACTCTTCCATGTCCTCTGAAGCCATCTCTCCCGTGTCCATCCCAACCTCAACGTACGCAACTTTGAGATTTCTTGTAGTGAATCATGGGGGACTCTCCCTATGTGGGAATGGGTTTCTTTCCCTCAGATGCCTCTTGATTCACTCTCATAAACCATCAAGGTCACTTCCTTAAGAGAGCCATGGTCTATGGGGCGCCTGGGTGGCTCAGTCGGTTGAGCGTCTGGCTTCGGTTCAGGTCATGATCTTGCGGTTAGTGGGTTCGAGCTTCACGTCAGGCTCTGTGCTGACAGAGAGCTCAGAGCCTGAAGCCTGCTTCAGATTCTGAGTCTCCCTCTCTCTCTCTGACCCTCCCCTGCTCAAGCCATCTCTATCTCTATCTCTCAAAAGTAAATAAAAAATTAAAAATTTGAGAAAAAAAAAAAAAAGAGCCATGGTCTGGAGGGAGCCTTGGGGTTGTCTTGTAGGGCCAAGTACAGGGGCTGTTACCAAAGCATTGCAGGTTGCTGGTGTCATGTTTGTATTGGCAGAGGAAAGTGTTTTCTAACAAAATGTTTTTGTCTTGTCTTTTAGCTTACATTTTACTATGGTACTATAGATCGTTGGTGTCCAATAAAATACTACGAAGACATAAAGAAAGATTTTCCGGAAGGAGATATTCGACTCTGCGAGAAAAATTTACCTCATGCTTTTATCCTCCATTTTTCCAGAGAAATGGCTGACATGATAGCGGACTGGCTAAAGGGTGATTTGTCCAAAATATAAGTCCTGACAGGTGGAGGCATCGCTGACAGTACAGAGCAGTGATAGGTGTGCTGTCTCTTAGTAGTGAGTAGTGTACTTAGTAGGTAAGTGTCCGGTGTTAGTGTTTGATGCTAGAAGACTGGGCTTGCTGTCAGCTCCGAGCAGTCTCCCCATACTACAGGTTGACGTAAGCACAGTTGATGAAATATGCCACAGGTTTAACAGAATCATTTTCCAAGACTCAGGGAACACAGTGGTCAGTGATCTAAACAAGACCTCTTCTGTTGGCACAGGATACCCAGTTGGCACCAGGCAGTTTATTCTAGTGGGCAGGATCCTTGCAGACAGAAGGAGGTCTAAATTTAGTTGGTTTTAATTGAGTTACCTTGTAGAATAGGCTCTCCTAGAGGAAATTATGAAAATGTAAAAGAGATCAGTGAATGCTCAGTCAGATACGTAAGTGTATATGATCATGAGGACATGCATTCCAGTAGCAGAAAGTGATGACTGGGGGTTCTTGGCAGTGGACCTGGGTCTCCCTTAAGCACAGAAGCCACAGATCAACCCGGACTAATTTTGTACAGGTCCTGGCTGAGGTCATCAGAATCCAACTGGATGCCAGGTAGCCTGCAGGACCTTCCCCACCCCACCCCAGCCCCCCGCTCTGACCCGTTACTACCTTGCATCATTGCATCGTGTCACAGGCCCCCCAGCAGGGCCAGTATCCGGGGACCTACTGCTTGTCTCCATCTCTGAAAAGCTTCCCTGAGGAGGGAGACTTCCTGATCTTCCTGCATTACACAGAGAGTAAAGTTCACCAGACATTCCGCTGGTGAAGGGACCCAATAAGAGCCGTTGAAGGACCCTGACCGTGCCTCCTGCCACAAGACCGCCAGCAAGCTCTGTGCCGAGCCTGCCAAGTTGTGAGCTCACTGCAGGCCCAGGATGAGGAGGCCCTGGGTTGTCCCAAAGCCAGTCTGTCCCTACCTCGTGGACTTGCCTCTTCTGTGATTTTGTCCAATAAAACTACAGCGGGCCAGCTTTGAGCTAAATACTGTGCTAGGTGTTGAGGATGGAGTTCTGAGCTACGCCATGATTCTTCTGCAAATCGTCGAGGAAGTAATTTTTAAGAGGGCATCTTTCAGTCACTGAATAGAGAATACCATAAATGAGCTCTACATTTCTGCCTTGGCTTTGTGAGTTGGAAAGAAATTGTTTTACTAATGGACCAAACAGGCCGCTCAATTATGTGAATTCACCTTCTCTGGATGCCTTGAGGACCAGTAGAGAAGAAGCTTGCTCTCCCGCCTAGAGTAGGCTCACAATATTTCTGCCTTCCCTAAAATGACTCAATCCTGGGATCCTAGGAGCCAATAAATTCCACTTACTGCAGTAATAGTTGTCAGTTGATCAAAAATGTTCAGTTTTCTCCTTGAGGAGACCCCTCATGGCATTATCATTCGTAAAGAACAATAGAATGTTGTCCTTCCTTTCAAAGCCTAGAGCCCCATGATGAAAGCTTCAGCTCTGATATGCTGCCAACCCAGTGGTGAGGGTTGAACGAGCTACTGTCCCTTGGCATGGCACGCCCCAGGCAAGGAGCACTCCTGGCCTCGGAAATAAACCAGGAGACACACAGGCCACTGGCACAGGGCTACACATGAAATCCTGATTGGCTGCTGTGTGGGTGGGCCTTCCGGAAATCTGGTGTTAGAAGCTCAGATTCTCAGCTCTGAAGTGCCTTGCACATAGGAGATGCTCTTAGTACTAACTTGAAGCCCTTGACCAAGTCCTGGGTGAATCGCACCTACTCAGAAAATAACATCCCCAGCTCTTCTGTCAACAGTTTGTATTACTCCGTCCACATGTATGACATTCAGTCTTATTGTGGTTTTTCAGAGCTTAAAAAAATGATAGGAAGTAGAAGATACTGGCTTGTTTTCTGTTTATCATGTAATCACCAAATGAATTCTCAAAATAAATGTTTTACCAGCACTTAGGACTGCCTGGCCTGACCTCTGGGGGAAGGGGACGGGGAGTGCATGGTACAGTCTGAACATTCTCCTGAGTGAGACTCGGACCCAAGTCTCTCTGTTGAATTTTCTCAGTACTCCTTTAGAGAGGGAAAAACCTGATTTCAGGAGATTGAAGTTCATTTTATTTCCTTGGGAATTAAAGCACTGAATGTTTCCATGCATATATATGACATGGTAAGGTATGCAGGACCTCTGGAGGCCTTACCATCTCTGTGATTTTTAGACAACTTTCTCTGATTTCTCCACGTGTCAGTGTCCTTACTTATAAGATAAGATTAAAAATAATACATACCTCACTGTTGGAAGAATTATATGGCTTGGTAAAATTAAAGCTTTTAGCACAATTCTTGACCAAGAGTATCTTCTCAACAAAGATTGGCTATAGTAATAATTATTATTACTAAAATCATTGTCATAAATAAACAAAAGACCAAAATTGATAAGTAGTAGATGAAATCCATTTTCCAGAAGCATTTCAGCAACATGAATGGTCCCTGTCAAAGATTGCACTTCAGGGGGACCTGGGTGGCTCAGTCAGTTAAGTGTCTGACTTCGGCTCAGATCATGATCATCGGTTCATGGGCTGCAGCCCCGTGTCAGGCTCTGTGCTGGCAGCTCAGACTTCGGAGCCTGCTTCAGAGTCTGTTGTCTCCTCTCTCTGCCCCTCCCCCACTCACAGTCTGTTTGTGTGTCTCTCAGAAATAAATAAACATTAAAAAAAAAGATTTTGCTTTATATGGGTTTATCTAATGCTTAATGAAGTCTACACGAGTCATGACAGTGCCCACGGTCAGGCTGCGCTGAGCCAGGGGGCAGAGAGAATCTTCAGAGGCCGCTCCTGGGGCTCTCATGTTCAAGGTGGCCAGGGACCTCACTATCCACCTCTCCACCCAACCCTTGGAGACCCAGGGAACCCTAAACACTTCATTTTTTTTCTTCACTCTATGTCATATTAAAATTAATTCCATACTAAAGGAGACTAAAAAGACATGATAGCTTAATGCAATGCTCGGTTCTGGATTACATGCTTTCTTATACAAAACACTGTTGGGAAGTTTGCACAACTTGACTGGGATCTACAGATGCACTGGGAGTAAGCGATCCGTGTTACTTCCTGACTTGGCTGGTCGGGTTGTGGAGAAGAGAAGGTCCTTACTGGACTGCAGACACACTGACGTGACCGGTGGTGGGATGGGGCATCCTGTCAGTTTGCTCTCAAAGGGTTCAGAGAAAAGAAAATGTGCTTTGTACTTGCAACTTGTTGGTAAGTTTGAATGAGTTTGAAACTTATAATTTTATTTATAAGCCACCATGCTGTCTCCTGTATCTGTCTCTCATCGCTGCTTTTCTGGCGAGTAAATTTCTTTGGAGTGCCTGCGTAGCTCAGTCGGTTAAGCATCCAACTCTTGGTTTGGGCTCAGTCATGAGCTCAGGTTTCGTGAATTCGAGCCCCGCCATCGGGCTCCGCACTGATGGGATTTTAGATTTGAGGAAGGTTTTTGTTTCTTTTTGATGGGGTTAATTGAGGTCATGTATATAACATATAGCCAGCACTCTGTCTGACTTATCAAAGATACTCTGTAAAGTGGTACCTAAAGGAAAAGGCTAGCAAACTTGCTTTTCTTTTACTGTCTTCTCTTTGGTGCAGTGGAGGACCTGGTGACTTCTCAGCTTCTGCATTGTTTCACCCAGCCTGCAACTTGATTCTTGCAGTCTTAGCATTTCTGGTTCATACTCGGGGAGGAGGGGAGTTGCCCCCCCTCAGCTTTCTGGCCCCGGGCCATGCAGACCTCCCACGCAGAGCGCAGGATGCTCCAACAGCACCTTGAGGACCTTATGGTAAATGTAGAAAAGATGCAGGAAGCAAAACATTCCTTAACATGAGACATCATCTTTGTTCCTGGCCTTCTCTTGCAGGAGAAAGGAGGACATACTTGGGCCACTCTGTCCCATGGGAGGTGGGGTATAAAGAGGGCTCAGTAGGGGCACCTGGTGGCTCAGTTAAGCGTCCAACTTCGGCTCAGGTCATGATGTCATGGTTTGTGAGTTCAAGCCCCACATTGGGCTCTGCCGACAGCTCAAAGCCTGGAGCCTGCTTGGGACTCTGTGTCTCCCTCTCTCTCTGCCCCTCCCCAGCTCACACTCTGCCTCTTCCTCTCTCTCCCTCTCTCTCTCTCTCTCTCTCTCTCTCTCTCTCTCTCTCTCTCTCTCTCTCTTTCTCTCTCTCTCTCCCCTTCTCCCTCTCCCTCAGACATAAAATAAACATTAAAAAATTTTTAGGAGACACTGGATGGCTCAGTCAGCTGAACGTCTGACTTCAGCTCAGGTCATGATCTCAGTCCATGAGTTTGAACCCCACATCGGGCTCTGTGCTGACAACTCGAAGCCTGGAGCCTGCTTCAGATTCTGTATCTCCCTCTCTCTGCCCCTTTCCCATCCATACTCAGTCTCTCAAAAATGCATAAGCATTTAAATTTTTAAAATTTTTTTAAATAAATAAAGAGGAGTCAGTGGCCAGAAGTGTACTCTGTGAACACATCTCTCTCTGAGGCCTTCAGGCGGAAGCTCTCTGGCAGGAGTCCCTTTCCAAAGAGACCGAGATTCCTGCTTGTTGTGCCCAGTAGAGATGTAGGTGAGTGACGGCTCCGGGCGATGTGGGGAGCCGCCGTGGGATGTGGGTCTGGCCTCCCCTGCCAGACTGAAGGCTCTGGGTTGCCGTAGTTCTGTGAAGAGGAAACCCCCAGAGGGAGAGGAGAGGAGGCTGCTCCTAGTGCCAGAAGGACAGGTGGGAGAGAAGAGAGAGCCCGCAGAAAGAAGCCTCTGCCCTTCCTTCACAGTCACGGGGGCCTCGCATTCCCGTGAGGTTATGGCCATACTCACAATGGATCGCCACAGAGGTGAGAGGTAAGTGACCGGCCCAAGATCTCACAGCTGAGAGGCAGCCGCCCCTCCAAAGCCAATATTCCTGGCTTCCCGCGGCACCATGCTGCCTCCCGGAGGCACCAGGACGCAGCCCGACAGAGCGCAGGGCTGGACTCGGGAGTGGAGGCAAGGGCAAATGAGGGCCAGGCTGGCAGGCCACGGGAGGAGAGCGGCGGTTGGCAACCACGGAATAGTTTGGGAAGAATGAAAGAGCGGAGTGTCTTGCGGGGAGCGGGGGCCGGGGCGGGGCAGGGGGCGGGGGGCACCTCCTAGGGCAGTAGATGCAAGGAGGCACGGCAGAGGCTGCGGCCCCTCGTCCTGACCCCTGCTCTCTGCCACAGCCGCATTGGCCCTCCTGCGCTCTGAGAACTTTGGAGTCAACTGCTCCAGCTCTTAGAATGCCCATGTCCCTACTGCCCACCCCCGACTCCGCCCCAAACACCAACTACTCCTGCTCCCAGCATAGACCCTTCCTCCCTCCAGAGGGAGGGGGCCATCCTGGTGCCCTGGCCACGTCTCTACGGGAGTACTTACCAGCTGTTCCCAGAATTCTACTTCTCCAGTCTACGCCTCCCGGCTCCTGCTGCCGAACTCCTTCCTGGCCTTAAAAGGAAAGTTCAGGACTGTGGGACTTATGTCTTCCTCATCTCAGGTTCTCAGGGCTTATAGACTAGGACCCGCCGCACAGAACATTCAGTAAGTTTTACCTAAATTAATAAAGGTTTCTACCGTGAGTGAGAGTCAAGCTCTCAAGAAACAGACTCTCAGGGAATCACACCGCACACAACTGAATGTTTAAGTGGAAATGTAAGTGGACCAGCTCCTTTACTCCTGAAGCCTTTCCTCAGTCGAGCTGCGCACCGCTGGGACGGGCAGACTCGAGGACATTGACTGTTGGCGTTCTGGCTCTGGGGACTGCAGAAAGCGAGGCCCCCACTTCACGGCCATTCTGGTCCCCTCTAGATGCAACTGTTATGTCCATTCTTCTATGCTTGGAAAGCCTCTGGATTTTGGATATTAGCAACTACCAAATATGCAGTTATTGTTTGTTGAGCGTGAGCCCCATGCAGCACCCCTGAATGGGAATTACAGGAACAGTCCACAGGACCGTGCTCTGGGACAGCAAAGCGTTTTCATTTTGTGGTGCATTCCTCAGACATTCTGGCAAAGGGACCTGTGCTGACCTCCCTACATTGGGACAGACTT
>NC_043703.1:149906201-149914651 GCF_006229205.1 Suricata suricatta
GGACAGCCTGAGCCGTGTCAAGGGGGAACGGTCCACATAAAGACGCACAGACCCGGAGATGGCACGCAGTCATCCTAGGGCCTAATGGGTCGGCTTCTGTCCTTAGTGTGGAGCAGTAGGCGCAGACCATCAGAGAAAGGCTGAATCACAAGACAGAAAAAAGTTCTCTAAAAACCAGCCAGGAGCAGCTTTATCAATAAAATATTTAATCAACTTATCTGTACAAAATATTAAAATGGTTAATGAAGAGCATACAAGCACGTTTAACAAATATATACTGCTATAGAAATGTCCAGAAAAATAGAGATTGCTGTTTTACAGTTCATTTACATTCCAATATGTACAATCTATTTAAACTTGAGAATACATATACACAGTGGATTTGTACCTGACCTTGAAGAGCTCCCTGCCAACCACCCCAGGCATGGGCAGCGTTCACTTCAGTTCATGTGCCCCAGCGGCCCGTGGAGCAGCAGGGAGACAGCCGGGTCTCCAGCCTCCAAGCCTCGGAGCTCTGCTCCAGCCAAACCAGACCTGGAAGACTGCCAGCAAAGGAGAGTTCAACTTGCATTAAATGAGTTTAAAATTCTCACCACTTTCCCCGTTTTACTCCCGAGCCAAGCTGAGAAATAGTGGGTATCACTGCGAAATGAAAGGGACTTCAACCCCCCAAAATAATAAGTTTTGGTACGTAGTGAGCTGTGATGGGATTTCTGTAACTTTGAGTTTTGCCCGTTTCCTTAAAATCACAGTATTGGCAGCAGGGTCAAGGTGGCCCGCTGAGGGGCTTGGGGCCGGCCCATCATGTCAGGAGCTGCTGGCCACCTTAGAGCAGAGCCTGCTTAAACAGAGGCATGCTGTAAGCCGGCGCAAGAATTCTGCAGAAATCTCTTCATACATACACACAGATATGTATGTATGTATATGTAGTAAAAGTTTTTCAAACTTTCCAGAATCTCCTATTATGTGCTGAAGGGCAAGTGCAGTCACCATGCTAATCCTTGTAAAAAATGCATTAACTTTTCATTTGGGGCGAAATACTTCCAGCTGAAAGGCCGAAGGTGACTTAGTTATGAATCTCTGTCCCGGAACACATAAAAGCTGTTTGCACTACCGTAAAAAGTGAAATACAAAAAACAAACAAAACCCACAAAACTCCAAAACAACAACAGCAACGACAGACCGGCAATTATTGTAACAAAGCTTATGTTCAAGCTCTGATTTATTCAAGGCAGAGAATGCCAGAGAAATTCTGCTTTCCAGAGTCTCTGTTCCTGGCTCGGAACACTTGAGTATCTCTCAGCCAGAAAATACATTCTTGCTCTCTCCCTGAACATGCATCATCATTTTCTAAACAGAATACTGAATGGCTGGCTTTCCTTGGACTCTGACCGGCCCTGACCTGGAAATAAAAGTTGCAAAGAAAAATAAGCCCCGTTTGTGAATGCACCCCTTCCTCAAACCAGCCTGCTTGACCTCAAGCCAAGTTATTACTGTCCCGAGCCCCGGGGGAACCTCGGACATGTGTGTCTTCTTCTGCCCTCGGCAGCCTCCGTTTACTGGAAGATACACACAGACCGGGAAAGGCTTTCCGTACACCTCATTAGACTCACTTTTGAGACTCCCTCCGCTGAGAAGTCCAGGCTAGGGCTGCCCCGGTGTAAGAGGTCTGTGAGAAGCCAGGCTTGTCAGGAAGATGAGGGAATATGTAAAACAGCTACAAACTGTGTGCAGATGCACCAAACCGCCATGCCCCTTCCCATCCTGCAGCCCGGGGAGGGCCCTCGGGGTAAGTGCAGCCTGGGTGCCTCCCATTGGTTTGTGTTTGCCTCTAATTCAGCAGGACTCTGATGAATATGCCTCACAGGGAATCTGGGTTTTGTCAGCCACCAGGACATCCCAGCACCAGAGGGTTCAGATGAGACTCTAGATTCTTGCAGCCAAGTGTCTGAGCAGGGCATAAGCTCAGAACAGGCATCCCGCCCCACGGTAGGCGGTTGCCGCTGCTAGTTGGAGCAGTGCAGAGATGATTTTGCAAAGAAGACAGCCACCGGCCCGCCAAATCTCCAGCTACCACTGCACTGCACTCCTGTTTGCCAACCGCGCAAAAGATTGTGAACGAGAAACGCAGAAACAAAGCGGCTGGCCGCATCGTGAAAGATCCATACGGCCAGGCTGAAAGGTGCCTGAGACTTGCAGATCAGCACCTTTTCCTTCTTTTTCTAGATAACTTATTCCAGCTTTCTATAACTGACTTTGAAAAAGGATACAAAGTTTCTGCACCACAGCTTTTATCTCGGGACCCTTTCTGGATTGAAGAATTTCTAAACTAGCAGAAGGAAGTGCTTCATAAACCAGCATGCAAAGCTGTCTGTCCTGCCAACAAACCCACCTGACTATAGAAACCCCTCTCTCTGGAAGTTTCCATGCACACTGCAGCCCTCTTGCCATTGTAGGGGGATGCACGAGAGAGAAACCAGCCCTTTCTCTTGCAGCTCAGACCTGGACATTGACAGACACAGATGCTGGAGGGTCCCTGCAGGATTGCTCCCTGGGGACCCGCACAGGCAGGAGCCAGCGGACCATCGCCCTCCACTTGTGCTGCTGGGAGCACGTGCTTGTATTTGCAACAACTCTAAGCACAGCTCAAAATGCAGACCAGTTTTGGAGCCCCTGGTGTTGGCTCAGTCAGTTGAGCATCCAGCTTTGGCTCATGATTTCACATTTCATGGGTTCAAGCCTTGCATGGAGTTTGATCCTAACAGCCTGGAGCCTGGACCCTGCTTCGGATTCTGTGTCTCCTTCTCTCTCTGCCCCTTCCTGCTCATGCTCTGTCTCCCTCTCAAAAATAAAATAAACATTTAAAAAAAAGAAATGCAGACCAGTTTTTCGATGACCTCACACTCTTTGACTCTACCCTCCCTGGGTTGCTCGGTACAGAAACTGCCGCTGCCCCTGTGGAGCTCCAAGCCGAAGTCTGCCGAGTCAGAAGGTCTAAGCCAAGTCCCAGGCCAGCTTCAAGCACAGCGTCTACAGCGGCAGCTTTGGGGGTGGGCAGGGAGAGGCCAAGCTCTGGGGAAGCTGGGTGTGTGTGCATCAAGAGCAGAGAGTATCCCCAAACCAAGGGTCAGAGCCAACTCCCAACCTCCCTGCAGCTACATCCAGGTAGGTGACTCCACGAAAGGGAAGTGTGGCCTTCCTGACAAGAACAGGCTTCTCTCACCGCGAGCCCCATCAAGATTTAACTATTTAACAGATCCAAGTCCAGAAACGGCACAAAAGGAGGAAGAAGCTTGTTCCAGCTGAAATGGCCAGAGGGCTCCAGGCATAAAAGGCAGAGCTGTCTGAAAATTTTTAAGTAACATCTTTTGCCTCCTCCCTTCTAGTGTTTCTTCACGGTAAACTCTGCCACCATTATGCAGGCCCTAAGAAAAAAGAAACTCTCCTGATGCCCGGGGTCACACCTCCATCGAGCTGGACCAGACACAGGCATGCCCGGGAGGAGGGGTGGGGCACTTCACCCCTACACAGGCTTGCTTGCCTCCTCCAGGGACTCTGGGAGAGTCCCAGGTCCCTGTCTGGGCTGCCCACAAGGCCCAGCCTTTCTTTCGCCTGCTGCTCCCACAGACGCACCAGCAGCAGGGACAGCCTTCCCAGGATCTGGTCACAGAACCATCTCAAGCGAATGCAGCTCTGCCCACCCCTGTATGAGCACAGGTCAACTCCAGCGGGGTTGGCAGTGCCCCTCACCTGTGACACAGGAAAGGTCATGGGTCTGGGTAGGTGAGCCCTACCCCCGAGATCTTGGTCTCCCCTGCACCTGCCTTGACCCAGGGAGAAACCAAAGCCACATCCAGGAAGCGCCACCAGCAGCTAGGAGTGTCATGGACACACACATACACACAAAGGTACACACAGGCAAGAGCTGTCATACTTGTGAGAAGCAGCTCCGATATTGGAAGTGGACCCTTTCCTGGAACAGTCACATCCACTCTGCCTTTGAACTATGATAGTGGGCTTTGGGACCAAGTAAAACCCTAGACTCAAGAGACCAGATTGCTCCTCATCCTACAGCGGCAGAAGTGGGAGCTCCGGGTAGGAGGTGACAGCCAGACTGTCCCAGGCCCCTCAGGAGGCACCTTGCAGAGCTCTGGCACCCAAGTGACGTTGCAGCAGGCAGACAGCATGTGACTGCATGGGGCAGTTCACTCCGGGGTGTGCAGAAGTCCACAGACACACCTGTGCTGCTCAGACACACTTCAGAGAGAACTAGTTCCTCCCACCTCATTTCCAACGTCCTCTGACTGCTGGGCTCACTCACCAGCTGCTTCTCCCTCCTTCCCAGTCCAGACACCTGAGGGGACAACGCAGGCCCTTCACTGACTCCTTTCCAGACCCTCGGTGCTCCCAGCCCACCTGGCATCTGCTGGAGGCTCCTGGCCCAGGCCCATTGAGAGGGCCCTGCTTTCTGGGCCTGGGGAGGCTTCTGCTCCCCTCGGACATGCTCTAGGAGATCAGCAAGGCCCTAATGATGTTTGTGTCCCAGACACGGTGGCCATGCTTTCTCTGCTTCTCATCGGACTTTCTGGACACCAGATTCAAGCAAGGCAAGAGTCTGCCTTTTTCTGTGCACAAGCTCCTCTTGGAAAGAATTCAATTTTTCTCCCTGCTTTAAGAAAGAAAATCAGTCTACAGTCCCAGGTTATTTTCTGCTATGAGTTTGAATAAAATTACAAACAGGATAAATGACTTGTAGGATTTGAGTTACACTCTGATTACATCCACAGGGTGGTCTGTACTCCCCTCCGCACTGACAGCAAGCCCCCCACTCCTGCTGACACTTCCAGGAGACTGTCCGGGGACCAGGCGCTGTGCTGGGTTTGCCAGATTCGACTCGACATCACACAATCCACAGCTCTTCTTTTTCCCATGCCACTTTGACAGTAAAATGCCAGGACACCAGGGTGAAGGCCTGTACATAAAGGATGAGCAGAGCTCAAGCAGAGACAAAAGAGCATGCCACCCTCTCGGGAGGACCCAACGCTGAGGCTTGGAAAGCCAGAATTCAACCCGGAAAGCATGTGGGCATCGCTGGACACAGCTGTGTGTCAGTGGAAATGTCTCCTTCATGCAGAAGTCTGGCTTCCGGCAGCCGTGACTAGACCGTCCTGGTGTTAGGCAGACCTAGCACCAACCCCCTTGGGCCCCGGCTGACTTGCCCTGTGCTCCCCAAGCAGGGATGCCCACTCTGTTCTCCCGCAGGGAGGGATGGATCGGATGGTCTCAACTAGAACACACAAGTCTTTCCCCCACAAAATGGAGAACTCGATTTACTTTAGGAAGAATATTTCAGTGGTCCCGGACCCAGAGGGGCCCGAGTTGGGGTGGGGGTGGGGGGCTGCCTTCACTCACAGTCATTCTACGCTTTATCCCTGCTTATCAGCAGCCAGCTCTCCCATGGCTGGGGCCTGGGGCTCCCAGCTGAATGATTCGGCCACGCACCCCAGTGCCAGGAAGTCCGTACAGGGCACTACCAAGCGTGCTGGCAGAATCCTTCTCCAAATCCTGGCCAAGCTGGTCGAACCACATCACAGCAGCAAACATCTGTCTTTCTCCGCATGCCGTGCCCCTTTTGCTGTCATTTTTACAAGGTGTGACACATCTTCTCTGTTCACCTACTTTGAACTCAAAGATGCCAGAGGCCCTGGGCAGAGCTTTGGCAGGCACAGGTGGTTTCTGGTGGCTCCATGCGGTTCCGGAGCAATTCTGGGAGGCATTCCTTCTGTTCAGTAAACAAGAATACCCTGAGGCCATCTGAAACCCTGGAGGGAACTGTCACTGCCCAAGGGCACAAGATGCAGCCTGGACCTCAAGGAAGTAGGCATTTTCCTACATCACTTACAACACATCTCGGTAGAAGGAGGTCATTAGGAAGAAACAAAGAAAATGGACATTTTTTTTCTTGCCACAAAGAGCTCAGGCTAAATCAAAACATGTCTTCCCCAAAACTTGTTTTTCCTAGTCACTAAAAAAGAATCAAAATGTTTCCTTTTGCCCAAGACATCAAATAACCTAGAATTTCTTCAAAATAATAGCTAGTTTCTTATTAACTCCATTTCTAAAATGTCAAATACTACAAACTTTGATATTTTAGTGTCATTTTTATTCTTCATTATGACAGAGCAACCACTATGCAATTATTAAAGTCAATTTAGAAAAGTGAAACTTTGCTGGCAAAATCCATAAACAGGATGGGACCATGCATGTACCAAAGCTGGGAAGTTTGTTTTAACCTAAGGAGACTTGCATCTTCTCATTATTGATGGCTACTCACGTAGCCACAGCATATAAATTCACATCATAAATGTATTTTTCTTTGAGGGAATTTTACAAGATAAAAAGGACTCAGGTGGGGCCCTTAAGTAAATTAGCTTTGTCTAAATCTTTAGTCTCTCTCTTACATGTTTAATCACTGAGAATTAAAATTTGAATAAGTCGTCTATGACCTTACCATCCGAGACCAGAAGAATGGATTGCATGCCTTTCCTGGGAAACCTTAAGGAGAAAGCCCAACACGGCCTTAAATAGGAGAACCCAGCAAGGCTGCAGGGTTTTTCAAAGAAGCCCGAGGAGCCCCAGACAGGTGGAATCCAAATTGTTTCTCCTCTCTCCCTCAACCACTTATACAAAGCCACAAAGGACTCCCAGGCAGAAATGAACCAAATAAAACAATGGAAACTAGGGTACCGGCTTCCACCTCTGCTGGGCCACACCAAGGTCCCCGCTGCCCTTCCGAAGGGACCACCGCAGCCAAACCGAAAATGCCCCTCCACACTGCTGGGAGGGGCGACCTTCCTCCCGCTCTGCACCACTTCGTTGTGGGGAGCTGAAATCTCACAAAAGCACTTTTGTGTAGCTTCACTTCCCGTTACTATCACACTGCCAAAAGCTACAGCAACAACCCTGTGAAGGCGTGTAAAAGCCGACACAGACTTGATAGCTAAGCGCAAGCACATGTTGGCCCATTCTGAGTACACCATTTGGAGATGATTGCGCCTACCTGGCAGACAAGCCCGAGCCTTCGGCAGAAGCCGGCCCCAGGACGCCTCTCTCCCTGCCTTTCTCCCTTCCCAGCCCTGCACCAAGCCTCCTCCTTAGCACCCCCCAGGCTTGGCTACCTCCTTGAGCTGCCCATAGGAGCTTCAGAACCTGGCACACGCCACCCCACTCCCAAATCCATATCAGATCAGGCTGGCAGTTTAAAAACTCTCCTCCATTTCACTTCCCCCCAAAAGAAAAACATTGTTTTCCACATTTTGGATCATTCCTAATTGGAACTGATTTTTTTTTTTAAAGGGTAGTGCTGGCCTTTGCAGAGAACTGGGTAGTTCCCTGTGATGCATTCTTTCGGACAAATGTTCCCTTTCAAAACTGACGGGGCACGTTAGATTTTTTGACGTTAAAAAAGATGTCTTTTGCAGCGGTTCCTTCCCAGAGTAAATGGCCTCCGTGCAATGCAAATCTTCAGAAAGGACATTCTTACAGCTGTTCAATTGGTCCCAGGGTGCAAACCAGACACTCAGCCACCCAGCGGGTGCTCCCCCACACTCAGCCACAAACAGAAAGGGGCCAGATAAAACGCCCTCCACTACCCCATTAGTTCACCCATCTGGAGCCCTCAATTCCCTAACCCGTTTCTACCCGATTTACTGCCTGTGATTGTAACATTAACACAAACACCGTGCTCTCTCCCAAAGGGGGCGATGGGTGCGATGGTGATGTGTTCTCAGAGTACACATTCCGTAGGGTCAGGTTATCTCTTCCCAGGGCTGGCCGACGCTGCCCACGGTAAAGGTGTGCATGCCTGAACGAGTGTGAGGATGTGAGTGTTGTGTGTGAACGTGCGCTCTCCCTCCGTGCAAGCGCGGGGCCAGAGCTGGACGCGCACCCGCGCTCGGTGACAGGCCCCGGCCGCAGCTGCTCTGCAGCAGGGGGTCCTCGGTGGCGCGGCCGCCCCTCCCAGGCCGGGCCGGGCCCGCACGCTACCTGCAGCCGCACGCCTCCACCACCATGTCCTCGTACTGCTTGTAGACCACGTTGTTGGCCGCGTCGATATAGAGGATGCTGATGGGGCTGAGACGCGCGGGCACGCAGCAGGAGGCCGGCGCCGCGTCGGGCGCCATGGAGTTGAGCAGCGTCTGAATGATGGCGTGGTTGGTGGGCTCTAGGTGGGAGCGCAGCGGGAAGTCGCAAACGCCCTCGCAGTGGTACGCCTCGTAGTCCAGCGGCGCGATGATCCAGTCGTCCCAGCCCAGCTCCTTAAAGTCCACGTGCAGCGGCCTGCGGCTGCAGCGGCTCCGGCCCCTTCGCCCATGGCCCCGGCCCGCGCCCCCGCCGCTGCCCTGCGCCGCCCGCGCCCCGGCCAACGCCGTCCGCCGTCTCCTGCGACC
>NC_043703.1:149914751-149918139 GCF_006229205.1 Suricata suricatta
CGCAGTGCCAACGGGCCCTGCGAGGGACCGGCCACCGAGCGCAGCAAGAGGCAGAACGCGCGGGTGGCGCGCGGCTCCTGGCGGTGGCGCCGCACAGCGTCCGCCACGTCGAACACCTCCCAGCGCGCTCCGGCCAGGGGCTCGGCTGCCCGCGAGTGCAGCAGGTGGGGCGCTCGGGCGGCGCCGGGGCACGTAGACAGCAGGAGTAGCGGCAGGGGAGTCTCGCCGGCGGGGCCCAGCTCCGGAGATTCGCGGCGCAGCACGCGCAGCTCGGCTCCCACCACCTCGTCGGCGTCGGGAAGGCTGGACAAGTCGAACAGGAAGCTCTGGCCGGTCTCGGCTGCGGATTCGTCTGCAGGAGTCGGGCAGAGACAGAAAGAGCGCGGTGAGAGCGGAGTGCGAAGCCCGCACTCCCGGCCTAGGGGCCTCCTAACTGCATATAGCCCAATTGCCCCGGATCGGGACTAAGCCCGCTGGAGCTGACGCCAGCCTCTCTCCTCGGCCCACCCAGACCGACAACTGCCAGCCTGGCCCGGAGTAAAGGGAGCCGTCGCCCCGACTATCGACTACAGGGACCAGGGCTTCGGATCATCAAGCCAAAGTTCCTCGACAACCTACAGGCATTGACTTATCGCTGAGCCTTGGGGCCAGGACATTACCCCTGCACCCGATGCCACGGCAGGTCCGCTGCCTGACCCAGAGCCCTGGGTTTGCCACACTTTCGGGCCCCTGGCGGACAGAAGGCTCCGCGTGGCGTATCAGAAGTCCTGCGCCCCTTCCGAAGTCTGGAGGCCAGGCCGAGGCCCCGCGCGGTACCGGGACTGCTCATTATTGCCCCGCTGAGCCCCCTCAGGAAAGCTGCAGGGTCCTGTCTGTGCGAGAACGGAAAAATCCTGTCCCCTGAAAATTCTGCTTCTTCCTCTACCTCTCTTCCCCAGCTCAGCCTGGACATCCTTGCTGCCCACGATCTCCCGTGCTGGTCCGGCCCTGCGTGCGAGTCGTCCAGAGCAAGACGCATCAGCGGGGCTGCATAAACTCTCTGGTGCATCCAGTCTCCCAGCCAGTTAGGGAGGCCCCAGGTAGGGAGCGCCTCGGCTCGGCCCGAGGTCTCAAAGCGAGGAGCGCTGCTGGTCGCAACGGGAAACTCCCGGCTCAGCCTCTCCCAGCTTTCCGCGACCTCCGATGGAAAAGGGAAGGCGGCAAAGAAGCACGAGAAATCTTCTCCAAAGGGTTTGGAGCAAGGAGGGCGGGGGTACTACCTTCCTAGCTGCAGTGAAGGCAGTCGCTCAAGGAGGAAAGTCCTCCAAGACCCACCGATCCTTCCGCAGACATATTCTTTCCCTCCGCTATGACTTCTCTCTCAGGGTTTGGGGGGGTTTTATTTCTGGTCGTGGGCACTTTTTTTTTCTTTTTGGGCTCAGGGGGAAGAAAGTTGAAATTCCACCGAGCAGCAGATAAGGAGCTCCCTTTGAAGAAGGTCATATGGTTTCGTTTTGCCCCAAACTCGGTGAGACTGTGCACACGGCCCCCACCTCTGGAGATCTGCTCACGGACAACGACCGCCAGGCCCTCGCCTCCCTAGGTCCCAAGTCTGGGTTCTGCCTGTGGCTTCTGGGGACCTTGCTCCAAGTGGAATCCCAGAATGGAGAGCCAGGGAGGCTCGAAGTGCTAAGCTAGTAGTGCTTCCTCCTCCCCACCACTGCTTTCTCTGGGGTGGGCTCCCTGTGGCACTTTTTCTGAGCTTCTCCCCCCACCCCCACCCCAGCATCTCCACCACTGCATCCCCTCCTTCCAGAGGCAGGAAGAAGAGCTGCCGTTGGAGCCTGGCCAGCCAAGCAGAGCTCCCCAGGAAAAGACTTAGCTCAGGCTAACGGGAGGCCTAGCTCTACCTAAGGAAGAGCAGCTGGTGCATCTACCAGCTCACAGCCCTGCACACCCACCTCTCCTGCATCCTGGGAGCCCACACATCCTGGCTCAGGGCTGGAGCCTCCCCTGGCCCTGCACACCTTTGTATGAGTCCTCCAGCATCCAGTCCAGGGGAGGCGCACAGAATGCTAGATAGTTGTCACTGACCCAGAGAGCCATCTGGACTCAGGATGTCCCACACTCAAAATAAAGCAGCCTGTGGGTAGGCGTGTGTGTGTGTGTGTGTGTGTGTGTGTGTGTGTTGCAGGAGGTAGGTGACTTGGTCATATCTACCTGCTTTCCCAGGCTGGGGTCTGGGATGTACAGCCAGCAGAGGCTCCCAGACATGGCAGATCGCTTCCTCTCCAGCCCTATCCCCCACCCCTCCTTTTTTCCCCTCCTGCCTTCCATGCTGGATTTTTGGCTGGATAAAATTAAGGCCAACATTACTTACATTTCCGCCTGAAATTAGTTAAATTTTCCCTATCTGTCTGCTTTAATGACTTCAATAGAGATTAATAAAATCCAGATGACACACAGCCACCACCACAATCTCACCCACGTCCTACTTTTGAGGGACCAAGGACAGAGTAAGATGGGTCACTGGGTCTGAGAGAGGCCTGCGTTCCTACACGGTCTCAGTGACCATCCTCTCCTCCTCATACGATTGGGGTCCTCCACCTCTAGCTGTCCCAGGGGCCGGCACAGGACACAGGCACCCACAGTTACACACCTCCACCCTGACACAGCCTGCCGAGAAGGGACCTCCGTGTACCTGGTGATGCCACCAGCCTCTCCGGAGCCCCTTATTTCTGTCTGATCCCGGCCTCTTCCCCCTCATTCCCCTGAATTGCGCCCGCAGTTTGTGTGCCGCCCCCCGCCCCCCCAGACTAGAAGCCGCCGAGGTTGCTGCATTGAAAACAGCCGCTGCCGCCGCCACCGTCACTGCGCAGTCCCTCTCGGCCCGGGCCCCGTCTTGCTCCGGATCTTGGACTCAGCCTGTCTCCTCGAGGGGACCCGCCGGCCCGCAGGGCCAGGACAATCCGGCGGAGGGACCGGCTCAGCCCTCTGGGACCGGGCCCCGAGAGCTGCCGCGCCTCTCGCCACAGTCCAACGGGATCGGGTGCGTGGGCCTCGGCGGAGTTTCTAACACCTGAGGCTGGGACGTGAGGAGGCCGCGTCCCGAAGGGTCTGGAGCAGGGGCTCGCCTCTGGCGGTGGCCTCAGCCTGGGAGCGGACAGGATGGACGGGCGCAGAAGAGGCGTGAGTACCTTGGTTCGCCTGGTCTGCGAAGCCGGTGATCGTGTCCGCGCGGCCGTGGCGGCCAGAGCCCGAGGTGGAGGCGGCGGCTGCCCCGGCCGGAGCCCTCCCGGCCAGGTTCCGGTAAAGCGACATCATGAACTGGTGCGGCACCACCGAGCCGTTCCTGAAGCCGGCGGCGCGGCGCGCGGCGCGGACTCCGGGAGCCGCGGCGGCCGGGGCA
>NC_043703.1:149918239-149933516 GCF_006229205.1 Suricata suricatta
GGGGCGAGGGTCCGCCCGCCGCCGCCGCCGCCGCCGTCGCCCCCCGGACTCCCGCCCGGCCCTGCCCCCGCCGCTCGCAGCACGGCGGCCGCTTCGAGCCCGTCGCGGGGGCGGCAGGCGCTCAGCAGCCAGAGGCACAGCGCGGCGGCCGCGCTCAGGTCCATGGGCTCCGTGGGCCAGGCGGGCGGGCGGCGCGGGCTCCGTGGCTCCGGGAAGTCCCCCGGCGCCTTTTGAACATAGTGTTTAATAATGGGGGAAGTGTGCGCAGCAAGTCGCGGCCCCCACCTCCTCTCCCACCCCACCCCCGCCCAACGCCCGGAGCAGCGCCCCCTGCTGAACACTGGCGTGGCAGCGCCGCGCCCCCCACTCCGGCCTAACGCGGAGTCCGGGACAGGAGCCTCCTCCCGGCGCTGTGGCGCTTCGCCCCCATTCTCGCCTTGCGAGTGTTACCCGCCCGAGGCTCCCGCCACAAACCGGGGCCCCGCCTCCCTTCCCCGAGGCGGTGCGACCCCCGCTGCCCACGCCGCCCCCGAGCCAAATGCGCCCTCGGGAGTTAGAGGCTCCGAGGCGTCGCGCGTACCCGCCCAGCTTCGTCCCCACTCCCCTGCGGAGAAGCACCCGCCCCCCGCCCGCTCCAATTCCTTGAGTGCCTGGGACGCCAGAGGTGGGGTCGCAGAAGGACTCGGCCCCGCCGGTCAGTGCCGCGACCTCGGGGCCAGGGCGCACAGAGAGGCCACCAGGGCGCACGGGGGCCACCAGGGCGCGCAGGCAGTGCTGCCACCGAGGTGCATTTTTCATCACCGGTTCGAGGGTTGCCCAGCCCGACACAGCCTCCGAAGACCAGAGCGCGCGGCCAGAGCAGGGGAGGGAACCCGTAGGGAAGAGAGGGCTAGGCTGGAAGAGCAGGCCGGAAGACAGATGGACGTGGACCGACAATTGGAAAGCAACGGTTTGCGCTCAGAACATGCGCTTAAGCCGGAGCCAAGCCCTCAGAGGAGCGCAGGAATTACCGAGGCAGCCCCGGGGTAATGTGGGGAGTCCGGCGCGGGAGCAGCGCCCCGAGTTCATTTGTGCAGCGAAAGTGATGACCTTCCGCCGGCCGTCTTGGGGTGCAGGCCAAGGGAAACGGGCTACCGGGTATGTTGGGGCGCGGCCAGAAGCAGGGAGGGCGGGCAGCAGAGAGCCCCAGGCTGGCGCCTCCGTACTTCTCTGGCCGCGGTTATGGGTGATGGGCGGAGGGAACGGCAGGCGGCCGCGGCGCGCCGCACCCTGAGCTCACTCGGGCGGGGTAGGGAGCTCGGCGACGTCTGTTGATCCGCTCAGCCCCAGCGTGGAAACTCCAGCGGATGGACGAGGTCTTCTTGGTAGGCAGATGGAGGACCTGAGCCGGACGGACCCTTAAAGCCGCGCAGACGCGTGCTTTCTCCTTTAAGTTTTCATTTGCTACCAAACTTGAAACCTAGACGGGGTCGGTGCGTCATGGTCACTTTGGGTTGATCAGCGTCAGCACGATGCCACAGGACCCAAAGCCGAGTGAGTCCCAAGTCTCTCCCGGTTGCGCCACGCTGACCCACGGTAGAAGCCCAGCCCAGGGAGTTCCCCGGCACCAACCATTTGTTTGTTTGGTCCCAAAGGAGCCACTCAGTGATCATGCTGAACACCGCGGAGACGCCGCGCCTGCTCATCTTGGCACTTTGGTCCGCTCATCACCCCCGGAGACGGGTGGGAGCAGGAGGGGAGGTCTGGCGAGGGGCCACTCCTCTGTGACCCCAGGCCCACCAGGTAGCAGAGGAGGAAGGCCTGAGATTACTGTAGGAAGGTGTGGTTGAGATGGGAGGGGTCGGGATGACAAGGGTGGCACCCTGCTTTGGGGACCGGGGATGGAGTGTCAGCAACAAGCAAGGCCTTGGCCACAGGTCTCCCTCTCTGTCTGGCATTGGTACAAAGTGGCTCTGCAGAAACTAAGGCAACTATCTGGCAGAGCCTCCCCCTGGAGACACTGGTCAGGCTCTTGCAGCCCAGCCAGGGGCCCCTTGGCCCTTGCCAGTGCTGGGTCCCTGCTGTCTTTCTAGCTCCTTTCCCCCTACACATGAGCAATCTTTGATTATGATTTGTATAAATACCCTGGGAACCCTGGGCTGGGCTCAGTAGTGCAAGCTCTAAGCCTGGCCTTGACCTCGTAAGAGCAAGGAGAGAATGGGAAGGTGCTGGCACAGACTTGGCAGAGCCCATGCTGAATGAACACGTTTTGATCTTAGGAGTCTTCTGCCCTGCAGCTGCCTTTGGGCTCCAGAATTCGTATTCCTGAATTCTTGATGTCCCTGTGGAAGCAGACCACTTAGCTGCTTTGAGGCCAAATTTCCTCATCCGTAAAATGGGAGGATTCTCACCTCCGGGAGTGTTGTGTGTGGCCAGGATAACAGGCTGACACAGATGAGGCTCGGTAGCCTTGCCCCCCCACTCTCCCTGCCCCTGGTCTGTCCTGGGGCCCACGGGTGATGGTGGCTCACAGAGAATTGGCTCACAGGCACTGGGACGCTCTGGGAAAAGACTGCCCACCAGCTGTTTGTTCTTGAGCCAGGACTTAACCGCTCTCACCTGCGTTTCTTGTCAATCATTCATTCATCCCCCAATTCATTCCTTCCTTCCTGTAAATACTTACAGCCAGTTGCCTTCTATGCGTTGTAGATTCAGCAATGCGCAGGATAGACACATGGAAAGCCAGGGCTGGGGGCGGGGGAGCCTTTTTATCAGCAGAGGGCGCACTAGAGCTGAGCCCAGAGAGGAGGCAGGCATGGGGACGCTTGAGCCACGCCTCCAAGTCTGGCTCAGTCTCCTTACCCTGAAATAGTGACAGTAACCATCTGTTCTCTGAATCATGGGCACCATGCCAACTGCTTAACACACCTCCTGTTACTTCATTCCTGCCATCTATACCCTGTGAGGTAGGTATTATTGTTCCCATTTTATAGACAAAGAAAGTGGAGTTACAAAGCAAGTCCACACCTTGTGCAGGATCACCTGGTGAATGACAGAGCCTGGAGTCACCGGCTATTTTTACCCAACCCTTGGCTGCCCACAGGGGAAGTAGGAGTGTGAAGGCTTGGTCTGTAACACCCTCCCCAACTCCAGTGAAGAGGCACAGTGTCCTGCCTTTCCTCTCTAGCTCTCTGGAAAATTCTTGGCAGAGAATGAACTCTCAGGTCATGTCTAGGTGAAGACCTTGAAGGCACCCCCCTGGGGACACCTTCTCGCCCCGGCTGCCAGCCTGGAGCTCACAATGTCTGCCATTGAGCACGTTCTGTCATCAGCAGCAGCAGGGCCTGCCTGCAGCTCCAGAAGCCACAGGGCTCAGAGCAGGACGGGCTACCAGGAGCATGTGGTCCAACAATTAAGTTTCCATGATGTGACCCGATGGCTTCACAAGTCAGGCCTGCATCCAGGGCTTAACCTGAACCCAGTCTCTGGATGCCCTGGGCCCATGAATCAGTATCCATCTGGAATGAAGATGGTGCCCTCCCTGAGGATGGAGAAATGTGAGGCCGGGGGTTTCTGGTCCTCCCTCCCTGACTCCGTAAGGCTGAGGCCTCTGAGAGCAGGTGGCCCTTGTTGGGCCCGAGATGCCAGGCAGGCCCAGGCTGACTTGGGGCTTCCTCCTGGGGGGTGCAGGGGGCCTTTGGTAGATGCTCCAGGTGGGAGAACTGGAAGTTGTGTTCTTCGTGCTGCTTTTGAAGGGAGTTTCCTCTGTCCTCTGTGTTGCCCCAGACGTCACTGGGAAGCGGCTGCCGAGGACCTGACACCAGTGCAGGAAGTTCAGAGAGGGCTGGCAGAAGACCCTTTCACTGTTCATCAGTGTGGTGACCACCCCCCTGGCCCCCAGCACTCCAGACTCCAGCGGTTACCATCTCAGAGAGAGGGGCTGGACTGGCTCCGTAGTGGGGGCGGGGGGGGGGGCAAGGAGAGGATGAAAGCAGCCTGGTGGCGGGCTCACGTTTATCGACTCGACTCGGGTGGAGAGGAATGGTCCCCACACTCGGACCTCCAGACCCTTCCCTTGGAGAGCACTTTGCTGCTCATCCGTTCCCTGCAGAAGCTGTCTGCTTGCTCAGAGCACCAGGACTCTGACCAGGTCGTGGAATCCCAGGATCTAAAGGGACATTTTGGGTTATTTGGGCCAGCTTGGCACAGCATGCCTGAATCATGACAAACTGCTACCCGGCTGTCTTGCGTGCCTGTAGAGATGGGGAGCCCCATACCCCACACAGCCTTCTCATAGCCCTGAGCGTGAGGAAGTTCTTCATGTGCACCTGTGAGAGCCACAGCATCTCCCAAAAGCACCTTTACACGTCACCTGCAGCATGAGCCTGGCACACTGGGCTGATGCCACTTAGGCCATTACATGTGACCTTGAATAAGGCAGGGGTTAGGTGCCCATCCCCCACCCCTGCACAGTCAAAAATCTGAATATAGCTCTTGACTCCCCCAAAACTTAACTACTCATAGTATACTGTAGACCAGAAGCCTTGCTGATAACATAAACCATCAATAATAAACACATTTTGTATGTTCTATGTATTATAACATGTATTCTAATAAACTGGGGAAAAAACCAAAAGTTATTAAGAAAATCATAAGGAAAAGAACATACATTTAAAGTACAGTCCTGTATTTATCAAAATAAATCCATGTATAAGTGGACCGTGCAGTTCAACCTCTTGTTGTTCAAGGGTCAGCCATTGTCCTGGGTTCTGCCAGATAGAGCCACCTTATAGTCACCTTCAGGGACCAGAAATTGCACCAGCCCCAGCTGCAGCCTGCTCAGCCTGGAGCAAGTGACTCCTGCCACACCAGACACTGGGCCTCCATGCCTGATGACAGGTCCCTTAGAGATGGCCTGCTCCAGGGCTCTGTGGTCCACAAGGAAGCCAAGTCTCTGAGGAAGGAAGTGACCAGCATTGAGCCCTCTGGGATGGCGGGTCCCTCCTGTGATCCTGTGCCTTTGCTGTCCATGCAGCCCAGCAGGTGTCATCCCAGCTGTGCCTCAGGCACCCTGTAGGTGAGGCAGATGAGGGCTCAGGCTCCGCCTGTCCACCCGCTGAGCATTATATTGGCTGTGGTTGGTTGATGCTCCTGAAAGTCTAAAGACCAACTCCAACTCCAGCCCCTAACCTTGGACTGCGTGTCCCTCAGCCCTTCCCGGCAAGTGCACAGTGAGGTCGACAATCAAAGGGCCACAGTGGGTCCAGCTGTGAGAGGTGGAGAGCACGTGGGGGTGGCCCCACTGCCAGAGACCCAGTCAGGAGCCTCCCTCAGTCTGGACCCTTCTCGCCTCTGCTCCTTGAGACTCAGAGCTGGAGAGAGGGTTGGTGCTGAGGAGCCAGGCCCCTGTGTGAGCCTGGGACTCTGCCCCTAGAGAAGGTCTTGCTGGGAAAGTGTGAAGGGAAGATGGTGACAGAGAGGGAGCCGCCTACCGCTGCATCTGGTGCAGCCAAGCTCCCCTCAGTTGGAGATGTACTGCAGTCCTCTCCCCCAGGAAGAGCTGGGATGGGGCTGCCTGCGCTGCAGGTGTGGGAAAATTCCAGCAGGGCTCTGGCTTAGCCCTCTGTCCGATGCCCAGGGCTGGCCTTCCTCAGGCTCCCAGGAATTTCCCATGCTCAACCCAGGGCTGCCTCTCCCCAAGTTGCCGGGCAGCAGCTCCGGCATCCACAGCAAGTAGGTTGCAGCCTGGCCCTGGGGCCACCTGCTCCGCCTGGCCCCTGGGCCCTGGGCTGCTAGGTGGGCGAGGTGGAGGGGACAGAGAAGAGAGTGGGTGGCCTTGTTCCTGGAAGTTCCACGGGGGGGGGACCTCTCAGAGCCCTTCCTTCCCTTAGGAACAAATGGTGAAGGGCTGGTGGACACTGCCATCTGCTGGTCACGGATTATAACAGCATCATAGTAGGGCAGAGCTCTCGCCCGCTCAGATCTACAAAGCCCAGGCCTGCCCTGCCAGGCTGGGGGAAGACCAAGGAGCCCCTGCTCCAGGACCCCTGCAGTTGAACCAGGTTACCTGAAGCTGTGAGGTGTCTGGGAGATGAGGGAACAAGGATCACAGGCCTCCCCTGAGGTCAGGAAAGAGACTACAGTATGGGGTCATGATAAAGACCTGGCTTCCAAACCGGGAAGTGCACTCTGCAGTGCACTAGCTTTGTGACCTCGGTTAAGTTAAGTAACCTGCCACCCTCCACCTCCTCGTGGTAGGGATCCTACCTGTCAGGGTGTGCCAAAGGGTGAAGGAAATAAAGTAGGTAAAATCGTTTCCACAGTGAGTGGCTCAATAGTGGCTTTTATTGTTTTCTGGGCAAGTCTTGTTTTAACCTTTGGAAGGCTAGTGACTTTAACCTATACATCCCAATATCCTCTGTAGGGCCTCTGTCTTTGAGAATTTTCCCTTCTATCAGCCTGCCGTCTCGTGAATATCAGTTGTCTGAATGTCCTGGAGATTTTCTTGGACACCTTTATGGAAAACTAAGGTTAAAAAAAACCAAACTCCTGGAATAAAAAAAAAACAAAACAGCTGCTCTTAGAATGTTCCATGATTGGTAATGCCCCGTCCTTTAATCTGGGTCAGATAGGAGCCCAGGGCTTCTGTTCTAGGCACACATGAGTAGGGGACCATACTGTCTTTGTCTGGGCAGATGGGGGCAGGGCATGGCTCAGGAGTGGCGTTGGAGGAACCAGTTGTGTCCCCCAATCCGGGATGTGAGACCTCGAAGCTATCCCCAAGGATGAGGACATTGGGACCAAAATGTGCCATGGTTTCCACAGCAGAGTGTCCAGTGGGGAAGTACCGCGGGGCTAACCGGGGGACCCAGGGTTAAATGTTGGGTGGCCTCTCTCAGGTCTCTGGCTCACGTGATAAAGACATCTGTGAGATTTGTCTGCAAGAGACAGTCTCTGAGGCTGCTCTGCAGAGAAGGAAGCTGCCTATAAACTTGGCCCTAGGCCATAGCCTCCCCTCCGTGCTCCCCGATTTCCTAGGTAGCTGATCCAACTCCAAATAATACCTTAATTTAAGGCAATGCCCTAGCTCGGTTCTGTCTTCCCAGACTTCCTTCCTGGGTTGGGCAAAAAGTTAGAGGACTCTAATCAAAATGCTTATCGTGATGTTGGGGACACAAATCTTCGAGGGTCAGGGAAACATTGGGAGACAGAATCAAAATCCTCAAAGCCACCAGCAAATCATTGCAAATTAAAAGAACAGAGTGATGCCATTTTTTCTTTACTTCTCACGTTAGTGAAACCCATTATTGGTGAGCAATGGACACGTGGGTGTTCCGTACACCCTTGGCAGGAAGGTGAGTTCATAGATTTTCCAAAAGCAATGTGACAGCACCAACATTTTATTTATTTTATTTATTTTTTTAATGTTTATTTATTTTTGAGAGAGAGACAGAGTGCAAGTCGGGGAGGGACAGAGAGAGAGGGAGACATAGAATCTGAAGCAGGCTCCAGGCTCTGAGCTGTCTAGCACGGAGCCCAACACGGGGCTAGAACCCACTAACCATGAGATCATGACCAGAGCTGAAGTGGGGCGCTTCACCAACGGAGCCACCCAAGCACCCCATGACAGCACCAACATTTTAAAGAAGGAAATCCTTTGACTCTAATTTTTTATGAGTCTACTCACATAGGCAAAAATGAGTATACAAGGATTTTTAAAATAGAAGAAATCGTGGAAATTGGATATTACCAAAAGGGCTTTTAATAGGGCCAAATAAAAAATTATGACACACCCTCACATGGATTGCTCTTCCTCTATTATGAGAATGAGTTAAGGTATGCCTGAATGGCTCAGACGGGTAAGCATCTGGCTCTTGATTTCAGCTCAGGCCATGATTTCACAGTTCACGAGTTCGAGTCCCACATTGGGCTCTATGCTGACAGCGCAAATCCTGCTTATGATTCTCTCTCTTCATCTCTCTCTGCCCCTACCCTGCTCACACTGCACCCCCCCATATCAATAAACTTAAAAAAAGAAAAGAATGAGTTAGATTTTGGTGTGTGACATGAAAGATGCCCTCGATGGATGACACTGAGAGGCCAGGTGGACAGAGTAGAGGAAGAGGAGGGAGCATCCACACCCAAGGTGTGCATCTGCCGCTATCCTTACACTCATCCTCTGTGTCCGAGCCCTATTCTCTCCTCAGGGATCCCTCTCATTTCTTTCTCCATCTAAAATCAGATGCATGGGGTGCCTGGGTCTCTCAGTGGGGTAAGCATCCGCCTTCGGCTCAGGTCATGATCTCATGGTTCATGGGTTTGAGCCCCGCATCAGGCTCTGTGCTGACAGCTAGCTCAGAGCCTGGAGCCTGCTTCAGATTCTGTGTCTCCCTCTCTCTCTGACCCTCCCCTGATTGCACTGTTTCTCTGTGTCTCTCAAAAATAAAAATAAAAAGCATTAAAAAATAAAAAATTTAAAAAAATAAACTAAAATAAAATCAGATGCATGTTTTTTATATCACAAAACAATAAATATGCCTCAGAGAGCTTCATTATTAGATATCCATGTAAAGCAATTCCCATGTAGCACTTGAGGCTGAACTGACAGATCAAGACAACAGAATGGGGAGTCCAGATAACGATGTTTGTGAGTACTTGGCATACGAAATGGTGATAATTCCAGTGAGAAAGGACAAGTTGTTCAAGAAAACTTCCAGTGAATGGTCCTGGTTACTTGGCTAAGTATTTAGGGGGGAAATGACCCTATCTCATGACATAAACCAAAATAAATTCCAAGTGAATCAAAGAATCAATTGTAGGAAATATATCTGGGAAAAAACGTGTGAATATTTACATAGTCTGGGGTAAGGAATACTTACCTAAGTATAACTTCATTGTAGAAACTACCAACAGGAATGTCCAGGTCTGGCTACATTAAAATCTTAAAAGCTACATGCAAAAAATTTAAGAAACAGAACTGACCTTAAGAAATGATCCAGGGGCCCCTGGGTGACTCAATTGGTTTAGCATCGACTCTTGATTTAGGTTCAGGTCATGATCTTACAGTTTGTGAGATCGAGCCCTTTGTCAGGCTCTGTGCTGTCAGTGCAGAGCCTGCTTGGGATTCTCTCTGTCTCTCTTTCTCTCTCTCTCTCCTCCTCTGTTCTCCCCGCCCCCAAATAAATAAATAAACTTAAAAAAAAAAAAAAGAAAATGATTCAACTCAACATCACCAGTCGTGGGAGACGCTAGCATCACATGTCACCTGATGTGATCACATGCCAAACAATGGCGTGCATCCAACCACGAGAAATCCCTAGGCGAATACCAGCTGAGGAGTAGCCTGCACAATTGGATGACAGCATCACGGAAGATGGAAAGGCCTGAGAACCGTAGAATGGAGCCTAAATGCACATGAAATTAAGTAACATGTTAATTACAATGCACGGTCCTCAATTCGATTCTGGATTGGGAGGAGGAGGAAGGGGATGTAAATAAAAATCACTATTGGGACGCCTGAGCACACTGGAATATGACTGTACGTTAGGTAATAGTAATGTATCGATGTCCCGTTGCCTGATAGGACCGCTGCATTGTGGTTATGAAGGAGAACGCTGTCCTCCTAAGAAAGGACGAGCCGAAGTATTTAGAGTGAAGTGTCATGGCGTCTACCACTATTTGGTGTTTCAGGAAAAATGCAGAGAGAGAAAGGATAAAGCCATTTGCTAATGGCACTGTTAACGCCTGTGCAGCTCCTCGCCTGCCCCACCCCCCTCTCCAGGGCTGACCCTCTCCTTGCTGGGAGGACTGAGTCTCTGCTCATCCTCCCTTGAAGGGCGATGCCTCACCAAGGTCAGACCCCTCCTGGGGGAACTCACGACCAAGGACTGACCTAGTCAGTGTGGGGATATTAAGTCCTGCCTCCTCCCGCTCAGTTCAGGAGGACTCGGGGAGCAGGTACCTGAGCCCCTCCTGCCATAGGCTGAGCCTCTGCTGTCACTATGGGCTCAGCCCCCTCTGCCCAGCCCTGCTTCCCCTCCCCCCGCCCCTCCCCTCCCTGGGCGGTCTGTGAGGCTAGGTCAAGGCGGTGTGAACCCTTCCTTTTTCCTGGGAGTTTGAAACTTTTTCAAAATTAGAACTTAGGGGAAAATAAGTTAAAGACACATAGGGATAATACATATCAGAAAAGGTTAGTATCTTTTTATAATGCATTCTTACATATCAATAAGAAAAAGACAAACAGCCCAAACTTTTAAAATGTTTATTTTTTTATTTTTAGAGAGAGTGCATGCGTGCAAGTAGGGGAGAGGCAGAGAGAGAGAGAGAGGAGAGAGAGAGAGAGAGAGAGAGAGAGAGAGAGTGAGAGAGGGAGAATTGCAAGCAGGCTCCATGCTGTCAGTGCAGAGCCTGATGCGGGGCTCGATCCCACAGCCCTGAGATCATGACCTGAGCTGAAATAAAGAGTGGGAGGCTTAACCGACTGAGCCATCCAGGTGCCCTCAACAGCCCAATTTTTAACACACACAAAGGAAATAAACAGGAGCGTTACAAAGAAACATTCTGAAGCCAACAAACTGGTGGAAACATGTTTAACCTCACTAGGAATCAAATAAATGCACTCTCAAAACAAGAAATATCACTTTTCACTTCACAAATTTGAGAGGATGTAAGAAAATGAATCCAGGGCTGGTGTGGGTTTGGGAGGAGGTCTTCACCCAGTCCCCCTGAGGAATGTCTGCTGGCAATTATCAAAGCCACAGAGAAGTTTGTGTCCCTGTGCGTGCGTCCGGGTTCTCCAGACCTCAGAAGTCCCTTTCCTTTACTATCCAGATAGAAAGGCTGGATCTTCTGTGCCCCAAGAGGAGCCTTACAAACAACAGGATCAGGGCTGCCACAGTGCCACCATGTCACAGGGTCCTTCCCTGCCTGGCTGGATGCCCACCCTTCTCTTCAGGAGCTCAGAAGCTTCCAGCAGACAACTCCCAAAGGCTGATTACTTTTTGATGCAAAGAGATTAAGCTCTTGGTCTAACTGCTCTTCTCCCAATATCCCAAGACCCTCCCTTACTCAACAAAGTACAGAGAGACTCACCAAAGTGTTTTCTGACACTAACACAAGCTGCCTCCCACTGTATCTGGCTCACACCAGATAGCTAGCATTCAAAGACCCCCCCCCCCCCCCCGCCCATCTCCCACGGCACACACAGCACTTTTCCATTCCATACCCACAGCATAAGGACTGGGCAAGTCGGGGACAGTATGTCGGCACGTGGCCTCATCCTCAGTAAAAGATTTCAAATGATGGCTTGGGAGGTAATTTAACATGGAAAGGTATGCGCAGGGTGGGAAATGAAAAAGCAAGTTACAAAACAGGACATCCAGTAAGATTTTATATTGTTTCAAAGCTGTACATAGATAGAGAACAAAATGTCAAGAGGGGAAGAGTTGTTACGCCTGGTACAGAAGGAATGAATTTTATTTTATTTTCTATTTGTGTATCCATGTTTTCTGTATTTTTTCTGGATGATATCTGTATGACAGTTCTAGAAAGTCACCCGCTCACCTCCTCTGCTTCAGAATCAAGCTTCTGGAGAAGGGTTCTACACTCACCATCCTACCTTCTCAGTTCCTTCCTGTCCGCCAGCATTGATTCTGGCCCAGGCTTCCCAGAAAGGCACTGTGCATCAATGCCTCCCCCCTGCACGCCCCCGCCCCCTGTCCCCATCCTGAAATATTCTTTTCCTTTGTTCATCCTGGGAGTCCACTCACTTCTTTGGGATAAGTATAAACACTTTGGTGTGCCACAAGGCCCCCCAAACCTCGCCGTCTCACCACCCCTCTGCATGCTCATCTCAGCCCTGAGCACACTGTGCTCTCTGAAGGCACCCTAGCTTTGCACCCTTGGCTAGGACATACTTGATGTCTTCTCTCAAGGATCCTTACCATCCCTCCCACATTGAGTAGTTTTTATTTCAGGCCTTATGTAAGTACTTTACAACTGAACCAATAAGGAATCCATTGCAGAAAACCCCACTTAGACTGGTCTAAGCGTTGTGCAAGGAAAAGTCTTGATGAATCTCAAGAAAGAGTCTAAGGGTTGTATAAGAGTTCAGAAGCCATCAGGTCCCCAGCCTCTTCCATCCTTAATGTGTAGGCCCCAAATTCAGGCTTGTGCCTCATAGTCACGACATGGCTGCTGCCTCTCCAGCATTACATATCCCTTCCAGGCAGAAGACAGGGAAGAAACAAAGAGATTTCTCCTAGCGAGGTAAATCGTCCACAGTGACTTCTGTACAAACAGCCAGAATTGTCACATGCGGTCTTCTAACTGCACGGGAGGCTGGGGCCGTGAGTGTTTTACCTTCCAGCCTCCGTGGCAGTAAAAGTTAAAGAGGAAGGAGTTGTGGATGGCTTTTGTAGCTAATCTACAGTGGTTCTCATACACTTCCTGCCATCCCAGCCATATTTAATCTTATTTCTGCACAGTAGTACTTTGAATGAAAGGCTTCCATTATGCGCATTTGGCGGATGAGAACACCCAAGGTTCAGCAATAACATTTCCGACACCCAGGTGTGGCATGGCTTCCTCTTGGAAGAACTCCTTGTCTGCCCCAGCCCCAGGCGGACTTAGTCATAGGCCCTTCCCTGTGCATCTTCGGCCGCATCCATGTTGACCCCCGTTGTTCCTGAGTGATGTGTGGCCCCACCAAGGAAGCCTGTGTCTCTTACATCCTCAGAGCTCAGCAGGGTCACAGGCCCGTGCCTGGAAGCAGGCGCTGAATAACCAGGGTGGCGGTGGCCTCGCTCCACTTGGGATGCCCAAGCATCTGAAGCATTGCTTCAGAGGACAGAGGCAAGTCAGGCCCCCAGAAGACATGCCCCACCAGAAATGGGCAGTGTCGGTGCACGGTGTGGCCAGAGCCCCGCTCAGACTCCCTGTGAGCTGTGGGCTGCACTGCCCCTGGGGCCCTGAGGGGGGGAGGCTGGCCCCCGGAGCATTCCCCCAGGGCAGTGCGAAGGGAAATTGTAAGATACCCAGCAATGTGGTTTGCATTACTGCAGCTTCAGCCATGGAGGGGGCTCCTTGAGTCAGGCAGGAAGCAGAAAATATCAGATTTAGATCCCACATTCCGTGCATTGTATACAATTATCCACTGGAGCTGCACAGGGGCAAGCAGGACCCGCAGAGACAGAAAGTGGGATGGCTCTCAGGGACGGGGTCTCTCTATCACAGGGAATAGTCACATTCTTGGCAGGAACCCTGGGCCAGGGCGGAGTCTCACTCCCGCAAGGCACTGGTGACCGGCAAGCTGCCAGCTGCAGTGACAGCGGGGGAGTCCCCTTCTTCACAACCCCCCCCCCCCCACCTGTGCTTGGGAAGTAAGTGCTTCCCTAGATCCTCTCGGGCTGTCTGGTCCACAGGCTCAGTGCAGGCTCAGCTCCAGGCAGCTCCAGCAGCTTCTATCCAGCACCACAGCATCAAGGGCTCCAACCCCATGGGACTGAGCTTCCTGTCCACTGAGCAGCCTGCAGGACCGGAACAGAGGCCCAGCTCGGGAGAGAGAGAGAGAGAGAGAGAGAGAGAGAGAGAGAGAGAGAGGTGGGGGGAGAAAGAAAGGAGAGAGAGAGGGAAAGAGAGGAAGGGAGAGAGAGAGAGAAAGAAAGAAAGGAAGAAAGAAAAAGAAAAGAAAAAAGGGGGAGAGAGAGGGAAGAAGGGAGGCAAAAAAAAGGAAGGAAGGAAGAGAGGGAGGAGAAAGGGAGGGAGGAAAGAAGGAGGGAAGGAAAAGGAAGGAAGGGGAAGGAAGGAAGGAAAAGAAAGAGAAAGAAAAGAGAAGAAAAAAAGGAGACAGGGAGTGAGGCAGGCAGAAAAAGGAAGAGAGAAAGAAAGAAAAAGAAAGAAAGAAGAAAGAAATTAAGAAAGAAAGAAAGAAAGAAAGGGAGAAAGGGAAGGAGGAAGGGAGGGAGGAGGGAAAGAGGGAAAAGGAAGGAAGGAAGGAAGGAAAAGAGAGAGAAAGAGTGAATGAATGAATGCATGAAAAGGCCATGAGAAAAAGCAGAGAGTAGTTTTGTGATGGAGTCTGACTACTGGCAGGAACCAAGCAGAATCCTGTCTTTTTAGTTTCTCGACATCAGAGCAGCACAAACACATTGACTAATGTCACTATGTGCCCACCTGGTGTCCACAGAGCTGGAGTTTGTTGATAGGAGAACTGGGGGTTGGGGGTGGGGAAACGAGGCGGTTTCTTCGGGAAAATGCAGTCAAGCAAATGCCTCCCCTCCTCTTCCCAGAGGGAAGGAAGCATCGTGGGAGGGGGTGTCATTAGCAAGGAAGGGTGCCCTGAGACAGGGGTCCGCACCCAGAGAGGGAGGGAGAGTTTTAACAGCTCTATGAAAGGGAAACCTGGAGGTAAGACTCCTCTGATCCTTCTCCCCCAGTCGGCGCCTTGCCCCTGACCCCACTCGCCCCCTTCAGCCTGCATGGATGGCCCAGTCTTAGCAAGAATCCGGTTCAGGCAGTTGACAGACAATCCCCACCCCGCCCCCTCCCCCCGGGATATCCGATCACCCTCCAAATATGATCAGGTCTCCACATCCCCACCTGATGTCTAAGCCTTGGCCTGCCTTCAGCAAGAATCCCGGTTTAGCAAGAAACCCCCTACCCCTGCTGTCTCTCCAGTTTTCCATCCCTGACCCTCATGCAGACCCCTGGCCACCCACCGCTCCTGTCCTTGCTGTGCTGAGCTGGACCTCATTCCCCTGATAGTCCAGAGCCTATCTGCAGGGGTCTCACGAAGTCTTCCATGCGGGGGGCGGGTTTGACAAGGTCAGAACACCTCCTTAGCACGGGACAGAAAAGACAGCTTTGAGAAGCTCTTGTTGGGGAGGCTTCTGGGAGGCCTCGGGAGTCTGCTTCTGCTGCTTTAGATAACGCCCCGCAACCGGGTCTAATTGACCTTGTTCGCTGGGTTGTAAGTTATTTACCTTCTGAAACGGGACATTCTGGGCGCTCTTAAGGGTGAAACAGGCGCCTTGGAGTTACAGACGGGCCTCCTCCGTTTTTCCTTGCGTGCCTCCTGACCGCTGGATTGGCTCAGGACGCTGGTTTGGGCACGGGGTGCGGGGTTGGGTGCGGGACACGTGGAGGGCACAGGGTGGGGGAGCAGCGGGCGTGGCGCAGGTGGAGCCGGGCCTCCCGCAGTCAGTGCTCAGTCAGCGCCCAAAGTTCCAGAAAGGCCAGAAATTTACGGCGGCCACAGGCCGAGCTCGGTGGCCACCAGGGGGCGGGCCGGAGCCGGGGC